>NW_026000019.1:16114817-16184392 GCF_001458135.2 Marmota marmota marmota
GGAGGCGAGGAGTGGCACCGAGCCACCCTCTGTTACCCCTTCCCCCTTCCTGTTTTTATTTTGTAAGGGCACACTACCTTCCTCTCTCCTTCCTTCGTCCTTGTTCCCTGCTCAACCCTGTCCCTCCACCTCCTTTTTGTCCCCTTTACCTTTGTCCCCTCCCTTTGCTAGTTTTTTTTTTTTTTTTTTGGTCCCCTCCCTTTGCTTTTTCTGGGCTTCCTCCTTTCCCCTTCCCCAGGATTCTTTTCCTTCTTCAGTGGCCTCTTGTGTTCCCCGGACTACACATGCCTGTCCACACCCCCCCCCAGCACACCCACACACACCCACACACACCCCGCACACCCCACACACCCACACACGCTGTCCACACACCCCTGTGACTGGGTCCAATTTACTTTCAAGTTTAGAAGGCCAACACAGATGGGGTGTGGGTTGTCTTGGGAAGGGCATACAAATAACTGGAGGCTTCTCCCTGGGGGGACACCCGACCACTCCTTGCCAGTGTTCCTCAGTGCTTGCCCCGAGGCACCCAGCCTGGCTAGAAAGGGTGACGGGTACCGAGCCAGTATTAGACCTCAAGTTTCCAAGGTGCCAACAGCTCTCATGGAGTCCCTCTGCCCGTGACACTTCCAGCTCCATGTCCCTTTGAGATCTCTGCTGTTTTCCTCCCTAATGTACATGAACCACTGTAATAGCATAGATCTTGAATGGAGTGTGCAATTGTTTTCCACGGAGTTTGGTCCATTGTTATTTTTAGTTAACTGCATTTCTTGATATTCAATTGTTCTATTTAAAAAAAAAAAGCAAGTGTGGAAAGAAACACTTTACTACTGTAGAAGGAAGAAAGAATATAATGTGACCATCTTCAAGTATAACAGTGTTGTTTGAAAGAGAATTATTGTATGATTATAAAAATGAAGTAATCAACTAAATAATAAACAAAGCTGTTAGTAATGCTGGGTGTGCAGATGTTATTGCCTCAGATCTTTCAATAATTTGAGTGATCTAGTTGGATCGATTGAGGAGTAGTTAAGGTTTTAAATATCACACCTTATAGTACAATAGGCCTTGTAGCCAACATCCTAATAGAAATAAAAAGAAGAGTCAGAGTTTTCATGGCCAATTATAATTGCTTTTATGAGGTAGTGAGTCTCATCTTCTCTTTACCACCTTCTCCAAGTTATTAGTCAATATAAACGCATTTATTCCAGGTCTTCTGTATTTCAGACATCATGTGCAATGCAGAGGGTATAAGCTGGTTTTCTCTGGGAGTATGGCTTTTTAGCTGGTGAGCTTATCCTAACAGGGGTAAGAAGAACTAAGACAAAGACATATATGGGATGCTGTGGGAGAATTTACACTTCAGGCATCCAAGGAAAAGGTTGCAAAAGGCCCTCCCGGACATCCTCGACCTGCATTCTGTAGAGGCATTTGGAATAGACTGGGTATTACGCAAGGCCTCACAGGGAGGAGCCCAAAACACTTAATCTCTCTCTTCCTCTCTACATTGTAACTTTAGATGTTATCTGGGCCTCTACCAAAACATGTGATTCCCTTTAAATTCCTCCATAATCAGATGTTAGGAGCCTGGGCTTAAGACACCCTCTGGAAAAGCCAGGATCAAAGTCCTCCTCCCTGCCCAAGCAGGATGATTAAAAGAAGATGAAGACCCGGGACACACATTCTCCCCACCCCTCCCATCTAGAAGTAGTGCCGCTGCCTCTGCGCTTGACTCCGGGCAGGTTTGTGACCAACAGGTGATGAAGGAAGTGACAGGATGGGACTGCAGTAGGAGCCCTAAGAGCTGGGGCTCCTCCTGCTCCTTCTCTGCAGCTCCGTGCGGGTCCCTCATGATGCACAGGTCCTGTGTAGGCAATCGGGTTCCCAGTCTCAGGCCAAAGCCTGAGATACACAGTCGAAGCTGTCCTGGGCCCTGGAGGCTACATCCCTCCACCAGACAATGTCCATCGATGCTTTGTGGAAGAGCAGAATCACCTTGCCAACCCCTCCTGAATTCCTGACCCCCAAATTATGGTACCTAATAAAATAGTTATTTTTAAGCCAATAAAGAGTCTGCTAAATAAAGGTCATCTGATTGAGACCCATGGTGCTGGCATCTGGGTGAGGGTGTGAATTCACATGGAAGCAGTGGGCTCCTGTGCCAGCAGGGCTCCCGTGCAGAATGGTTGTCTGGCTACAGGTGAGTCTTTGATCCATCAGAGGGGAGGAAAATCAAGGGTGGGATGCCAAATTCCAGAGTTTCTGAGAGGGTGGACCAGAAACCCTGCAAGAGGGGGAACATCCTTCCAGGGTCAGCAAAGGAAAGAAAAGGGAGAGGGCAACTTGGGGCAAGGACAGAATAGAACCCAACCCTGATTTTGAAGACCTCATGCCTTCCACCCCTGTTCCCACCAACGATCACTACCGTATTATTATTTGGAATGAACCAATTAATTAGTAAGTTCATCTCAGATGAAACCCCAACGGTGTATAGAATAAGCGAACAATTTCTCTTGGTGCACATGGAATCTGGGACGTGGCTCACGTCTGTACTGTTCCACAGTGAGAAAAAAATAAACCTTTTAGTTCTGTGATTTTGCAATGTAATTAGCTTGACTTTCTTAGAGATGGACAGGTTTTGACATCAAGTTTCCTCACCCACACTGCCTTTTGTTAGTGACTATGATATGCCCTGCTCGCATGGGGTACAAATTAGTGTAATTGGTTCCTTACTACCTTTCCCGGTAGGAGAACTTCAGTCATATTTTGCGCTTAATAAATAGAAGTAACTTCCTTTGTTTCAAGTGATTCAAGTGCCATGTGACCCTGAGGCTATTATCCAGTGAGTCAGTTTTCTCCTGTTCACCAGCTCAGAGAGGAACCACCTCAAACCTCCTCCCTGGGGAACTGCAGGGCTTAACTGCCACCGAGGAGACCCGAGAGGGGCACCTTGTTCTATCGACCACTGAACACAAGGTGACCAGGCCTGTCTTCCTCGTCAGCCCATCGCCTGTGTTCTCAGATCCGCTTTGCCCCTTTCCCTGCTCAGTTCCCAGACTCTTGTAAACAGGTTCCCTGCTGGGACCGTGGGAAGCACTAGCAGTAGGTTGGAAGGAAAAGGAAGCCAGGACACTTCTTTCTCTGTCCCAGATGATGTCTCATCTCCAGTGCGTCCTCTGTGGTTTCATCTCCTCCACGTGTCCCTTGTTCATCAAGCAGGACCTGCTTCTGGCTGCTGTCAATCTTTAGGGCACACTCCTCTTCCAAAATTCACCAGCCACCTTTCCACTCTTCCAGAACCCCATTTTCAACTCTAGTGAGTTACCTAAAGTGTGCTTGGTTTTCCTGGCTGGATCTTAAACAAACATGGAACGAACAATTGTTACATATTATCTGACACAGAAATTTTGTAACTCTTTCAGGTCTGAGTTACCATCTGGAAGATGAAATTTTGATATCCAAAGTAACTGAATTCCCATGAACTCTAAGACTTCAGGGTGCAAATGGGTTTCCACATGAATGCTGAACGGATCAGGTGGGACTGGCTGCTTGAACAACTGGCTTGAAAAGGATTCTGACAGCAGATCAGCACTGGTCAGAAGGGGTGGCAGGAGCCACCAGCAAAGCCTAATAGAAATATGGACATGGTGAGCAGCAGGCACACATTCACCTGTCCTCCTCTATGGGAGCAGAAAAGGCAGGGAACAAGTGACATCAGGGAAGTTCAGGAGTATCTGGATCCTACACAGTTCCATAGGTTGTATGCAATTCATGAGCCGCGCAAAAGTGAATATAGATCCTTTGCCAATGGACAGTTGAAATAGAATGCATGTGAGTAGCTCGTTTTGGAGGCCTTCGAGCCCCACTATTACATGATAAATTTCACAGCACTGCACTTATGTTTTCTAAACGGTCATCTTCATTTCTAAATCTGCATTTTAAGATGGTCTTAATGGTGTTACTATAGGATCTTAAAAGTCATCAAACAGAGGATTTCTAAGTCTCCCACTACTTCTGTCACTTGAGCAGAGTATCAGTTAATCTGCAGTCAAAATTCCAACAGAGAGAATTTAACGTAGGGAATTGGTTAAAATGTCTTACAGGATCAAAATAGGGAAACGATTCTAAGCACTGAGGTGGCCAATGATCTGGCTGATAACTGTGGGAAACAGCTCTGTCCCTAGGGCTGGGGCAAAGAGGAAGATGGCCTACCAGAGACTAGACACCCTCTTGAAGAAGAGGCCATTTGCCTAGTGCTGGAATTTCTTCAGGGTACAGACACTGCTCCTTTGAGTGCACAATGATGGCTGCTGCCTGGTGAAGAGCCCGTGGCAGGGTGACACCCACAGGGACAGCAAGCTAACCTCTCACTCCTCTTCCTACCAGTCTCCCTCAAGTGCTTCTCACTGACAAGGTCTAACATGGGACTGACTGTCAAAAGGACTCCAGGTTTTCAGGGGTCCCCCAGCAGCATCGCAAAGAAAGCCCAGAAGGGTGGGTCTGAGCCCCCACACAATAGCTTGCTAACCGCTACTGGCAGCTTGAGGTCCAATGAGATGAAACTCTTGAAGGCAATTGACACACTGAACAGGAGCCACATGTTTCACCAATAGTATCCTTTGCTAGGTAGCTTTCCTTGACAATGTGGTTGGAAAAGAAGGTAGCATTTCAAGTTCATACTATGCATCCTTTATATGTACCAAAGATCTGGCTGAATTTTTGACATTGAACTTTCTCAGAGTTTTTACCCTCTGGCAGAAATGTCTTTGGTTGCTGAAGATGCTGTTTAACAGCAGCCAATTAATGCTCACTGGTTGCTGATCATGTGCTGCATCATATACACACTTTTACATGGCTTCTGTCACCTAATTCTGTCAAAGGCACGTGAGCACATTACTACCACTGTCCATACTCTACCCACGAGGCAACTCCAACTTGGAGACTGTAGGCAACTTGTCCAAGGGAAAACAGCTGTTAAGTGTGGCTCTCTGCAGTGCTGTCCTGTGGCTGGCTTTAATCACATTCCTTCTGAGGAATTCAATATGGAGAGAACCCTAAACCAAGAGCAAAACCGATCCATCAAGTTGTTTTGGCTTGGCTGGTTTAGTTTGGGAGGGAGAAGAAGTGGGAACATGCACTTCTTGTGTGCAGCCACACTGGAAGTCTCTGGACGACAAAATGCAGCAATCTTTACATTTCCAAGTCTTGCTGCTGCAACCAGGCCATTAGCAGTCCTTCTCTGCCCCAGGGAAGGGAGTGACTGTGGGGCTGGCCAATGCCCTGTCAAGGCTCCTGGTGAGATGTGTGTATTGGCTTACAGAGAAATGGAACTCTGGAACTCCTCCCATCTCTGATCTCACTGAGTTTTGATCTATACTGGTGTAAGACTCACAGTATAACCGTTAGCTCCACCCTCTAGCCAGGCCCTATTCTCAGACAGACTAACAGCAGCCACTTGGATGTCCATAGGTTATGGAGCAGAAATGTTGGAACACACTCATCCTGACCAGCTGGGTCTACATAATGAAGGTGAGTTGCTGCACCGCAGACCTCCAACCTTCTGAGCTCTCTCACCCTTGGGCATCGGGCAGGGGAAGATGTTTTGATCCTCACCCTGTGGCCTCTGTGTCCCTTGGCAGCCAGGAAGGGAATGAAAGGGGCCTGCACTGGAGGTGTTGGTGATGGAACTGACTGATGTGTGGCAAGGAGGGGAACATACAGAAAGGGTATTTGGTTGCCACGGCAAACCAGCAAACACTCAGAGGAGAGGGCGTGGCCCTGGACTTAATGAAGTGCCACTGGGTTTGAGCAGCAACTGGAATGTCTGAGAGGAGCTGCATTCCTTCCCACAGAGCCCGGGGCCAGGCCACTAGCAGGGACTGCCTGTACCTCTCAGGAATGCTCAGGATGAAGACAGGACTGGAAAAGACAAGCAGGCCTCCCAGGGTAGGTTTTCCTACCGCCAGCCACAAAGCGGGGCCTCCCAGAAGAAAGTTGGAAAACTCCTTCCAGAGCCCAAAGAGGCTCCATCTATGAACGATTTCTTCCCCCCAAACTCCGAGCCCCGTTCCTCAGGGCCAGAGGAGCTGCTTTGACAGTCCTCTCCACCTACTGAAGTTGACTTCTGCTGTTCCCTTTGCTTTCTGCCCTTCTCAAAGGAGAACGGGATTCCTGCTGCGGGGTGGACCTGGGATCTCAAGGCCTTCCCAGTTTGATCCAAGAGAAGACATGTGTTACCAGTGTGGCATGGGTGGCAGAGGCACAAAGAGTCTGAGGTCAGGCAGGCATGTGTCAGAAGCCCAAAAACCCACTAGCCAGTGGTCCATAGACAACCTGCAAGAATGTAGCAGCAAGGTCAGTGGCTGGTCAGGTGACCTAGAAGGCCTGGGAAACAGATGTCAGCAGAGCCTGCTCTTGCCTTCACCTCCAGGTCTTTCCACCAGTTTCCTTTCTCCAGACTCAACCCTTTTTGTCTTGTCTCATCTTAACTGGCCTTAACTACCATAGAGGAAAATCTTGTCCGATATGTAGCTTGATAAAAACTGGAAAGTAGAGATGATATTTTTAGCATATCTGAAATAATAACAGTGTGATATGAGGCACTTCATTGAAAAAGAAGGGAGAGCATCACTCATTGATAAATATTGTTTGTCAGATGTTTATTAATAAGTGTTTATCGAGCTTCATCTATACCATGGGAAAGTCCTTTCAAGGGTTACTAGTGTTACCCCTTTGAATGAGCCTAACAAGCCAGCAAATGTAAACTCAACCCTCCCTGCACCTATGGGCCCCCCAAGACATCTGCCCCAGCTCTCCTGGGCTGGGATTTCAAACCAGGCCTCAAGCCTACAGTCTGTATGAGCACACATCAGTACACAGTACCCAGAATGTCTACCCAGATCACTTCAGGCCTGAAATACACAGATGCCTCGGGGCCTCTGGGAACTTCCCCTAACCTGGGGAGAACCTCTGAGACTCTGCCCAAGCAGGACCACAGCCAGGCCCTCTGCACCTTACCAAGGCAAATTGGTTTACTCCAACATTATTGCACGTGGGTGTCAATCATTTGTTGTGAGCGTGCTGCACAAGCAGGGCCCTGGGACATGCTCTGGCACCGGCATGACCTTCTGAAATAGCTGGCAAATTACATTGTCTTGCTGACAATAGTTTTTATATAAAAACTTTCCCTCCCTTAATATTTGGGACCATGGTCACATTCTAACTATTTAATATGGGGCCTCAAACTGGAATGTGGCATGGCTTTACGTGAAATTATATTTAAAATATAGAAGTCCACGGTACACTTAATCATGTGTGTGTGTGTGTGTGTGTGTGTGTGTAAGTGGGGGGAGAATATCAATCAGCCTTTTAGAGTAATACATTCTAGGACAAAAAGTGCATAGAAATTCAGAAGCTAGCTGACCTCCACCCCTACTACTCTGGTTCTGCTTGGCCCTTCTATAGCAAGGACATTTCTAATTACCAAAGGAAACATAACGACCACTTATGCCAGCTCCATGATGGGCACTCGGCAGTCACTGTACCAAATCTGCATAATGACTGTTTAGGTTGGGAGTTCTCACTGTTCCATTTCTCAGAAGGAAAAACTGAATCTCATGTCACTGCCTGCTTTGCTCAAGATCACCCAGCCTGGTCTCAGGTCAGGCTGCTTCCTAGATTCTCTTCTTGCCTGGTCTGCAGTTGCTGCTTCTTCTTCCTGAAGGTGTCCATGGCCATGTGGCGACACGCCTGAATCCGAGTCGTGCAGACGCATCTGTTAGCTGGGCATGAGTAGGCCTCAACATGAAACCCACTGACGAGACCCGAATTTGATGGTGAACTGGGGAAGGCATCATTTTGATGCTCTGCACTCAAAACCCAGTCTTCTGTGTTGGCCTTGTGTTCCCAACATTTCTTGAACTCTTGGTAGAGAACCAGTCAAAGCATAAACCCCAAGTGTCCACAGGCCCACTCGCCCCAGCACCAAACACACAAACAAATTACCTTGTTTTGACTGACTCACATCCATAAAATCAGGGTTGATAATCAGCTCCGTACATGTTAGTGTTTCACTGGGCAGACATCAAGCAAGGCAGTGCCAGATTCCAAAATGAGTAAGACAGCATCTCAGGGCCACCAGCTGAGTGTGAGCTGTACCTTGCCCAGGCTCCCTGCTCCAAGGCCTGAATTGTCCAGAGGTCCAGCTTGTGTAGGTCTAGAGCATGTGTTAGGACCTGGTCTCTGACACTGGATTGTATTTATACTGAAGGATGTTTTTCTAAATCTCACAAAGGCTCAGTGGTGCCCTGAGTCCGTCCACCTTCCTTCAAAGATTTCACATCTGAATATCAGGAAGGGCAACAGTAAAGCTAAGAAAAATACTTGTAAGTACACTGATTATCCAAAGAGAAAAAAATAAGGGTCAAAGAACCAATAAGTATCAAATGGGGGAAGAAGAAAGGCTTCATGAAATCGGGACATGTGAGGAGCAGCTGAGACAAGGGGCAGGATTTTCTGCATGTGGAGACAGAGGGCAGGACCCCAGGCTGGGGAGTGGCCCCACACCACTGTGGGGGCTCCAGGGCTGGGGAGGCCCCGCAACAGGGTCCCAGAGCTCATGCCCAGAAGCTCCAGCAGCTCAGTGGGAAGTCCTGCTGTGCCGAGCTGGTCGGGCATTTAAGGACAGGAGGAGACGGGAACTCCTTACCCTGAGCGATTCAGGACTCCCTGAGAGCTGTTTTAAAAAGGAGGAATGATGTGGACTCCGTGTGCCAGGAGGGATTAGATGGGGAAGAAGCAGGACAGGGGGACTGGCAAGGGCTGTTCAGGAGGGGATGCCCTGGTGGGCGCAGGGGAGACAGACAGGGGGAGGACCAATGTGAAAAAGAAGAAGGTGTCCATGGCCGTGTGTAGGCACCGAGAAGCGGGCGTAGGAAACCATGTCCTCTGAGTGAAAGCCGGGCTGTAACCATGGGTACGGAGGCCCTCCACAAGCTCCCCACCCTCCATGCTCCTCCGCCCTCACCTCCACCCCCCACCCTCCAGCCAGGCTGCCTTCAGCTCTATTCCTCACCCACATGAGGTGTCGCCCACCTCTCCCTGGCCGTCCCTTCCTCACTTCCTTCCATCTCCAAGAAGCACTGGGGGCTTTGGCTGCACTCAGTGGCACTGCCCAGCCCACCCTCCTCACCCCTTGCCACACCTCATTTTCCTCAGGACTCTGCGCTGGCCCCAGATCCATCGGTGTGCACTGTCTGTCTCCTGGAGTTTGTCTCCAAGGTCCCTGAGGACAGAGATGAGGCCTCGACCCTTTGCCACTGTATCTCGAGGTGCCTGGCACATCATAGGTACTCAGTAAAAATGTATTGAACTGCAACAATGACATCACCAGCCAGGTGGGTATTTTTTGCCCCCTGAAGGCCAGAGAGAGCCAAATACGAAATGTGCAGCTTTGAGGGTTGGTGAGTGAGTCCTCAGCCATGGCTTGACTTACGTGAGTTAGGACAACTCATTGAAGGAAATGTCATAGTAAATACTACGGTCTTTGGGGGATCCTTTCAAGTGAGAGAACCTACAAAACCAAGCTCAGTGCTTTGTGTGTATGGTTTCCAGGAAAAGGAGCATTCTAGCCCAGCGGGTGGGTAGAGCCTGACTGCTAACCATTTCCTGGCTCTACCACTCACTGGCTGTGCCACCACAGGCTTCTTTGTGCCTCTCGGAACATTTCTCATATCTCTTTTATGTTAAGTGATTCCCTGCTCCCCAGCCACTGTCTGATTTCCCAAAATGTTAACCCATTATGATTGGGCCACTGTCGGACCTGCCAGAGGCGACTCTGTTCCCTTATCTGCTAAGAACATTATGCATAGGTTTTATGAAGGAGGACTTTTTATTTGCTTTCTAATTTATGGTTTGAGGTTTCTGGATATATAATTTGTAGATGATTTATTTAATTTGTTTTCCCGAACTACTAGAATAAAACCCAAAATATACAAGTGAGCATGATATATCCTTATGTCAGCCATGAGATACAAGTAGGATGGTTTAAAAAATCATTCGCAGAGCATCCTTTAAATTGAATGATACAAATTGAATGATACATGTGTGGACCACTAGCTGTACGTGTTTATTTACATTTAAATTATTGGAATTAAGCAAAATTTAAAATTCAATTCTTTTCTCTCATTAGTCATACTTCAAGGGCCAGAGGACCACATGTGCCCTGTGGCCTCTACGCTGGACAACATGGACCTAAAACATTACAGCGTTACAAATGTTCATCAGACAGTGCTGTTCTAGAAATGACAGATTCGGCGATTCGGCCATCTTTTGAAGAGACAACACCATTCCACATAGCTAATGCCGCTTTCCAGGTCAATTCCAACTGAGTTTACAAACCCTTTTCTGGAAAAAAGCAGGAACTCCATTTTTTGCCCTTATCCTACTTTCTTTTTCTCAGTGCCAAGCTTTACCACTATTACCCTACAAATCCACTTTGCTTCTCTCTGGATCAGTGGGTTTGAACATCTTCTGGCAGTCAAACCACTCGGGAATCTCCATCTGCTCTAACCATCCTGAGAATAGAATGAACGATGGCTTACAGCTCAGAAACCCTCTAATGTCAGAGTATCATGGTGTCTGAGAATGTGAAGGGTCTTAGAATCTCTTTAAAGGCAGCTCCCTGCTCCTCTCCACCATTAAGTATTTTTGGTTGAACATAGGGGCACTTTGCCACTGAACTACATTCCCCATCATCTTTGCCTTTTATTTTTGAGAAAAGGTCTTGCTAAATTGTTGAGGCTGGGCTCAAACTTGTTAATTCTCTTTCCTCAGCCTCTTGAGTAGCTGAATTAGAGGAATGTGCATCATGCCTGATATCATCCTTCAAACTTCTCATCGCCTCCACCACCCAATCCTTGAGCCTGCTCATCTGGTGTTATTTAGGCCCTGGGCTGGGCAGAGTGCTGCAAAGGTAAGTATTTAGGAAAATGAGGCTTAGCAAGATTTAGTAACCTGATGACTATCTAGTTAGTGTTGGAGCCAGAATTTAAATCCAATTCATTAGGCTTGACAGCTTCGGCTTCCCATCCTAGCAGATCGCCATGCTGCTGCCTGTGGGTCTCAGGTCACCAATCCCTCCTACGAATTGGCTTTCAAGATCCAGACAGAGTCATTCTTGCCTTCTGTCTCCCTATGGTAGAGAAGATGAGCAGTTCTGAGTCCATTAGCAATATTTCCCAGCATGGAGACTACTTGAGTATTTTGAAAAGCTGAAGGGACTCTCATACAGGTCATTCTAAAGCCATTGAACTACCATTAACCAAGTCAATACTTGGAAGTTGTTTGTGCCCTGACACTATTTAGAAAACACTTTGAATTGCACATAAATTGTAATATGGGGAAATTTTCTAACTTTGACAGCCTTTTGTGAGATTTAAGTATTTGACTTGTGTGTTTATAAACATTTGTAAAAGGCAACTCCCTTTAGATAGCAGTTAGCTAATGGAGAGAAAAAGCAAATTGATACAATACAATTGACAGTCATTAAAAAGTCCACACTCTTCCTTTATTTGCTTTTATATTTTACATTCAAATAAGTGACTTTTATGTGGATAAAGACAAAGAAAAGGAAGTTTGTCTACATTAAATTATCCTTAGGAGAAAATTTGATTTGAAAAACCATTAGCAAATTGCAGTTACTGGGAACTATTGCTGTTACGCTGAACTATCTTTCAGAGCTCAGAAATGCTTTTCTAATGTTCCTTGGAAATGTTAACCAGATTATACTGGTAGGCTTCTTTCAAGAAGGCTCTCTGCCATTGTCACACCAGTTCTTACTAACGCTGAGCAAGGTGAACTGAAGATCTACTGGCAGGATGTGAAAAGGCAAAACGATCAAGAGCAAGGGCCGAAAGGAGCAGCATACACTCCTGCATTGACCAGCACACTGGATTCTGCCAGGAAATGTTCACTCAAGCCCAGGTGGGCTCAGACCATGGCTGGCTTGAGGATATCCATCAATTTTTTAAACTAGTTTTGTCTTTTTCTAGGGCAAATATTCAAGGCCCATGTCGAAGGCTTTGTGGGCATAGATCATTGTGAGATAAAGGATTTCAGCACTACCCCCTCCTCTTCTTCTGGGCCAAACATTGTGAAACCTGAAATATCAGGAGCCCGGTGATCTTTCTGGGGTGATATAAAAAGAGATGACCCAAAGCCAGCTCCAGAGATGCCCTGGCACTATTTTTAGTGTTAAATCTTCTCATTATCTTCCCCTCCAGGAACTGCTCATCATCTGGATGCCCTAAATCTAAGCATAGTGAGTCCCCCCAGCTATAGATGGCTCCCCATATCATTTAAGTTTGTGAGTCAGTGGAAACCAGAGCTCTAAAGTCTCTGTCCAGGACTCTCCCTGGGGAAACTACTAAGAAGAAGGCAGCTTTGCCAGATGTTTCTGTCCAGCTGTCCTGACTGAAATGCACAAGGGCATCTGCTTACACTCAGGCCTGGCATGAGGAAAGAGCCCTGGAAGGTGCTGAAGAAGGGTTGTCCTCAGTTTTCCTGCCATAAACCATGGACAACAGGCAGCAGAGGACGTGGATGGACCCAGCTGCTAAGAAAGCCATAGGGAAGCAATGAGCACATGAAACACAAGCAGGTGAAAAGATGTGAGACGTTTCCCCTGCCACTGGATCTGGCCTCCCTCTTGGGCCCAGCAGGCTGAATAAGGTGTAGTGGAAGGCACCTCACATCCCCATGGCAACCTGAACTTAGATACATGGATTTACACTTTCCAGTGACCTGGCTCTCAGTTTCTTCATCTGTAAAATGGAAAAAACAAAACAAAACTGTTCTTGCTCTGCTTAGCCCATGGATGGCCATAAAGCATACAAAAGCACTTTGCAAATTGTTACAGAGAAAGTCAGGTAAGGTTCTTTTCACTATAAAATGTTTATTTCCAACCAGAAACTTCTTTCCCAACTTACAAGCTCATATTTTCAACAATCTTGTCTCTAGGTTTTTCCAAATGGCTGATAGGTGTGTTGCTGCCCCCCCCCCGCCCCCCCGGGCCTTTCAAGAAGCTAGATGGGGCCTGGCATGGCCAGGGAGCTTAGAGCCATGCTGACCCAGCTACAGAAGCCTCCTCCAGAGAGCTGAACACTGCTTTATATAACATTTCCAACAATTATCTACCTGGTGTTCAGACCAAGTTTATAACCAAGCGAGCCCATGCTCTTGGTCTGCAGGCCTGCACCTGTGGGCTTCCCTTTTCTGTCAGTGATGACCACCACCAACACACTTTTCAACTCTCCCATCTTACTTATCACCAGTTCTCTTTCTCTTCATGTATCTTGGAGTTCCACAGACCAGGCTAGATTGACTTAGTCATGTGACCCAGGAGAACTTTCTCCTCTAGGCCGGGGCTTGCTGTTCTCATCTGTGAAGTGAGACTTTGTGATGTTCAGAACTGTCATAGGAATTAAACAGGTTGTGTTTACCAAATACAGGGTACATGTGAACTTGTTGGTTCTACCTTCCAGAGATATCCAATAATGCACAACCCTCTCACATCTTCAACTCTATTCTTCACCCCCAATTTCTGCCTATCAAATTATATGTGTCCTTCACATATCAGCCTCCAAATGCCTCCTACCTTTGGCATCTAGGGGCAAGGATTATTTCCTCTGAACTGTAAACAATTTTTGCACATTTTTTCACAACTCCTGAGGCATTTGACATCATCACTAAGTACTCGACTTTTGTATATATCACCTCTTGTGAATTTTCATGTTCATTTTCCTTACACAACCTATTTACTTAAAAAAATAGTTTTTAAATGACTGAAAGGAACCATCCATCCACTCATAACCAATGACTGATGCCCAGACCTGGCAGGGGACAATGGAAAGTGATTCAGAAGTGATGGAATGATTCAAACAAAGAGAAAAACACCAAACACACTTTACATTTTGTGTGCTGATTTTTTAATGAACGTCTTATAATCTTACAAAATAACTGGCTGTAGCTGTTTTACGTTACAATACAGTAGATCAGCTCCTTTCACTATGTTTTCAATCAAACTGTCCCCTTGGGTGCTGACTGATACACTCAATAGTGATCACACAGAATAGAAGTGTCAAGTCCAATGCTGTACAGTGGAGGGATGGGAGGGGGCATCGAGAAGGGCTCCTGATGTCCTTTCCTGTTGGGCTCTGTCCATTCTCCCCACTCTGACCTCTCCTCTGTCTCTCTCTGATTGGAGGCTGCCATGCTAGTCATTGGAGTCAACCAGCCCTAGGCAACCTGGGCACTAGTGCCCCTTACTGTTAGGAAAAAGAAGAGACAGAGAGTGATTTTGGAACCAAGAAACAGAAGAGTCCCTGGGAAAGGCCTTCAATGACCTCATGGGTGGGTAAGAGCAGCAGAAAGACCAACACATAGAGCAAGTGTGAGTTGTCCCTGGGATCTATCACCATGATACCAGTCCTTTGACTCTCGATGACCTAAGGTGCTCACAACACTTGGCCAGTGAGAAGGACTGGGAGAACCTGCCACCTCTGAATGCCCACAGCTGACTATGGCTGGGCAGCCTCAGCCTCAGCCTGCTCACACTGGGAATTGTCCTCTATTTCCCAGGGCGGTGGTGAGTAAATTGCAGATGTTACCAATAGAGAGCAAAGTACTTTAAAATGAAGTATAGGACAGAAACCTTCTCACCATTAGTCTTATGGAGAGATGAATCCCAGCGCCTGCTGGCCCGATTCACAGGCTCCTTGTTTCTTATTGGAGGTCAGGTCTCCCTGGGCTGGGTAACGCCCAAGATAACGAGGACTCTGCCTCAATAGCAAGAAGGATTGCCCACAACAGAGCTTGACATGTGTCGAGAAATTTGGATATTTTCCCCAAGAAAACAATTTTGCAAAGTGTTTGTGTGTCTGTGTGTTTAAATGGAGAACCTAAACTTTTCCATTGTCCTTTCCATATTAAAACCTATCAGGACTATTTCTTGTCTTCCTTGGGGCACCAAGGGTGACCTAGGCAGTGAATGGTATTTAGGCTACAGTTACCCTAGTGGCTAGAATACTGGGGACAAGGGGTTTTCGGGTGGGAAAACTCTGCCCACCACTTCCCAAGGCCTGCAGCCTTTGTTCCACACAACACAGACCGATGTGTGTGGACTGCTCTATCCTCATTTTTTCCATTCCTGATATTATTTCTTGTGCTGAGCATGGATAAGATTTTGATAGTAGTGGATCATGTTTTCCTTTTCTTGTTTTTTGAAAAGCCGTTGCTTCAGTGTTGATGGGAGGAGTAGAAGACTTAATCAGAACAGAAAACAATGGTGTAGAGGCCATGGCTGAACTCTAAGGTTTGCCTGTTCCTGGTTTTCCCTGGAGAGGAAACTTTGAAGGAAACAGGCTCAAGGCCCTTCCTAAGGTAAGACTGAGCATTGAGTAGAAATTGGCTCCTTCCTCTCTTTCCCCAAGGCCTAACCCAGAAACTATTAAAAAAAAAAAATAACTACCATAGGCCATGTGCAAAAATAAAAGAGTCCAGGATGCAAAGAAAGGCAGGGCCAATGCAATCACTCCATGTGCTATCCATCTATCCACCAGGAAAGGAGAAAGACAACAAAATGGATCCTAAATAGTTGAAATTCTTCTTTCTCCCACAGAGTGTCAGCCTTGCTCCATGTTGTTTCCATGGCTTGCCCAATTGAAATCTCTGGTCACAGGTTTTATGCACCCACTTGAATAAAATTCACTGCAGACCCCGCAATGCTCAAAGGATCCACTGTGAACTTTGGAGTCTTGGAACAAGGACCAAATTTCCTTGACTTGTTCCATCCTGTCACTCTTGGCCCTGATTTAACCTGACCCCTCACCTCTCCATGGCCTCCTTTGGCTCCTTCATCCCCACCTGCTCTTCCATCTCTTCCCATCCTTCTCCTGGGTCATTTTTAAAACGTTTTCCCCTGCAAGATCAACAGCTAGTGATGTGGGTGTGCATGATGAACAGGCTTGGGGAATTCTAACAAAGAGGCCAAGTACAAAGCGTGTGAGTTTCTGTGATCCTGGTGCTCAGAGGATGAGCCTGAACACAAACTTGCTGACCAGCTGGTAGATGGCCACATTGGAATAGGCACATATGAAAGTGCAGAAAACCCAGTTGACAGTTCTGAGAATTGGGGAGGAAACACTACATTCTTTTTTGATAGATGCTTAAGAACCACTGCCTTGTTCCCCTGGACCCACCCCCAGTGGGTATCACGCCCAACTTCCCATGCCGTTTAGTGCTATCATTCCAACTCCCATCCCCTTTAAGTGGGCCCAGCTCCCAGGGCATAAAAAGATGATTAGCTGGCATGCTAGCATACAGAATCCTATCTGATCTCCCTCTCCTCCACTTCCCATTTAACCTGCCAATCCCTACACATAGAAATATGGCAGAAGAACTTGTGTGTCTGTCCTCAAAGCCTCAGCATTCATTTTGGACATGAACTTCACAGCAGCATGTGTGGAACAATGGGTAATTTTCAGCTTAGTAAACAGCAAAAAATATAATATATAATATATTTATATAATTATGTTTAAATACTTATAAAGAATTATTAACTAACCTCATTATTTAAGAGAGACTACACAAAAGGAAGGGAAAGGCCAGTTTAGAGCAGACAAGCCCTGAAAGGTGACAATCCATTTGAAATGGGCATTGACAGAGTGTCCCTGGCAACTTTCCTTCTAGCATTCTGATAATGGATTACACGTTTGGTGGGGCTGAGCAGTCAGTGGGGTGCAGAGTGGGGAGTCGGGCAGGAGCTAAGGTGGGTGGACTAGAATATTGATGGGGAGGAGGGTCCTTGTTTATCTATCTGATTTCTCCTTCCTCTTTTAATCAACTGCCAATTTAAAGAAACTTTTGCCTATAATTCTTCCCTACTTGGACTAGTTGATATGTTAGTTGACACCTATAAATATCCTCTCGTGTTTCTTAACAGATGGTCCACACGCTCTCCTTCCTCCACTTGGTGACCTTTCTCCTTCACCTGCCCTGTGTTTCCTCCTGTGGAGGCCTCTCACTCTGCCTGCCTCCAGGGCAGAGGAGGGACAGGCTCAGTCCCAGGTCCTACAGTTACTGATTTTCTTCTGCCTTGGGGTCTCGGCAGGTGCACTCATCCTGGTCACAGTCAGCAGCAAATGGAATGACCTAGGGGAAGGAAAGAGAAGTTGAAATAATGGGTGTGCGTGCCAGGTGCCACATGTTTCCACTGGCTTCCACGGTTCTCACTCGGTCCTGGAGGAAGTAGGATCACAATTCAGTATCACAGAGCTGGAATGAACCCTCAGTTCTCACACACCATGTCATTTCAGACAAGATCGTCCTTCTTCACTTTGCTTTCTCCATACAGAGAGTGAGAAGGACAACATAAACAGAGTGTGTGGTTTAAGTGAACTGATGGGTGTGAGATGCTCATCGTGGCCAGACACCTAAAGTGACTACTTCTAACGATACCTCGTATGTCTTACACTATTGTTTTTGTTGCTGTTAACATCGTCACAATATTCCTGTGTGTTGGAGGGATTGATATTAGCTCATTCCCTCCTATGGAAGGCAGGGCTACCTGCTTTAACTCAGGACAGTGGAAGGACTATGTGGAAAGCCAGCTCTGGAGATTGTCTCTCTGGCTCCACTCTTCAGTGGTCTTGGGACACTAGGATCATCTTTGACATTTCTGAACACATGAAGTCTTGCTCTCCTGAGCCCAGGATATGCTTTGGCATGGTGCCACCCACTCACTCTTTGTGGTGGTATTGCTTCCTTTCGTGTAATTCTCCCTTCTTTGTGCCAGGAGTGGTCAAGCAAAAGTTGTCTTCTTCCTGCTTTCACTGATACCAGCAGATGAGCGCCCTATTTGAGTGTCTATAACCAGCATCAAAGAGAACTGGACATTTTGGAAACATGGTGTAAAAGATCAAAATGCATAAATGCATTCTACTGTCATGTATAACTAATTAAAACAAATAAAAATTAATTTAAAAAAGTTAGATATTTTACCCTCTGGCCACTGGCAATCAAATGAGATAAAACTGAATAGACATATAATATACAAGACTGGTCCAAGTACACTGGAGAGATGGGCTCAGGATTGGGCAAGTGGATTAGAGAATGGGTGGGGTTGTTTGGGGAAGTATCCCAGCATATTTGCACAAATGAAGTAAAGTGTGTTGTAGTAGTCAACAGAGGGGGTGTTCCTCTACACTCCAGTTCTTGTGAGTGACAGGCACTGACATCCATTAAAGATAAGTCGTAGGTTTGCAGAGTGAGAGGGGGAGAGCTGCCTGCCTTCTTCCTCCAGAATCCAAGCTTCCTGTATAAGAAAGATGGTCTCTGTCCCCAGTTATTTTCACAAGATGGAACAGAACCAGCTGGCCTGATTTCTGACCTGTGGCCCAAGCTCTTGATCTGTTTCTCTTAGTTAGTTCAGGATTTATTGATTTTTAGAGCAAATGAGGGCCAAATTGAATAGTGATATGATGAGCCCCTACATGCTTTGTACTGAATAAGTTAGTTCATTTAAATGGTGAAAATAGTGCCCAGCACACAGTGATTCAGCAAAATATATTAGCAAAGAAAGAGAAAGTATTCAGATCCACTTATAGGTGACCTTGGTAGGCGTGGCTTTATTGTGGAGACAGGTAGGAGGGAGGAAGGAAATAATGGCTGCATTTTTCTGATTCATCAAGCTCGCCAACTAGCTTCAAATATCTTCAGAGCACTTGGATTTTCACCTATTTTATTATAAAATTTCAGCCTATTTAATTTTATGGACTTCACTTGAGCCTGTCTATAAATTTAACAGAGCCAAGCATAACAGCAATCAGAGGTATCAAGAAGGGGATTACGACTGTGGTCTGGTTCAGAGAGCACTCCAGGTGGTGCTCAGCAGCTGATGAACATGTGCCTGCAATACCGCTATATGACGCCATCTGACTATTAATTTAATTATGAAGATGAATGATAGAGGGGAAGCACTTCACTGGTAACCTAGTATCCTTAAGGGCTAGAAACCATTGTTTTCCCTGCCTACAGAAGAATTTCCCGGACAATGATGAGCAGATATGAGAATTTCATTAGAAAAAGCCATTGCATTTATGATTGACAATTTAAAGGACTGGTGTTTTCTAAGACCCTATACTAAAGACTGTTACCCTCAATCTTGTCACTTTAGACATTCCAATGTTTATAACTTCTAATGTCATTATCATTCTCTTGGGGATTAAAAATCAAGTCTGCTGCACTGTGAAGCAGAGCTGGCCAGAGAACCTGCCTTCCTTCCACTGTCCCCATGCTGTCCCCAGGCACCCTCACGTACCTTCTTGGAGGAGAGTGTAGAAGAGCAGCAGTCTCCTCCATCATAGTGGCAGTAGGCCCGGTTGTTGATCGTGTCACACCAACCATCTGCTTGAAAAGGCTGTAAGGAGGCTGAGGTCAGAGTCCAGTGCAGTTTTGCTATCTCTGGCCCTCTTTCCCACTCCCCGACCCCAGCCCCCCATGGAGCTCCAGAGAGACTATGGATGAGCACCTCAGGAGCAGGACACATCCTCAAGAGGTGGAAAAACCTTGAGATAAGACCATCGGGCCTAAGAAATTGTCAGATTTCTCTTGCAGAACCTGCTCCTGGCCTACTGTAAAGTCTAGGATACTCATTAAATTCCTTGATCAACTTTTTTGCCTTCTTATAAATACTAGGTCTTTATAATATGTAGGTTACAAAAAGGTTCACACATTTTAGCTTTGTTGACCTCAGAAAAGGTCTGTGTATTAGACAGGATTCGCTTTAAAAGTCCCACTTTGTCAGTGAGAAACCAGGGGTGCATAGAGATGATAGGAATCGTCTGGTCACACAGCTAGCAGCTGGGCTCAGGCAGCGCTTGGCACATAGCTTGGCTTTCTGCAGCTCCTCCCACCTTGAGAACCACAATCCCTGGCCTGTCACCTGGTGTACTCAGGACTGGTGCTTAGAGACTCTAGCAGTCCTTGGGTGTTCTAAAGACTGCAATGATGTCTGTCCGGAGTGCAGTGGTCCTAGGGTTGAGGACACCAGGGCTAGCACAGGAATGTTCCCACACACGCAGCCACCTGATGCCCAGCAGCTTGGCCCAGGGTTAGAGCAGAGAAAGTGAAACTGTTTCACTCACTCCTGTTACTGCTGCCAGTTAACAGGAACCAAAATGGGAAAGGGGCCCAGAAGAAACCAGAGTTAATGGAGTGTTTCACCCCCGAAGGGAATGTGTGATAAGAACAGCAACGAGCAGTTACAAATAGCTCAGCAGCCCACAACTGCCTCTCCAGGGAACCACCTCTGAGGGGAGCACGGCCCACAGCACCCTGGGTGGCAGGCAGGCAGCCCACCTTCTCAGGTGCAGCAGCTGCTCACTGTCCTGAGCTCACGCCCAACTGTAAAGCCTCAGCGCACATCTCGCACACAAACTGTTTGGGTCACAAAACTCTGGGATTCTAAGGTCACCTCCCAGTTTCCATGTTCAAATCACTTTCTCTCCCCGTGGCCTCCCTAAATGTCAAATAGAAGGATTATTCCCTATTTCACTGGGCTTTGATGAGATAGATCACTGAACTCAGAAATGATCATTAAATAATTTTCAGCAATTGAGCTATGTCAGAACAGACTCGTCCCAGCGATTACTTCAACGTTTTGATGTATTCGGTGGGGCCCTGAGCTCATTTGCACAGCCCATTCCAGATGCAGACCGGGTTGCCAACCTCTGCGAAGCTGCTGCGCGTGTGTGGAGCACAACAGCTGTGGCACATCTGTATGGCAATGTCAGCGGAGAGCAGGAAGTGAGAATGAATTCTGTTTTCAACACAGGGCGCTCTGGGATGCAAGACAAAGATTTCGAGATGGGCGTTTGTCTTTAACACTGGAGCCTGTCCCTACAGTTCTGGAGAACTTGGACTAAATGTACATTCAGGACTTGGGTCCAAACTTGCAGCCAAATAGTCAGAGTTAAAATACAATTGGCACATTCTGTGGATGCTCTTGGATCCTCCTGGGAGGACCAGATATCTGCTGAGATTCCCCAGAGTTTCCTAGGCCTTTTTCAAGTGTTTAGAGAATATTTTTCTCATCTAACACTACATCTGTTTCTTTTCCTCCTACCTGGACTGACACATTGACAAAAACTTCATCTGTTCCTTTTTTTCTTTTCCATGTATTTTTCTATAAAAATTTAAAGAACATCCAAAACACTTTTCTTATACACATGTAAGTATGTTCTTCAAATGGAGAATTAAAGGTGAGTCTAAAGATGTCTTCCTTTTCATAAAAACAACCTTCACTTTGAATGGGTTGAGTAAGGAATGCCTGGAAATCTTGATTTGCAGAGGCCTCACCACAGAGGGCTTCTTATCGCAAGAACACTAGGGAAGGTATTTTGAAAAGGGCAGTCATGGTCAATGTGAGCTTTTCTATGTCCCATTAGACTTCTACTGTGATGATCCCAAATGATTTCTAGAAGCTCCTTCTTTTCAACTTTTAAATGATCATTTGGGAAGAGAAGAAAATTTATGAAAAGGAGCAGAAATTCAGAGAAAAGGTTGAAAAGACCCATGTATTTAATGTACTCTATACCTATTAGAATTAATTGCTCCTCCCCAACCTGCCAAAATCAACCACTCCACCCTCAACAAACAGAGTCTCCCATGGCAACATGTGCCTGGGACTCTTGACAGCTTGAGTACAAAGTTACAATGGAAAACTAGGAGGGAAAATGACTAATTGATCCAAAGTTTGAAAGCCTCTGAAGACTGGATGTAGAGTAGGAGATTCCAACCTCAGTGACTGCAAGGTGTTGGATCTGGGCCACCACTGCTCCCAGGAAACATCCCGAGGGAGGGTCCTGGGCTTGCTCTCTAGGCACACTGTGTACGTGGCTGAGTTTCGCCACACAAACATATGCTTACTTTTTCCCATAACACCAAGTGCATTTTTCAAATACCTGAAACTTATTCTTTATGGGCCCCTTTTCCATTTTTATTTCAATTATCTTGATAAAGGAAAAAAAATGTTTAGGAAATACCTGTTTATCTGCCTTTTAACCACTGAGAGTACACATAGGCATCAACACAAAGACTGTTATTTTCACTGCACGGGAAAGCTCTCCTCTTTCCTAAATGTGCCTCCTTAACACACACACACACACACACACACACACACACACTCTTCAGGTCTGATTTATCTTTGAGGCAAACATTCAAGCCCTTAGAATTATAACTCATTTAAATATCTAAATCTGAGAGATAGCCTGGGCTGCCCTTCTTGTGGGGCATGAGCTTCAGGAGACCTGTCTCAATTGTCACAGGAAGGCCTGTCATGCCAGCCTCCAGAGTTAGCTGTGTTCCAGGACGTCAAGGTGGCCAAATGGATGGCTGTGTGTGAATCACGGCGCGTTTGCAGGAAAGGCTCTCCGTCCACACTACCTGTACAACTTTGGAAACTTCCCAAATGTGCACATAATTTTGTCTTTATGTATTAATGCTATTCCCACAGCAGAGCATCCTTATAGCAGGGCAAGGGCAGCCCCTTTGGCCCAGTGGCAGTTCCTATTTTAAAGCTTCTTTGCCATAAGGTGAGGGCAGAGATGGTGTCCTCTGTGATGCCTGTGGTTGTAGCTATTCATTTAATCTCTCTGTGTTCTTTACTCTGTGCCTACATGGGTGAGGTACTAATATGGGGACACGGAGATAATTAAAACATGCTTCTGCCCCTTGAGGAAACCCACTGTAAGAAATTTTAGCTAAGTGTGGTAGCTCAGAGCTAGCATCAAGAAGTGGAGAAAACTTAATTGGGGTCTTGGGGGGTGGGAGAGTCTGCTGTCAGAGGTTGGTTCTGCCTAGGGCTGGGAGATTCTGAAGAGGAGGTGGTCTAAGAGGGAGGAGAGGATGAAAATAGAGGGGCGGGGGAGTCCCAGGCTGCCCATCCCAGAGCCCACCCTCAGGGAAGCTCCTCAAACTTTGATTGGCTAATAAAGCCGCCCTTACTCGAATCAGATTAAGGGCATTTTTCTTCCACATATTGTAATAGCACTGGAGACTACACTGAGGTTTTAGGAAGGCCACCTGCTCTTCAGACCTTCTGCTCTGCTCACCTACAGGTTGGGATCTCAGCCAAAAGGAACTGTCTCCCTGTAGGTAAGGTGTGGAGGGGAGAATCCTGTTCTGTGAGTCAGAGAGTGTTTCAGACAAGGAGAGGTTAAGCATATCTTCACCTGATGCCAAACACCAGTTTTGCTATCCAACTTCCCAATTTTGAGAGTAACAAATCAGACCCACATCCGTTTCTTCACATTCACTAGGCTACAGCAGGCCCCAAAGAAGCCCTTTTCCAAAGTAGCTGTGGCACGGCACCTGGAGGAGCCCTTGCAGCAGGATGAAGCTCTAGGTACAGTAGATGAATCTGTGCACTTCTTCCCTTTTTCTTCAGTACTTCAGTGACATTCTGTCTGATTGTCATTCTCCTTCTCATCCCATGTGGGTTGAATATCTATGCTCCCAAACTTGTGTTGATGTAATTGCCATTGCAACAATATGAAGAAGTGAGGAGTTTTAAGAGGTAATTGGGCATGAAGATTCTGTCTTCATGAAGTGTTGTGGTTTAGAAATGAGGTGTCTCCCAAAGCTTATGTGAGATAATGCGAGAAGGTTCTGAGGTGAAATGACTAAAGTATTAAAGTTGTGTCCTGATTGGTGGGAAAATCCACTGATGTGGATTAACTGGGTGAAAATTGTAGGCAGGTAGCCTGATTGGAGGAGGCAGGTCAAGGCAGGTGGGCCTTTATTTTGTCTCTGGACAACAGAGCTCCATCTACGTCCTGATGCCACGTTGTGAGCTGCTTTCCTCCACCACGCCCTTCCACCAGGATGTGCTGCCTTACCCGGGCCCAGAGCTAGGAGTTGACCATCTATGGACTGAAACCTCTGGAACCATGAGCCCAAATTAACTTTTCCTCCTCTACTTTGTTCCTGTCAGTTCTTTTGGTCACAGTGAAATAAAGCTAACTAAAACATGAAGGGATTAATGCTTTTATCAAAGGAAAGAGCTCCTCATGAAAGGATACATTTGCCCTCTCCCTTGCCCTACCCTACCTTCTGTTATCCTTCCACCTCTGCCATGAGTAAGCCTCACAAGATGCTGGCCCCTTGACTTTGGATTTCTCAGCTACTAGAAAAGTGAGCCAGTAAATTTCTGCTCATTTTAAATTTCCTTGGCTCAAGTATTTTGCTGTAATAGCACAAAACAGACACCATGTCTCCGCCTACTGTGTCTGTCCTGCCTGGGCTTCCTACCCAAAGACAGCAAAGAATATAAAAGGGGGAGTCCTATTACAGCACCTCTCTTAGGATCTCAGGCAAAACTTGGGAGACCTTGGAGGGCCTTCAGGGACACTACTTGCTTCTCAATAAGACAGAAAATCACAAGTGCTTGCAGTGATATGGAGCAAAGGGAATCCTTGCTTACTTTTGGTAGGAATATAAATAGTACAAGCATTGTGAAAAATAGCATGGAGGCTCCTCAGCATGCCACAGGGACACAGGCCCATCAATGACCACAGCAGCACAACTCACAACAGCCAGGTTATGAAACCAGCCCAGGTGCCCATCAACAGATGACCTGATAAAGAAAATGTGGTGATATACACAATGGAGTTTTACTCAGTCATAAGGAGGAATGAAATGATGGCATTTTCTGGCAGATGGATGGAGAGCATCATGCTAATTTAAATAAGCCAGACATGGAAAGTTGAGGGTCAAGTGTTTTCACTCATATGTGGAAGCTAGAGCAAAATAAGGGGGGGGGGGAGCAGATCCCATGAAGACCCAGGGGAGATCAGTGGAGTAGAGAAAGGGACTGAGGGGGAGGAGGGGAACAGGAAAGGAACAAATTGCAGAATGAAACTGACAAACTTATGCAATGAATGTACAACAGTCAATTCCAACTTTATGTATATCTATAAAGCACTAAATAAGAAGTGGAAGGCCAGTAGTAGTAGAGGAAGTGGAAAAGGGGGAGGGAGGAGGGGAGGGGAAAGAGGATGCAATTATATTCCATGCATGTATGATTATGTCAAATGGACCCCACTATTATGAATAACTACAGTATACTAATTAAAAAATTTTAAATAGAAATAGAACTATCATACAATCTAGCAATCCCACTACTGGGTATATATCCAAATGAAATGAAATCATTATGTCAAAGAGAGTTGTCCTCCCTGCACTCCAAAGGGACATAGATAAATGAAATTCTAAGAATAGATGAGCCTTGAAGACTATTTGTATAAAACCTTCATTTTATAAATGATGAAATGGAGTCTTAAAAAAGTGAACTGTCTTGTGTTTAAGGATAATTAGTGGCAAACCTGGGAACAGAGCCAATTCCTTCATTCCTGGTCTGGTGTTCTCTCTGTGATGCCACATGAACACTATCTGATGATTTCACTATGCATTTAATTTGTTGGGAACAAAGGGCAACTTAAATTCCTTTGGTGTCTCTACAAAGGGGATTTAGAAATCATTACAAGTTGATATGAGGTACTCTCCAAAACCTCCTGTGTTAATGCAGGAGGCAAAATGATTGCATTGTGAGGGTTTTAACCTTATCAGTGGATTAATCCATTTGATGGATTAATCATATGGATTGACTACCTGGTAACAACTGTAGGCAGGTGGGGTGTGACTGAAGTGGTCACTAGAGGAAGAATACTTTTGGGGTTTATATTCCTCCCTGGATCCTAGCTCCATTTCTTATTCCAAGCCACCATGAGCCGAGGAGCTTTCTTCTACCCCACCCTTCCACCATGATGCTTCCCTCACCTCAGGCCCAGAGTGATGAAGTCAGATGACTATGGACCAAATCTCTGAAATCATGAGCTCAAAATAATCATTTTCCCCTCTAAATTGTTCTTGTCAGGCTTTAAAAAAATTACCTTTATTTTACTTATCTATCTACTTATATTTTATGTGGTGCTGAGGATGAAACCCAGGGCCTCACCCATGCTAGGCAAGTGCTCTACTGCTGAGCCAAAACCCCAGCCCCTTGTCAGGTATTTTGGTTGTGATGAATAACACATACATGGGGCATTTGTGCAAAATGAATCTAGCAATCCAACACAGAGACAAAGAAAAATCATAATCTCAATTCCCCTGGGGCTCACAGCCTCATTTCTCTTTTCCTCAGTTGTGGGTCTAGTTTTATCCCAAATAAGCTCCCTGGCATTCTAGTTTCTCTGAGGCATGGGACTTGGTAGACCCATCGTTCTCTAGAGACCCATGTCTCCAGGAAGAAGCAACATTGGGCTCCATGCACATCAAGAGCTGCTTGCAACCCAGAGCATTACTTCTGGGCCTCAGAGTGCTCAAAGCAGGTGCTGGCTGCTCACTGCAGTCCTTTGAGGGAAGGAAGGGATGGCGCTCTTGCACTTTTCCAGGGCTCACCCCATGGGATGGGAGTGTCCCGTGAAGTCATATCTTTGGGTTTGCTGCCATCTTGGAAAACGTATGATTAAAATAGATACCTTGGAGTAGATTGGGCAGGAATATTTCCTTAGCTACAACTTCCTCTGGAATATCTCATCCATCTTCCTGGATCCAAAGTTTTTCCTGCCTCCAGTTTCTATAGTTTAGTTCATGTAGGTGCATTACCGAACTTCATAGTCCAAATATACTATCAATCAAAAGCTCAAGCTATACTATCCAAATACACTATCAAAGGCCTCTAGTTCAGTGCCTGATGTAGTATTTTTTTCAACAGATAAATTAATAGGATTGCCCTATTTGAAGGGGGAAGTTAACTTCATCATGAAGCAGGAGTACTCTTTATGTCCAGACCCCTTCCTTTCCATTATTCCTCTACTGTTAGAAAATCTGCTAGGCATGCTACTCTATAAGAATTACATAATTTAGACTCAGGTCTACTTTTAAGGGCATCTGGCACTTTTCTTCTTATTATATTTACTTTTTGTGTGTGTTTCTGGGAATGGAATACAGATATACAGCTACATCCTAGCTCCTCTTTCTTCTTATAAACATAGACATCGTGCACACTGGAGCTGAGAAAGATTTGTATACATATATCTATAAATAATGTATATATATGCAGATTTGTATATTTCTACTAGGTACAGAGTATTGTATGTATCCATTTATGGAAGTAGAAAGAAATAGGAATACACCATCTGAAAGTTCTCCCTCTATCAACCATCTAAAAATGCTGAATAAAATTTAACAACATGCCCTCGGTTCTACAGCTGGGATCTTAAGAAAGGAAGGGAAACTCCTGAGGGACCCAAATCAGAAAGAGATGAAAAACTCGAGCAGAAAGAAGGCAGCAAACCAGGGCTAGCCTGGGAACGTTTGCAAATCCATAATCAAAGAACAGAGGACTAGGTTTTGGCCCTTGCAAGGCAGGGAATTATAAGTAACTTGGCTGATATTTCATATGGAGACTCTGCAAGGACTGATAGCGAATGCCACAGTCATGCTAATGCTGCACAGGTTGGCTGGCTCACTTGGGAGCTAGGAAATCTGCTCATCAGCCCCGAAGTCTTCATGACTCAAATCCAGGCCTTGGCTAAGTCATTAGTTGCTAAGATGCCAAGGACTTCTGGGTTACAAGCTGACAGGTGAAACTGCAGAATATCTCCTTGAAGGCCAAAGGTCAATTGTGCAAACAGCTATAAGCAAAAGTAGTTGAAAGAAGGAAAATGAGGACACACGCACTTGTTGGACAGGGGAGGGTGCAGACGTGAGGTCTGGTCTTGGGGTCTGCAGAGGGTTTCTGACCCATATGCAGTTGTGCAGCTTCTTTAAGAGGCCTCCAACCTCCACTTGTGCTGTATGCCCAACCCACAAAGATGGCAAAAGTGTATCTTTCAGGGGCCGAAGGCAAAGCCTGATTGTGATCAGCTCTCCTGGGTCTGACACTAGGACCAGAGCAAATTCCTGAAGGGTGCAAATGATAGTCACTGGAAAAACAGGTGAGATGAATTGAGTTGGAAAAAGAAAAGCTAAGAAAAACGAGATGGAGTGACTTCCTTTACCTGCAATGTTCCCATCTCCTTCAAGGTGCCCAGAGCTTAACAGCTTCTGCCCAGGAAAACATCAAGACCTGGAGGTGTGCTAGTTGGACCATTGCAGAGCCCAGCCCCGCTCCTTATCTACTACCAGAATCTGGGCAAGTTACGTAGATCCAAGCAGCATCCTCGTGAGAAAATGAATAACACCCCTCACAGGATTGTTGTGAACCTATGAAGGAGTGAATGTCCGTGCCTGCCCCACAGTAAGCCCAGTACCTCATGGCTTCTTGAAGGTGGCAGGAGTCTGCCATCATGCTAGCCATCCCAGGTTGGTGGGAAAGTTCTCTGCATAGACTCTGGTCAGAAAAACTTCAAACTTCTAACACCTTAGAGTCAAAACCATCAGTGCGCTCATCCCTGAGAGCCTCCTGCCCATTCCCTCACCACAAATGTACATCTGAGTGGGAAAGGGATGAGGGAAGTGGGCCTGAGGCATGTGAGAACAGACATGGGCCTTTCTAGCTTCCAGAAACTAGGGCACTCCTCAAAACCAGAGTGGTGACCTGCACATATTAGCCTCTGAAAAACCCCAAACCATTACAGGTACTTCTTCTATGACATGTGCCACAGAAAAACAGGAAGGTGAGAGAATCCTGGGGACTGATTTTCCAGTCAAAATGAACTTCCTCACAGCCCCTTTTATTTAGCTGCAAATGAAGCTGCAGAGTCACAGACTGTCCACCTTAAGTCTCAGGACACCAATCTGTGGCCCACCTACCTGTCCTCTAGGCCCAACATGGCCCAACCCGAGTGAATTGTGCCTACCCCAAGGCATGGGAGGAGTGGAGGGGGGACAGAGGTACAGTTGCAAAAAGCGAGGATGGGCAAGGGAATTTTCAGGTGAGGTCTGCGTACATCTGTGCCAGGAAACATTGGCTCAGTCAGAACCTGGCTTCTCAAGGAGAAAGGCATACACCTCCACTGGGTCCTGCATAAGCCATGGCAAGTGCCACCTGCCCCTCTGTCGAGAGCCACCGCATCAGCCACCCGGACTAGGGCAGGTGTCCTGGCCTTCTGATGGCCCAGAGGCCTCAGTGAGGTTAGGTGCTCAGGACCTCTTGCCCTGCCCCTCTCCCCTCTTGCCACCAAGACAGCATAGAAACCTTTGCAGGCTGTGGGTGCTCCCTGGGCTGGATTCCAGCCACCCTGTTTATTCCTTCACTCTGAGTCACTATGTGGCCTTCTGCATCGAACCCCAACTCCACGTCTTAAAACAAACAAAGCCACCAACAAAACCTTCCCTTCCCTTCCATCAGGTCACTGGTACACTCAATCCAAATTCTACAAAGGACACAGGGTCTCTGTCCTTTGCTGTCAAAATCTAACTTCATGGTAGCCTCATCTCCCTCCTTCTGGAACCACAGAACCACACTTCTCAAAATGCTGTCCAGCAACAGCAGGCAGCTGACCTCTGGGACCCCAGAGAATGGCGTTCATGGTGCAGTAGAGTCTGAGCCTGGACTCCCTCAGGAATGAGCAAGGACACTCTATCTCCCCTTGCTGATGTCTCCAGTGTGGGTGGGTGGGCCTCTTTGTTCTCAGAACTTCCTTGTCCTGCTTTCACAGCCTGAATGGTGGGCATAGGTGGCTGCAAGGTGGCCTGATACAGTCTTGCTCAGCACACCTGGCTTTCTTCTTTAAAAGAGCAAAAGCTTAGCAATTGTCTGCTTGGGAACATTTCTGACTCCTCTCCAGCTAACTGGAGCCAGCCTACTGGGTCTCCAGGTCAGAGACAGAAACCTGGAACGCAGGAGGTTCCAACTCTGCAGGGACCGAAGGAAAGAGCGCTTCTTTGTTGTCCTGCTTTCTGTTTCCCTGCTTCCCTCAGCAGGAAGCTGTGCGCCATCACAGCTCCCAAACCAGTCAGTGTCTAATGAACACTTGGAGCGCATCTGGTGGAGCCACCTCAGAATTGACTCTGTAAACTAAGAAGTGAGAACTTTTCCCACTCTTCTTGCCTTTCCCCCAAGATTAGGTCACCTTTCCCCAATCTTGTTCTCTAACTGCCGCAAGTATTTGTTCTAGCAATTACTGACCTTAAAGTATCACCTGAAAATAGCTTAGCTGACCTTCCAGAAATAGGCTCACGTAGGCTTTTAACAGACACCAAATTTAAAGATCCAGACCAACGAGACAGAGCAGAATCTCAGGCCACCGTAGGCACCAAGCTGATTGGAGCAGGACCTCCTGTGCCTGCACCTCCTAGACAGCCACGCCTTGGCCACTCCTCTCTGGGCCCTGCACCAGTTGTCTTGTGTGGAACATTTAGTGGTACCTGCTCTGCTCAAGAATTCACAGGGTTCTGGAAGGAAAAGGGGAGGCTGGGATGAGAGAAAACCTGTAGCTGGGACAAGTGCAGGGAAGGCAGGTGGACCCTGGCAAGGATGGAGCCTCTGGGGACTCTGGGTCCTGCAGGCACCTGCAGCTTGTACTTCCCTCTGCTCTGTCTGCTGGCTTTTTGGCCTGCCTTCAGTTTATGGCAGGTTGAGGCAGGACCGAGCTGGCCACCGGAGGTCCCACCACGGCCCCAACCCGTGTGCTCTCCACCCACACCACACTCGCACACCTGCCGGGCAGCTCGGCATTTCTTGGCTCCTGAGCTTCCAGATCCGCGGTGGAAGGTGCCCAGGGACACAGACGGTGGGAGGAAACACGGTATTCACTGTTTGGTTTACTACTTTTCTTGGCCTTTCTGCCGCTTGCTGAGTATTTTTTTCTTTCTCAATCTCTCTCATCCTCTCCCTCCTTCCACCTCTCCCTCTTTCTCCCTCTGTCCCCTTCTCAGGAGCCAGATACCCTGGGGAAACCCTGAGGAGAAAGCCGAGACTCCCAGGGCCAGAGAAGTTTCAGAACCGGAGCAGCTGGCGAAGGCCTTCCCGGCCGTGGCCACAGCCCACTCTCTCGGAAGTGTTCACCAGGTGGACCTGCGCCCTCCGCTCTTGGGCTTCATCTGTGTTCATGAGATGTAGCTCAGGACACTTGTCTCTCTTCCCCACTCCCTTTCACATATATACAGTGCATGTGGGTATACATATGTGCTTACATTAATGTATGAATATATGCCCGTACACATGCATAGTACAAATATGACACACATTGATGTTTCCTCTCATACATGTGAGACATATATAGGAGTAGCAATTACTAATACATAATTATATTACATACAACAAACATTTTTTATACACACTCACCCATACACACACACACACAATTTCTCAGGAAGTTTCAGGTACAGGGAGCAAACCTGCAGGTAAAACTTTTTATAAAATATAAACCATCATGTAGAAGCAAAGCACTATCCTTTTATTTCCTATGTGCACAGTCAGGCCTGTGCACATGATCTCACTGAATCCCCGTAATGGCCTATTGGGGTAGGTTCCATTATCTGGCTATGTTCTAGAGGGAATGCCCAAAAACTGGAGCTGTAAAGGAATGAGTCTGAAGACAGGAGGTGGAGCCGCTCTCTGAGGCCCAGGCCTGACCTGCCCATGCTGCCTCCAGCTTTGTAAGTGACATTCTCCACTTTGCCTCTCAGTCCTGCTCGCCTGGGCAAGCTCACTGACACCACTGGCAGGAGGCAGCCACCCTCTGTCTCAGGAAAACTCGGTGTCACACAAATGTGTAAGCGTATCACATCAGACACGAAATGGCAAACAGCTCGTAACAGCCAGGCCCAGGCTCCTGGCTAGATTCTGGGATTCCTGCCCCATACATACTTAGCGCGTCTCATGCACAAGGGACCATAGATTCCATGCATGATGCAGTCTATACATTAAAGAGGCTTCTGTGGGACAAGCACTGAGTAGGACCGAACTCTGACATGTGAGACAGTGGAGAAGGGTCTCTCCTGTGGTTCTAGGCAAATGGAGGGAAAATTCCCAGAGTCACTGATGGCACCAACGCTGAGAGCTACAGAAATGCCGAAAGGGAAGGAGAAGGCGCTTTTTGGAAGAGCTTTATGGAGTGCTCAGGATTAAGCCTAATCTTTGAAGGATGAATAGGATTTGGGCAGAGAAGTGGGGAGAATAATCCCCCCAGGAAGGCCAGATACCAGCCAAGAGTTGAGATGGGAAAAGAAAAGATATATCTGTGGTTTTCTGCTTTGAGTGTTAGCAATCCAAGTTTGGAACTGAGTCAAAATCTCTATCCAGGAGAATTTGGTCCATATCCTAAAGACAACAAGGAACAACTGAAGGTGATTGTTTATTTTTTTGAACAAAAGAACATGACAAAGTTATGCTTCAAAGGTTGACTCCAGGGACAATGTAGGGAAGGTTCAACAGAGAGCTAGAGGGCCCCAGAGCAGGAAGAAGTTGATTTCAAGCAACATAAACTGAGAACAGAATTGGCCATCTGTGACAGAATAGAAAGGGCAAACAGAAATGGCATTAGGGAGGAAGGTTGATGGTACTGGGTGAGTGGTTATATTTGGGGAGAAGATGGGTAGACATGAAGGTTAATGACATTTTGACTATTTAAATCATGATATGGTTTTCTCAAAAAATTTGCTCATTGTAAAGCTAGAAAGAATCTCTACCACCATCCAAGGCCTAAGTTACAGGATGCAGATCAAAATCAGGGAGCAAGTGTGTCGTAGCTCACAGTGAGAGGCTGCATACATTTTCTTTTCCCACATAAACATAGAGGGTCTCAGCACATTTCTGTCCTGCCTGATTTCCAAGCTTTCTCCACAACTTAGACACAACTATTTTATCACCCCCAGCAACAACCAGGCCCACTTGAGTTAAGGAATGACAAGAGGGGGGTATCATGTTTATTCTACAGTATTTTCTTGCCAATTGTCTTGTTTCTTTTAGCCTCCGTCTAGTTTTCAGATCTGGTATCTATGGACAATTCAATTTGTGTGGCTGATTATTGTGGTTCTCATCCCCAGGATGTCATGCACTCGGGTTGTCAGCCTGCCTGTTCTGTTCTCACTGATTTGTTGATCCATCCAGACTCGCTCTCACCCACATGGAACCTATTCTCTGCGCAAGTGTCTCACTCGCGTTCCCTTTCCTCTTGCTTGTCTGTGTACCTTATGCTCTCATCTGCTGACCAACACATCTGGCTCCTGAGTCTCTGACCCTCACTAAGCAGGGTTCACTGGAACACCTCTTTCCCTTCTCCCTCTGGCTTAAATCTTACTAGGGAGGTGTCCTAATAGGTGGTCAGCCCCCCATGTTCCTCTCTTAGGTTTTTTTAAAAGACTTTCATTTCTAGTGTATAGGTCATGTATTTGTTTCTCTGGTTTTAGATTTCCTACCAGTTTAAAAACACAGATTGGAGAATCAGGCTACCTGGGTTCACTAACTGGCCCTGTGGTTGCTAGCTCGGGAACTTGGGAAGTCAAGTACCTTATTGGCCACTTAGTTTCCTCTTCAGTGTGACAAGATTGGTTATAAAAGTAATAATTCCTCACCATGTGCACCTTGCATACAGTAAGCACTCAGTAATGTTATTAACTATACCATGTAACCGCAGCTACTTCACCTCGCCCCCATGAGCAACAGCCTGGAACCTCTGGATATCAGTGGTTCCTTGCTTGTGAAAGCAGAGCTATCAGATAACCTAGTCATTCTTCCTCTTTTAACTATGCTCTGTAACCCAGCGAATCTTACCACTTACCTTGCCCAGTTATGGGATAGAATGATCACATGTAACGCGGCTGCAGGGCAAGCAGAGAATCTCTGCAAACCTTCCTGAAGCACACAGCATAAGCCCCGGGTTTTGCTGTTGGTAATTGAGGGGCAGCAGCAATGCTGAGCCACAGCTGATCTCTTTCCCTGGTTTCTCCTTCTCATCCATCGTCCCTACCTGTGCTGAACTCCCCACCCCAGGATCAGCTTACCCATCCCCACCAGCTGACTGCACCTTCTCCTCCTCCCGAGGAAAGCAGGTGATATACTAGGAGCCAATGACTAATGTGTATATATATATATATGTAACTAAATAAAAAAATATCAAGGCAAAATGAAACTTCAAATGTGAGAAGCTTGGTACTTTATGAACCACACTGAGCAGACAAGTATTTGAGGGAAAAATGAGAACATACATAGCACCCCAAAATGACCTAGTGGAGGTAGAGATCTGGTAAACAGAAGTGGAAAACCCAACTCTAATGAATGGGGCATTTTCTGCCCAGGTGAAGTGAGAATGAGCAGAATACATGAATTTATCGATTGATCTATTTTGCTGATTCATCAACCCACAATTTTCAAAGCTCCCATCTGAAAAGAGAGGCATGAGGAGGGGGCCCGAGGAGCACAGGCAGGGCAACTCTCCTCCTCAGTTCCCGGGCTGCTCTGTATAGGTCTGGCCCTCAGGCTGGGCACATGGGGCATGAAACCAGGATAGGGGAGAGAGGGCCAACCTGGCCAGGCTGCAGGCACCCCCTCCTTAGCTACAGTGCCATCGGGGTCACATGTGGTTCCAAAGGCAGAGACCATTTCCAGAAATCTAATGCATTTCAGACATGCACCACCAAGTTTCATATTTCTCACATTAGAAAGACTTCGGTTGAATTTAATCTCATTTTTAATTAGTCCTCACATCGCCTGGTGAGGTAGATTAATATGATTATCCATATTCCACTGATGGGGAAAATGAGACAAAGGGTCATGTCCCAAGGTCACTTGGGGAATGAGCAATACAGGCAAAAATTAAACTTAAGCATTTTAAATTTCCAAACCAGCACAGGAGAGGACGTCGGGGAGTAGGGCTCATCTCAGTTTGTTCAGGGTCTTCCACGTCTGCAGAATACACATTCAATTTACTACTTGGTGTCTCTGATTAAAAAATAAAGTAAAAAGCAAAGCACTACTTCTAGCTCTAGCTCTGAACCCCAATATTCCATATTTAATGCATAAGGAAGTTACCAAAAAATATATGACAAGAACAGCCAAATGAGAATAAAATGAGTATCACTTAGCCAATTGTAAGTTTTTATTAACTATTTATGGAATGTTTAATATTAAATTAGATTGTACATATGGGGTGAGGTTTAAGCACAGGATATGGAACATGGGGCCTGCTCTCCAGAAGCTGGTCTTCCTGAGCATCCAGAATAGGTACAGCAGCAGCACACTCATAAGCACTCACCCTCCAACTGTGCAGGCAGGAGCCAGGCATTTGCTTCCCACAAGGGCTGTTCAAAGCATGTATAATGAGGAGCTCTTGACTGCACTTATTTCAGAGCAAACTGAGATATTAGTGTGGCGGGTAGCCCATAGCATTGGAATACACCACCCCTGCCCTTCCAGTCCAGTTACTTTCTCTCCACCTCCATTATCATTACCATGCCCAATAATCAAACATGTGTCCTTCCATTGCAGAAATGGTTTTTCATTAAGCCTCTTTTCTCCCCTCCCTTTCCACTTCCTCAGTTGAGTGAGGTGGCCCTCCATTGTAACATTAGTTCAGGAAGGTAATGATAAGGTTTCACCTGTCTGGTCCCAATTTGCCAGTATGATCCCTTCCTGAATTACCAGTCCTCTCACCCTTTCTCTCTCATAGAGACATTGTAAGCTCACCAGTTAGCCATGTTTCTGTATGTTTCCCTGCCTTGTTTATGGCGCTATTGAGCTCTGTGACCATGTTCTGGGAAATGGGATCAAAAATCAAAACCATGCTTTACTTTTGGCCCAAGGGACTCAAAGAGTTACTAGCCTATCTGTATTTCTTCTCTGCCTCTTTAGAGAAGATACCAGATTTCACATTAGTGAGAGGTAAATCCTTTGTGGTGTTAAAGCACAGAGGTTTCATGGTTAATTTGAGATTGTAGCCCTTCCTGGTTAATCTATATTTTCCTATGTATAACCTTCGTTAGGTGCAAGGTATACAGACTCAGTGATCTACCCTGTAGTCACCTCTTTGACTTTGAATCATTGCACACTTCCCCAAGATGATATTTGTTTGCTTCACTGAGAAAACTAATAATATTTTCTGTTATATGCCACTGATATTTTAGGGTTGTCATGTGACATTATTGCAGCAATGGCTGACTGACAGAGGGATTAGTATCAGAGGTGGATGTGACCATAACAGAACTAAAACATGTGGTTTGGATCTCAAGTAGAGCAGCAAGAAGCAAAGGAACTGCCTTAGAAGGCTGGAAAACTGATGTTCCTCATTAATGCAGCAGCAAAATATTTAATAAAATGTTTCCTATAGTTACTTGTGAGTAATTTACATTGCTAACTGTTATAATTTGCAGTTCAGAAAATTTATTAATACCCTATTGGCTTTGAGTAAAGAGACTTTGAAGAAGACTGTCACTAGGATTAGTTGGTGGTTATCACATTAATTTGAAAAGATATTGCAAGAAAAGATGAGCTCAGAAAATGCTGCTGCTTTGCCAGCACAATTGACAGGGAATAGCAAATATTAGAAATTCTATGACTTGTAGTACTAAAACAATAAAGCTGTTTCTCAGCTCCAGCCAGCCAAAGATAAAATAGTACATCAACCTCCAGGACCCATGGGGAATGGGTCTAGGACCCCACATGTACGAAGCTTTATGGATCCTCAATCCCTTTATAAAATGGTGCAGTGTTTGTATTTAATATACACACATCCTCCATACTTTAAATCATCTCTAGATTACCTTTTAATGCCTAACATAATGTAAATGCTGTACAAATAGCTGCTATATTATATTGTATGGGAATCACGGCAAGAAAAAGCCTGCACATGTTCAGTTCAGATGCAATTATTTCCCCCAATACTTTTAAGCTACAGTTAGTTGAGTCCATAGATGTGGAACACGTGGATGTGGAAGGCCAATTGTAATGCCTTGTGTTAGAAAAGCTTTCTAGGACTTCAGGCAAAAACAAAACAAAACAAAAAATAAATAAATAAAACAGGCCAATGGTAGACCAGGACCCCATTTGTTAGGACCTCTACTTGGATCACAATGCACCTAGGAGATCCATGAAGCCAACGAAGAAAGTTCTGAAGGGGAGACCAAGACCTCTGTCTGAGGGAAGCTGTGCAAATTCAGAAGAGCTGTAATTAAAAAAGAGGCGCAGATTGAAAAGACTTGTGGATAGCGCCTGACATATGAATTCGACTAGAATTAAATATATACAAAACCACAAATCTTGTAAGAGTTGAGTTTCCAAAAGCACCATTAGCTTGGATTAAAGGAGACTTATTTTTTAGAGAACAGAAAAGGACCTTTGAACTCACTATCTTCTACCAGGAGAAAGCAGATGGACAGAGCTGCCAATTTTCAAAAGGGAACGTTCCCTAGTGCTCCCTATGTGTGACCAAAGAAGAGGACAGGACTTCCATGACAAGAGCAAGGGCCATGAAGAGGGATTCCCTGGAAGCTAGGCCCAGGGAGTAGTCAAAAGTTTCTACACAAGAAGTGCTCCCGCCCCTCACGGCAGAGGTTTTTGCAACTCTTGCTCAAAGGGATTTCAGAGTTGCTGTGCATCAGTGACTTTTATGTGCCTCTCATTATTCTTCTTGAATGGGAATGTTTATTGGGGTTGTTTTGTTTCTGCTCCACTTTGTACATGAGATGAGTAGGAGAAGCAGAGTTTGTTATTTTACTGTGTGGGGCTCAGACTAAGAAAAGCTTCACTGCAATCTGATATAAATCATGAGAATCCAGATTCTAAATTGATACTACAAATGATAATATGACTTTTGCAAAGTCTTGGAGTAAGGTGGAGTGAATTTGAATTTGTGACTCTAAGGGCTGACTAGTATTGATCTACAGTTCTTTGGATGCTTTTCTTTGCCATGAATTCACTATTAGAGTATGTTCTACTGTCTTTGGACTTAGCCATGTGGCTTTCCTGACTAATGGAACATGAGTGACAGAGGCTACGCTCAACAAGAAGATTTAAATGCACTGGCATGCCTTAGCCCTTCCTTCTGTGCCCAGGTGTTCCAGGATGAGAAGAATGTACCTGGGTAGCTGCTGGCCTGAAACCTGGATACCTGGGTGCCTGAGAGGAAACTCATGGAGTATCCTTGAATGCATTCCATAACCTAATGTAGAGTCACGTTACCCAACCTGCAGGTGCAAGGGTGGGAAAAACATTTTGCTCCTAATTACGTTGATACTTGTGGATTCCTTGTTATGCAGAATTATTGCAGAAAATCCAATAGCTATCTCCAGCCAGCTTATTCTTGCATTTCCTTTCGCACCTTTGACTTTCCACACATTCCTCTCTCTCCTTTAAGCCCATTTCAAATGTTTGCCCTCTACGAAACCTTCACTCGTGACCAAAGTTATTTGCTTTATTCTCTGTGACCCCCATATGACTTGGCTCATATCTTTTGTGTTATTGTTCCTTGGACAGGAACTTGTGTTTTGGTCTCTGTTGTATTCACTCTCTTGGGGGCTCCTTGTTGAGTTTTGCAATCTCAACCCATGGTGGGCACTCAGAAAAATATAATTTTAAGAGAAGAAATGAGTGAACGGCCCTGTAGGAGTGACCGAAGCTTTGTTATTGTGGTGTCCATTGGGAAGGAGTCTATGACATGCCTGCAAATCTTAGTCACTGGGGTGAATGGCAAACTTGGAGACTGAGAAATGGTATGAGCCTGATACAAAAAAAGCTGGACAAAATGTTTTCTTGTGTGCTGGAATTTGGAGACCTGGTTTTTGTAGCTAAACTTGGAGAGGGGGAAGATGCTTCGCGTGCATGCAGTATTGTACATTCCTGGGTTAGAATATGTTTTCATTGGGGGTTGTGGTTTCTCCCCCCCCCTCCATATTTCTCTCTTACTCTTTCTCTCCCTAGCACTGGAAGTATCTGTGTTTGCAATAACAAAACAAAACAAAACAATACAAGTCTACTCCAGTACGAACCAGGAGAAAATTTGTACATCAGTTGGTGTAGGGAGCAGAAAACAGGAGGTGAGGGTGGGGAGAAGAAAGGAAAAACAGTTGCCATGAGGTGAAAAGAAGGAAATACCACGTGTGGCAGACACACGGCTGGCACAAGGGACAGCAAGTTCTGTTGTCAAGGACACCGGTGTGTGCATGTGTTTGTGCGTGTGAGTGTGTGTGTGTGTGTGTGTGTGCACACATGAGCAGACACCCAGGGTCTGCACTTCAGGAAGCCGGCTCTTGGCTGGAGCCTTGCTCGGGTGGAATGCGGCCTCAGTGGCGGCCTCACCATGGCTTAGATCTCCAGCCAACTTCTTCTTGCAAGTATATTGCAGGCTAGAATGGGTGGTGGAAAACAAGCCTGACAGGAGCCACAAGGGCCTCCTGACCCATTTGAATCATTCTCCTGCCAAATTTACATGGCTGATCTTAAATAAGGAGGAAAGCCATGCATAAGGCTGAGGAGGCCATGGAGAATTTCTCCTGGGAAAATGTCTTAGAGTCACTGGGCCAGGGGGACTGAGACAAGCGTGAGGTAACAAGTCTGTTTTCAAAAGAGGTATATGGTTCTTTGGTCGTGTTGGGTTCAGTTTGGTTTAGATAAATTTTCAAGGACTCATTTTCTGTCTTCTAGTCACTCTGTCAATGAATAGAGTCAAAATGTGGCAGAAGATGTGTCTGCTCTACAGAGGGTGACTCCTATTAGGAGAGCTTCCCAAGGAAGGCTCCCCAGTCGGGTTGGGGCGTTCTGCTGGGAGGCCAGGATGGAGCTGTAGTTGACTTCCTCCATTGAAGCATCGACACCAGCTTGGAGAGGAAGAACCCAGGAGAGGAAAAGCTCCCTCAGAGCTGTGGGCCTGAAAGGACCAGGTGGAGTTGAAAGAAGAAGAGCAGAGTTGTCCCTCCTCTCAGTTCTTTTTTTGTTTGTTTGTTTGTTTTTATATATGACAGCACATATAGAGCACAATTTTTCATATCTCTGGTTGTATACACAGTATATTCACACCAATTCATGTCTTTATACCTGTACTTTGGATAATAATGATCATCACATTCCACCATCATTAATAACCCCATGCCTGCTCCCTTCCCTTCCAGCAACTTTGTCCTATCTAGAGTTAGTTTTAGTTCTGCTGCAGCTTTACCTGCGCAGTTCCTGGGAGAGGCTCAGCTTCCTCTGTGGGGACTGCCAGGGGTTGGCACTAAGGGACGGCCACCTGCAGTATTGCTATGTCCAGGCTAGGCCTGCTGCAGAACCCGCCCCCACCCCCCGGGCTCCATGGTAAGGATGCCATTCCCATGCATGCGTGTGGCATTTTCTTGTCTGAAGATGCTTTCTCAAGCATTGTTTTAAGACTCAACAGAAAAAAACTTTATAAGTCAACCTAGAGAGATATTTTTTTTCCTATAGGAGTTAAGAGACTTTGATTGAGGTCACACAACTAAAGAGAAGAAAAGCAATATGTGCAACTAAGTCTTCTTTGTCCAGTGCACAAACAGCCTTCAAAGAGCTAAAGGGACCATGGGAGTCCAAATTCCTTCCACCACACCGAAAGCCCTAAAACAGGGAGATGCTAACTATAAGCTCAACAAAAAAAGCATTCACTAGAAAAGACTCTTGAAGGAGTCATAAAACTCAGGGTCTTCTGTGAATCTTTTTACTCTGCACATGTTGGCAAAAATCCCCCTCCCCACAGTGGTGAGGCTGCTTCTTCACACCCCCAGCCCACTGCTGATGCTCTCCTCAACCTGTGGATTTCCTGCCTCATCCCTCGCTGCAGATCTACTGCCACTTCACTGTGGTGAGCACTGGAGCTGTAATGATGAATAGAATATACCAGCATTCCCTCCCTGTGGAGCTCACATCCCAGAGGGGAAAATGGGCATTAAACATAACAAATACTACAAAGCAAATTGGAAAGCAGTGATTCTCTAAGAAATGATGGCAGTGTAAAGCAGTCAGGAGGGCCCTGTGCTAGGGGATGGGCAGAGGAGGAGGGACAGAGGAGAGCTGTAGTTTTCAATCCAGTGGTCAGAAAGGAGACATTGGAGGGGTCATGTAAGCCATTGTAAGGACTTTGGCTTTTGCTGTGGGTGAAATGGGGAACTGTTGGGTGCCTTAGTAGAACAATGATTTAACTTGTATAACAACAGGATGTTCTGGCTGCGGTTAAGAAGAGGCTGGGAGGAGGGGCAGTGCTAAGACCAGCCAGGGATTGTGGCAGTAGTCCTGGAAGCTGATGGTCATGGTTGACCAGAGCAGCCACAAGGGCCATGGTGCAAGGGGGTTGGCTTGTGGGTACACTTTAAAGGTACAGCCAATGGGATTGCCCAACGATGTGGTGTGGAGGGTAAGGGAAAGAGGAATTAAGATGGCATTGAGGATTTTTTCCTGAGCAACAGGATGGAAGAACTTGCCATCCACAGAAATGGGAAGTCTATACATAGAAATGAAAATCCACTGCATGCAAAATATCTCGAATTCCATCTTCCACCCCACAGATTTTGTCTGTAGCCATTGTTATTCCCTTCCCACTCGATGCAGAGACAACAGTAGTGAAAGCCCTCTTATCCCCTTCACCTGGGGTCTCCATCCCCTCACCCCAACTCTCTCTCACAGCCAACACACAGTTCTGGTCTCTCCATGGGCAGTGCCCACTCAGGTCACCACCTCCTTGTGCTGCCTGACTTTTGGAAATAATATTTTGACTTGCTGCATACTGTGTCTTATCTGTTTGTCAAATAATTGCTTCTCCTCACTGCACTGCCAGGAATTTGAGTGCCTGAATGGTGAACCTGTGTGTCCACTGTGCTACGGTGAACACTGTGCCCCAAAGCCTCCCTCCTTGTTTCCCTAAGGCCACACACTCCTCTGTTTTCTTCAAGCTTGCTAGTTACTCTTCCTCTGCCTCCTTAACCAGCTTTGCTTTCTGTGTTATTCCCTGATATTGCCTTCTGCTGGCTGCCTTCCCCGTCTGCTCTCCCAGCTCACACTCCCTATGTGACCTGGCTCACTCAGCTGCCTTAAGTGACCACCTAGACCCCCCTCAACTCTCAAGGTAAGTCCCCATAGAGACTGTATTCTTCAACTCCAGGCTTTTATTTCCAGTTCTGCTGAAGTCACTCAACCTAAAGCCAGGCCCATTCTGTTCTCCTATCGGCCTGCTTCCTTTTCTTTTTGAAGGTTAAGGTATTAAGCATACATGTACCAGGTAGTTAGATGACTTCTTTCTGTATTGCAGGTATCTGTGAGACTGGCCCTCACCATCTATCCTTTCAAATTTGTTCACTGTATTATAATCACTTTGGGTCTCATGTCATTTCTCCATGGGCCTTATCTCTAACAATGTATCACATCTGATTTCATCACTTCCTGGTGGAGAAATGTATGAGGCTGTGAAATGCTTTCGGTAAAATGTTCATATTCCAAGCGAGGCAGCATTCACGATTACTTCCAACCTTGTCCCTGTCTCTCCTGCTTCTCCTGGTACTTCCACTTGTCCCACTCTCAGGAATTAGAAACATTGGGTACCTATACAAGCAGGGTGCAGGTGTGTGTGTGTGTGTGTGTGTGTGTGTGTGTGTGTGAAGATCTCACAGTTAAAATCCACGTTTTACATTAGAAAGTCAGTAATGTCCTAAGTCAAAATAATCAAATTTAGTAGAAGTGTTTCATATATGTTATGTAATCATATATATATGCACATATATAATATGTATTAAATATACATGCAAATTCTAGAAGAAATAGAATGCCACAGAAATAAAATAGACAGCGTCTCCTCTGGGAGGGAGGCAGAGGGACAGGAACTGCTGACCTTCCAGATGAAGGCAGGGTGTTGAAGGGCTCTTCACACCCAGCATATGTATGACTTTTATAGAATTAAAATTAAGTTTAAGAAATATTACAAATAAACATACCTAATGAGGGTGGAGTTGAGATTTGAATCTACTAGTTAAGATTTTATATGAACATTTTCCCATTATAAATATTGTTTGCTTAACTTGAAAATAGTTGTAATCAATCATTTCAGGAGTGGTGTCCCTTTCTCTCTTGTCACTTTATTGTTGGATTCATCTAAAGAACAGATACGCAATGTACACACATACACACACACGTATGTATACGTACATTTATAGGTGGACATATACAGAATTTATATATTTAGAAAATAAGGTATAAGAAAGTTAGTAGGAAGTATTGTAGTACACGGTTATTGTAACAGACAAGAATTTAATAAAAATTATTCCACTTAAAGGAATATTCATTTTAGTAGGATGAATGAGAATGACAACTTGCATGAATTTCCCAAAGAGCTTGCCTACATAACTATTTATTAAAGGAGTCATACCAAATATCAGTATGGTAAACAGTAAAATAATCAATGCCCTGTAGAATTCATGAATAAGTCTCAGTGACTGCATTTGTGTCATGGTTAAAATGTATTTAAAACACATTTTCAGAACAAGAAGTTTTATGGAAAGCAGAGCAGGGAGTTATTTATAGACTAAGCTCTGCTTACTGCTCTCACAACCTCAGCATAATCATTGGGAAGAAATGGAAGGACTGGTGGGTTGAAGAAAAGAAGGTAGCAATTCCAGGATGCCCATTTTGCAGGCGAGTAATCTTCAAATTATCTGCAAGCCTGAGCTAGAAATGGAAAGGCTATAAAAACCAGAAAGACCCCACCCCCCCAAAAGGGAAAAATACTTCTGAAAAAGGGTGGGGTGGGAGGAGGGAAAGGGAGAAGGAATGTGGTAGAGAGAATGAGCAGTGTGAGCAAGTGGCTTGCCCGGAGGCACAGAGGACAGAAGTCAGATAGCTCACCAGGATGGCGTGGTGGCTCCAGGAGAGCTTCAGACAAGCATAAATTCTCATGAATGTTGTTAATATAAATGAGGTTTTACAATTTGCATGGTTGTGCTTTTAATATTTTACATTTTTAAAAAGCAGAGAGAAAAAAAATAATGGTTTTAGTTTTCAAAGTGAAAACCTAGTCCTAATTAACATTTGGAGTCTGATTTTCAGATATTCCAGCTGGAGACTCTAAAGTCAAGCCCTGAACCAAATGGGACTCTGAACAAGCCTAAAGACAGGCCTGGATTTTTAGGCTGGTGCATATATTTCACAAAACTGGCAGCAAAATTCACAAACAAATCTCAAGTGGGGTTGGAATTTGGCAGGCAGTGAGCCTGGAAGATAGTCCAACTTAAGCTAATTTTCAATTTCTCTATGGATTTTAACATGTCTAACACATATTTAGATTTAGATTTGTACACCACAGTATCCCTATCAGAAGTCCAGTATCAGTTGCCTTTATTGGCTTCTAGGACATGATGACCCCCACCTGAAGGATCATTTGTATAATTCCCTCTCAACCCTGAATCCTAAAGAACCTGGAAAGAATTAAAAGAAATGTAAGCCCAGAAGATCTGTCCTTTGAGAAGCAGTGAAGGAATGTTTATGATATCTGTTTTGTAAATAATTAAATTGTGACAAAGAGAAGTTTAATTATTGGCTATTATATAGATAATAACATATGAATTAAAAGGAAATAAGAGAAGTTTAAAAACTTCATAATCACATGATGCTCAAGTGATAAAGTTCATTTTCTTTTATCACAACTAGAATTCACTTTGCTCTTTTTAAGAAGGAATTCATAAAGTCGTACTCAAGTGATCAAGATCAGCAGAAATTCCATCCGGTCACACTTGGAATTTCATATTGGATTGTTCTAATACTATCAAGTTGGCATTTATTAAGAGTGATCTGTGCCATCCAACAATGAAAGCCATGTTATTAGAGCACAGTGACAGAAATATTGAGAAAAGAAGTGGGGAGCAGCTCTCACTACACAATTGAGGGCAACAGAAAGGAAGGATAATTTGGGAACAGTGAGGGACATTTAGCATCGGGATGTTCTCTAAGTCCCTCAAAGCTGGCTCTATTCCACTGCCACTGTCCCACTTCTGGGACCAGTGGATCTCAAACCCAAGAGTGCATGGAATCCCTGAAGAGCTTGGTAAGAATGACTGCTGGACCTTGGCTGAGCATTTCCAACTCACTTGAGATCCTGCGTTTCCAGCAAGTCCCCAGTGGGGCTGCTGCCCTGGGACTAGGCCCACACCATGGGCCATTCTGGCTCTTTGCAGGCCTAGGTTTCAACAGCTCTGATTCTGTAGTCCCGAGGCTTTGAGTTCCATACGTGAAATGCCAAACCATCTACCTCTCATGTCTTAAGCAATTGACCTTGAGAGAAAACCCCCTTCCTGTTTTCCTACAGGTGGGTGTGAGTCTACTTCCACTGCCACAGGAATGCAGGGAGTCTGCGCTGGAGTCTGCTATGCACTCACACATTTCTTTCCACCTTCTAGAACAAAGAGCTCTCACATTCATGGCTGTGCTAACAGGTTGTAGCATCTTGATGTGGAGCCTCATGTGGTCAAGCAGGAAGACCTATTACACACACACAGACACACAACATCTTGTCCTAAAATAAGGGGATAAATCCCTAGCAAGGCAAAAGCCCTTCTTCCAAAAGGGGTCCCACAGGATCTGGAGGCCCATGTTCATAAGTATGCCTCAGGCATTGTCTCAGGCAGCCCAAACTGCCAATCTCCATTGCCCTCAGTTCTCTGAGCATCTCATTTCCAATCTGTATGTAGGTATTCTACACCCCAAAATAAAACACATGCCCTAAATAGGGACTCATTAGTCAGACTTTAGTTACTCTCTACCCCTTCTGGCTCAAACTCTGGGCAAGGAAAAAAAATTGTGTAATAAAACTCAATTTTCATGCCACTATTTTCCACCTCGTGAATTATATATTGGCCCCTGCACCCCAAAGAATTACAGCAGCAAACCCATGCAGCGCCCATGAGAGATCAAGAAGCACATGTCCCAGACACAGCTAACAGGGCTACCATCTGGAATATAAATAATAAAGGGGAGGCAGAGAGAGATCCAAGACAACAGAGAAGAAAGAATCCAAGGAATGGCGCCACAGATGGAGTGAATTAGTGATGGAAGCATCGTTGGTACTAGCTACCAGAAGTGTAAAAACAGCACAATTCCCCCCTACTTTCAGTAACACAGCCCCTCCAATGCAGCTGAGTTTGTCCCTAAGGACTCATTTCCCACTCCCAATTCCCTCCTATATCAATTCCTATGGAAGTAGCACTCATAGGACTGACAGATTAAACAAAAATCTACACTGTGCTTTAAGAAAACACAAAAATCTCCACATTTAAATCCAAGGAGTGCTAGATTTAAAGGGAAAGAGAATACCAAACATCTTTGGTGTTTAATACAGGAAAAATGTTTAACCATGTCAGAGAGAGGAGGAAATGTACCCCTTTGAAACTCTCCAAAGACTAATATGCCTTTTAAACACTTCCCTTTATGACCTGTATAAAGTTAAACACTGGCAGGTCATTCTTCCATGGATTTACTTAAAATAGTTCATTCGGCATTTTAAGCCTATAATTTATCCTGTTTTCATTGGACAATGGTGAGTGTTAATTTTTCTCTATGTAAAATATTTAAAACATGAAAATATTTAATATATTAGTCTTTTTCCTTCTTAATTTAGGCTTAACAATCCCAGCTCTTTTGATTGTTCCATAAAGGATAAAGGTATTTTCATGCAGTTTTTGATGCCTTTTTTGTCACCCCTCAGCATGTTCTGTATTTTCCAGTGACTGTGAAAACAGAATCAGATTGATGAGAAAACAAGGAAATGCTCAGTTTTTTTGGTGGGCCCACTTACTCATATTAGCTTGTTCCAAGGACAGAGCCGTACTGCTATTTTACTCATGATGAACCATAATTTAAAAATATTTTGCTATAATTTTAAAACAATCTGGGCTTTTCTGGTTTATGAAAATTGTAGTTTTGCCACTTTCTGCCAGACATTTCTACCTTTCTGAACTTGATTTTATCTCAAGTGATTCCTTCATTTACCCCAGAATGTTGGCAGAGCTATCCTTCTCTCCCACAGTGCCAGCTGGGCACTGCTATACATAACCCTCTGCTGGTGTATGAACAAATCCCTGTGCAGTGCTCCTCAATGTGCAGTTGACGGCCACTTGCATTAGAAATACCAAGGGTTGGGGCTGGGGTTATAGCTCAGCATTAGAGTGCTTGCCTCGCACATGTGAGGCACTGGGTTTGATCCTCAGCACCACATAAAAATAAATAAATATATTTTTTAAAAAAAGAAATTCCAAGGATTACTTGTTTAACAAATACGAACTCTTGGACTTCGAAACAGTCTTGACATATAAGAACAAGGAAGGAACCTATGAATCTGCATGTTAAAAATAAGCACAAGGTGTGATTTTTAAGCAGGTTTCCTTCGTTCCTCCCTCCTTCCCTTTGGGGCAGTACTGAGTTTGAACTCAGGGGCACCTACCACTGAGCTATATCCCTACCCCTTTTAAAAAGCTTTTTGTTGTTGTTTTTCTGTTTGTTTTGAGACAGGACCTTACTAAGTTGCCCAGGCTGGCATTGATCTTCCTGCCTCAGCCTCCTGAGTAGCTGGGATTACAGGCATACCAGCTTAAGCATGCTTTAAAAAAGCCCATGGCAAAAGTTTAAAGACAAGGGGTGATGAGAACAAGTCCTGAGTGCTGCAGGGGACAGGGTGTGCAGGGTGCTGCAGGAGTGCATTTGGACCAGAAAGGATGTCTCCTTTGCCTCAAGAACCAATCATTCTGTCACAGGACATAACCTCAGTATTCCTCATCAATATACAACTTGGGCTTAAAGAAATTTGTCCTAGAACTGTTTCAAGTAGCAAAATCAAACTTGTATACATGGAAATGTTATTGTTCAACTCCTTTGTCTTTAAAAATGGCAGGTGCTACTTGGCTTTTCTTTATTCTTTCATGAAGATCAAGATGGAAAATCACATTCTGATGGGGTTCTAATGAAGCTGGAGCTCCAAATGGGTTCATTTAGCATCCTCAATCGGAGGTTCCCTCAGCCCTGCTTGGTTTCTTGATCTCTCATATACACACGAACCTGTGTACTGCAGATCACTGTCTTGTGAGAATGAATAGTGGGAAAGTATCATTTTTGTTTTGAATGATAGAAGTGTTACTGATTACTGTGAGTTGGCTAATTTCTATCTCACACTCACTGTTTCTTGGACAATCATGTACCGCATACCCTTTATCATGTTCCCATGTTCCTCGCCACGGTATCTTAAACTGTTTTTTCTTGCAAGCTAGTGACAGATTGAAGGTAGTACAACCAAATTCAGGTCAGGACTGGCTGTGGACAGATACCAAGAAAGGATAGTACAGGTTTACGAATAATAATTACAAAGAAACTATAGGTTTACGAATAATCCATCCTGGGAATAAGTCAAGATGAATCATGAAGATGGCATCTCTGAACAGGAGAGCCCTATAAGAGGACCTGTACTTGCAAATAAAGACCAAGATCTATGTGGATGGCAGACCTCTCCCCCAAAATAATGTGGGCAGGCTTGCTGTTATTCCTGAGAAGTTAGCGTGAGCCATAGTCTCTGAGGTCCCCAAGTCATTATTGTGTGACTCCATTATTTCCTGAATCTGGAATCTGACATCTTAAAGAGATCCATTTCATCTAATTTAAAAGTTAACAAAACTTAAATTCAGAGAAGATAACAAAATTTTCCGAGGAGCCATCCGTAAGGAGTGGGACTAAGGTTCTGGCCTGCCTCCACACCCCAGCACTCTCCTCTTCTTCTTCCTGCCACCCTCACTGCAGGGGCATGGCCTCGGATCCTACCCCTGACAGGGCTTTGCTGTCCGCTTCTCCATCTGTTCCAACCCTGCTGTCATTCCACTGGGCTACTTCACAAAGCACTGGCTCAGTCTTCGCCAATCCAGGACTCTGAGAGTCAAAGTTCTGTCTTCAATTCTCCATCTCCTTCTTCAGGGAACAGAGGCAGGTGTCCCTGAAGAATCAGATCTGAGTCCTTTGAAGGGGACACACAAGTGAATAGAACATGCCTCCTGCCATGCAGGAGGCTGCGTATTGTTAGCGGCATAGACCCGTTGGATAATCTTGAAATAGTGTGTTAGGAGACCCCATGGACATTTACAAGGGAATATAAATAATTTATAGAATAAATAGCAGTTAAAGCCCAGAGAGATTTTTTTGAAATTGAGAAAAAAATCTTAAAAGTCTTCATAAATTTTATCAATGATCTCAAGAACATAAATTAACCACAGCTATCTGCAGTATTTAATAAAGAGTCATAAAGATATGAACTGGGTATAAGTGAGCTGATTCTTGAATCTTAATACACTGTTATGATCATATCTTAACAGTTATGCCAATCTTAGGCAATATTGCTACCAATATGTTATATTATTTGGCAGTTTTATACAACACTTTAATATTCATTATTTTACCTGAGCCTCACAGGAGTTCCGAGAGAAAGCAGATGGGTACTACAAGCAGCTAACACATGTCGAGTCAGAATTTGAACCTTACTCTTTCAACATAGTTCTGCCTTTGTCCTCCACAGCTCTTTCTTTCAAAAAAGAAAAAAAGTACAACCTTACGAGAACCAGCAAAGGGTTACAGAGAGAATGTGAGAGACTGTGTCTAACATGGAGACTGCCAGGAAGAAGATGGACTTGCAAGAATACGGCTGCCAGAAAACACAGAGCCAAGAAGGAGGTGGATTTCAACCAGCCGAGGGAAGGAGAGGCATCAGTGGTCAGCAAAGGAGGTGGCATGTGGCTCCATCCCAGGTGCATTCCCTAGAGATGCCCCAGGGAAGCCTGGGATTGTGTCACAATTAATAAATGCAGCTTTATGAAAGGAAAGGAAAGGGAGGAATGGTGGAAAGAGAAAGGCGGAAAGAAAGGGAGGGAGGAAGGGAAGGAAAGAAGGAAGGAGACACACACAGAGAGAATAACATTATTTTAAAATACTTTTCTATCTGATGTTACAGTATTCCCTCTTTCTCTCTTTACTCTGGGAATAGAGTATATGTTGATGGACAAACATTGGATGGAATAAGCACTATTTTTCTAAACAGTTATCATAGAATATTTGTATATACAATTTTATAAGCAATTTTTAAATGAAATTGTATTTTCAATCAATGAATGTTTCTGGAACCTTGGCTGATTCTGACAATGTTGTACTTTAGCTACTCCACACACTGATTCCAACTTGCAGGTAGGTAGCCATGGTGTGTGAGGCAGACCCACCAAAACCAATGCTTCCCCCAGGGTGATAAACAGTAAAATAAAGAGCAGAGCACATCGACATAGCTCAGGTGTGGTGGGGCAAGTACTGGGTGGGTGCTAGACAGCAAAGAGTCCCAGAAGAGAGAGGTCAGGAAAATGCATCAAGGGATCATAACAATGGTACCTCTGACATCTGGGGCAGGAGAGTTCTGCCTTGTGGGGCTGTCCTGTGCCCCACAGGGTGTTCAGCAGCATATCCTACCCCCCCAAGAGGTCACTAACTCCTGCTACTCTCCTAGGCATGACAACTAAAAATATCTTCAGATATTCCAAATGCCTCCTGGTGAGGGGAAGGGGGACAGAACTGCCCTTGATTGTGAATTACTGGCTTAGAGAAACATGGGGTGGGTCAGGAATACAACTCAATATGTACAAAGATACAAGGCATGAAATAACATGGGCAACACCAAAGCTAATAGAGGGAGATAATATTCATTCTGCATTTTTGTGCACAGGACCTTAGGCTGAGTTTACTGCCTCTGATACCTCATTTATCCTCACAAAAGCTGTATGAAGTGGGCATTACTATTAAACAGTTTTACAAACCCTATAAAAACATGGAGAGTAGTTAGGCACAAGGAGGTGAAGTAACTTGCCCCGTATCATCCAGTAGTGGAACCATCGTGCATACCACACCAGGAGGACCCAGAGGGTGAAGCCACTCACTTGTCACTATTGTATGGTCAAAGGCTTTTCCTGTCTGGAGTCAAGAATGCACATAGGATTTGAAAATACAGAGGTTCCGTGCTACCTACAAACTGAATATTGACAGAAATGTGAAATCAAGGGGGACAAGAGAGAAAAAGAGTTTCTGATAATTTTTTTTTCTTTCTTGTTTTTTTTTCTTTTCATGAAAGAGAGACACAATCTTAAGAGCCCAGTGATAGGAAAAGACACTCTGCAGGCAGCTGCTTGGCACAGATCTGGGGCAGGCAGAAGAATGAGGAACCTACTGCCACAGCCCAGAGAATGTGACCACCTCAAGTAGGAGGGCAAGAGCAGGAATGAGTAGAGCTATGCAGATCATGCTCTGGTCACCAACAGGCCTGGCAGCCCACCAGGCAGGACAGCAAACTGTCTCCAAGTGATTTGTGAGTTACGGATCCCAACAGGTCTCCATGGGAATGTCCCATTTCCCTTCTTTCTTTTCTTTCCCTTTCCCCATCCTCTGAATATGCACCTGATCATATTAAAGCCACATCAGCAACAGTGGCCCTGCTCTCTGCTTCACTTATTCAGGGAACATTCCCACAGCAGCCAGTAACTCCCGAGAAGACTCCAGGCCTAAGAGTGTGCTACAGCCAGGCGTGACACTGTTCCACGTTCACTATCACCTCAATCCCTCCCAGGGACTTCCTGAGCAGCTTCCTTCACCCACTTCCCAGGAGAGACACAACACTGAAGCTCACAGACCCAGGATTGGAATCTAGATTTGTTTAGCCTTTCCTCTGACCAAGTTGATATCCCTTGTCCATTTTTAACTTAAACATGAAGCAGAAAATGCAAGTCTTCATGTCAAGAAGGTCAAATGTGAGAAGCAACTAAAACAATCGAATTTAATGTATGAACAAGTTTGGGTTGCAGATGCATGGTACACACGTGTTCTTGCTGGAACAGTGGGGACACAGTGACAATAAGGAGACAAAATTATTCCAGCAAGACTTTTTTAGAGGACACCCTGAAGGTGCCTCTTAAAGAATGCAAGAAGCAAAGAATAGTGGAGAATTGAAGACAGCCCTGCGGCAAGAGAGAGATGACACAAGGCGCAGGAGAGGCACCATGCGAGCTGTGGGCTGGGACAGGGAGAAGGCTTATTGCCCTGGGCTTGCTGGGAAAAAAATAACAAAGAAAGCACTCTTCTTTTTCAAGGCTGAGTGGCTAAAGGGACATCTTAGAATTATATTCAGGACAAGAAAGCAAAACAGGAATCCCCTCTAGACACTGGGTAGCAAAGTGTCCCACTTGAGCATAGATTTCCACCCTGCATTTTTAGACACTCCTCCCACCCCCAGGCCCTCTGTGCTTTCTCCTGTTTCTGGGTCCATTTTTCCTCCGACTGTCTTTGACCCTTACATATTAAACTGACTTTTTCTAGTAAAGAATGAGTTATCAGCTAGGTTGACCCTAAAGGACAATAGCCTCGGCTCTCTCCCTTCTTTTCCATGCCCAGTCTCTCTCTCTCTCTGCATGTCTTCCTGCTAATTTTCGCAGAGTTGTGTCTCCTTCCCCCACCCTGTCTGGTTCCCTTCCCTTTCCTTTGAGTTTAGATTTTCCTTTTCTTTCTGTCTTCCTTCCTCCCTCTTTGTGGGCTTTCTTGTTCTCACCCTTTGCTTGAAGGAACAGAATACAATAACTAGTTTTTAAAAAAATCTTGCCCTACCCAGAGAATCTGGGAATGATACTGTGAAATAATCAGAACAGTGTAGGATAATCAGAATGTAAATAATGTTGCTTGGAATTATTCCTGGACAAAGAAAGCTCCAGAATAGGAATATACAAGCTGGGAAACTTCAGTGGTCAGGGTGGTGGTTCCAAATCCCCTGGAGGGAGGGCTTGCCTGGTAAACCAGACTGCTGGGCCCCCTGCACACAGTGTCTGCTTCAGCAGGGCTGGGCAGGCCTGGAACGTGCATTTCTAATAAGTTCCCAGGAGGTGCTGAAGGGGCCAGTCCTTGTAGAAACTAGCAGCTTTCAGAAGGTCAAGGATCAGCTGTGTGTGATGGAAGTGGGACAGGGAGATGACAGAGGAAGGGAGGTCTGTTCCTTGTCACATCTGACAGAGGGACTGCAGCAGCCCAGGAAGCCCTGGCTGTGGATCAAGAGGGTGTGCTGGGTGCAGGGAGGGCAGGACAGCAGGGAAAGCATTGTACTGTACCCTGGGAACCACCAGGGCCAGCTCCAGGCCTGCCATCCATGCTCCCACTTGCAATCCCCTGATCCCCTGTGGAACCAGCAAAAGGGAATTCTCAGGCTCCCTTTGATCTCTTCCCAGCTCCACAAGGCCTCTGTCTGTTTATCTCCTCCTTCCCTGGCCTCCTCTGCCCCTTCCCCTTGCCCAGTGGATGATTCACTCCCCTCTCTGCCTCCCCACCCCTCTGCCATGTGTCTTCCTAATGATGGCCCGGGATGAGCTGTTTTGTTGGCCTGCGCTGTAACAAAGCGCACTCCACGCTAGCATTTCCCCATGCTTCTCAGAACGCTGTTTTATGGGTATCATTTCCCCACCCAGTTTTCTCTTTTCTCTAAAACCCCACCCTTTCCCCTCTCTGGCCTCCTGTGCATTGCAGTTTCCCAGAATTAGATCAAGGGACACAGATAAAGAAGAACAGAGGGATTAACGTGCACGTGGCCTGGGTGGGTTCGGGGAGGATGTTGGAAATAGAGGGCAGCTAAACGGCTCTCTCTAGCACACCAGGAATGGCATGGCTACTAAGTGACTTATTTTCTTCCAGAGAGAGGACTGAATGACAAAACCTGTAGTGACTGAGAATATAATATTTGTATTTCTCCTAGGGTAGGAGTGCTTAAGTGGGGAGGGTCTCCCTTCTCTGTCACCCTCCTCTGCAAGGCTCTGCCCCATTCTTGACCCTTCATTGTTAGGTTAGCTGCAGTTAACCTAGCTGAGGAATTCACAGCCCCTGAAGCGCACCACTGTAGGAGTCCACTGTGTGAAGACATAGACGGGGCTCCCGAAGGGAGCAATGATCCAGTGTGGACAACTCAACAGTGGGTTACAGGTCCACCCAAGAGGCCACAACCCTGGGTCCCCTGAGATGAAGGCAATGAAGTGTTGAGGGAAGCCCCCGGTGAGTGGACATGGTGGTGGGGGTGGGGAAGGACTGCACTCTGGGGTAGTGGATGCTATGCAGATCCAGCTAGTTGCTGCCATGATTGCTGGATGATCTTGTTCTATATGAGAAAAATCTTGCACAAAGAATGTTATTTATTTATTTATTTATTTATTTATTTAGTGTGTGTGTGTGTGTGTGTGTGTGTGTGAGGGAGAGAGAGAGAGAGAGAGATGTTACATATGTACATAAGAATTTTATGTAAAAATCTCAATTTTTAAACTTTGGCAACCAAAACAAAATTGGTTTTAGACACTGTGCTGGCTCAACAAAACTGTCTGTGGGCCCTTTGTCTGCAAAATCCTGATCTAATTAACCTGCAACACGATCTAGTTAGAATCCCGAACATATCAGTAATTATGACCTTCCTTTTAACTTGTTTTTATTAAGCCATTTAAAATGGAACTCCAAGATTTGGCTAAAACAAAAATTAGGACAGAGGAGTTGGGTGGGGGACAGGATCCTGAGCTAGAGGGACTCAGTGAATCCTACAGACCCCAGCTCTTCAGCTGGGTTTGGGGAAGAAGAGGCTGACTTACCTCACAGGACTGGATGCAGTGGACCAGCAAGGGGTCTGGGTGCCATTGACGGCGGCCAGTACACACGATGCTCTAAAGAGGAAGGAGGAAAAAACAGTAATGTGAACAGAGACTCCTGGTCTATGAGGGAGGGGATCCTGAGCTAGCCCACCAGTCCAACTCCATCCCTTAAGTAGCAAGAGCCTGACTATGCCCCTAGAGAGGACCCGGGCTGCCGGCCCTTCCTGTTAAAGCCTGCTGGATAGAGTAAGGCAGAAATTCTTGATGGAGATGATCTCTTCCTCCCTCTCCAAATGTCCAGAGTGTGGTTCAAAAATCACCTTCAATATTATAATGAGCTCAGTTTGTCCTTAGGCACACTACTGATTGCATTTGTTTTGAAATTTTAAACATTATAAAAAATGATAAGGTAATTGTGTTGATGAAGCAGCACCACGGGTTTTCAAACACTGACTAATAGAAGTCTTTAACTACAGTGCATGTGATGGTCCCGGTTGGCTTGGAGGTGTGCCCACAGCTCAGGTGCTGGAGGCTTCAGGGTGTGGAGTGAAAGGTTTTTTAGGAGGTGGAGCCTGATGGGGGTCCATTCATGAGGGATGAACACAGTTCTCTGGGACTCCACTTCTCTACTTAGTTCCCAGCAGAATGAATTATAAAAAGAGCAAGACTGGCCCTTGAATCTCTCACCATTTTCTCTCCTTCTCCAGCATTCTCCTGCTATGATGCCAACTGCTATTTGTGATGCAGCCAGGAAGCCCTCCCTGACCACCCAAATCATAAGCCAAAAATCCTTCTCACTCTGTAAAGTACCCAGCCTCAGGTATTTTGGAATAGCATCAGAAAATACACTAGCACAATGGATCTTAGAATTCCTTGATTGTGCTGTGTATGTGTGTAAAGCCAGGACCAGAGGCCAAACAGCATTCTCTGCAACTCTTGTTAGCACTATGTAACTCTTCCTTCTAGGAGACAGAATCATGTCCACACAAAATGGGTAAATAAGCTAATGTGAAGTCACCAGAACTCAAAATGCTTGAAGCGGTGGGAACATGAACACTTTCATACTGAAACACCAGTGACACAGGTGAGCTAACGGTCATCTGTTCTTTGTTAAGTCTAATTCCATTTTCAATGAGTCTTTTCCTTTCAATATTTATATTTTAAAATTTCAAAGGACACACTGCAGGAAAAGAGAAAGTTCCATAATAAGTTTTAGAGAAAAATACAGTTTCTCTCTGGAGCCTCCTACCAACTTGCCCATCGGCAGACACTCATTCTCACGTTTTACTTCAATGCAATAAGAATTCAGTATGATTGGAAGAAAAACAGTACAAGGTGAGGGAGAAGCTTTACATAGTACTTCCAGCAACTGGGGGTGAAATTATACATCCAGAATGCTGTTAAATAATCTGATTGGAGACATTCATATATATTAATATGCAAAAATATGAATCTATACTTATGGTCAGTTATGAGATTGGTAATCTATAATATTTTTCTGGAGTCATTGCTACTGCAAACTAAAATTCTTCTTTCACAGATTCCTTAAAGAGGGAAATAAATAGAATAAATATTCAAAAAGTTTGATGTCCAAAACTCTATATTATTAGAAGGTGATTTGACTTAAGTTATCAATTCAATAAAAAAGGATTATTAAAGCAGATATACAAAGTAAACACAACAGGGGTGTTCAAACTACTGAAGAAAATGCTATTTTCCTGCAAATGGAGTCACTCAAACAGAAACATCTGCATATAAACAACTGCTATGCTAAGTAGAAATGACCACTAGTGAAGGTAGCAGAAAAGAAGGCCTCAAGTTGCCACAGCCTTTCAAGGGACAAGTTAATGTGTTTTGCCAAGTCACCACTAAGTGAAGACAGCAAACAAATGTCAAACACCCATATTTTAAATAACAAAAGTCTCAACCACTGCCATATAGAGTTCCAGTGAAATCTGCTTTGAAATACAAAAAATCATTTCTACTTAGCAGAGGGTCATTCGGATGGCCTTAGGCTATGTTAGGCTGTTGCCTGGTTGATTTCTTATTAAAGGGTTAGAAACTGCTAGTAGCCAACAGAAAAAACCCAGTTATTATTATTTTTTTTAATTGGCGATAATTGCTTGGCAGAAGGGGCTGCTGATCACATCAGGTCACAAAGTTCTGCCACCGCCCAGGTTTGTGACAATGTCCTCCTTGCTGTATATGTATGGCTCCTTAAATAAAACAGCATTGTTTTGTATGTTTATTTGGACAAAAGCAATTTGCTTTAGTTCCTCTCCCCCGACCCCAAGACTCTCTTTCTCTCTTCCCTAGTAATGAGACCCTCAATGCCTACAGGGGACAAATCCACGCTCAGAATAGATGAAGAAAGAGACATGGAATGTCACCATGCCTGAGTCTACACCAATTTGTAGCAGTGTCACTGCAGCTGTAACACAGGGTTGTACCACCAACAGGACATTCTGGGGTCAGGGCTGAGCCTTCAGAGCCACAGGGAGTGTGAGAGCACTTTGTGGGAAGCTACTGCTTGTTCTCTCTTCTCATTAAACCATTCTGTTTTTCAGTTAAAGGACTACTGATTCTTGGGGACAAATTTGGGAACACACAGTCAGAAATTGTGAGATCTGATATGACTGAGCAACCAGGGGGGGTGGTCCTGTGCCACCACCAGAAACCTCATTAATTTGGACCTCACTAATTTATACTTACCATAGTACTAAAAAAGAAAAGAAAAGCATTTTAAGTCTGTGAGAAAGGAATTATAAAGCAAAATAACGGAGAAAGTAAGATGTTATGATAGATGCCTTTGAACTTCTGAAGGAAACACTTTAAAATATAGTTTAAGAAAACTCACTTACATGCAAACAATTGCCACATTATGTTAAAAAAAATCTCCCCATAAAATCAGTTTCCTGAAAGACTACTACTTTGAAAGTTGAAATATTAATTTTCCTGTTTTAGACACAAGATATAATAAAACACTCTCTTGACACAGTGGGTAAGGAGAGTCATAAAAGTCCAACCTTACACAGGTCTTTGGAATGACCAAAAGGTTTTCTTTGAGAAATGGCTCAGCAAGAGCCATTCTCTTCTCTGAGCTTTTTGGCTTCAAATGCTCTGAGCAGCATGGGGTATGGTCAGACATCAAGGAGACCTGGGGATGCAGGATGAGATGTATGCTGCCCTGAAGAACCTCACAGCTTAGCGGGGATTAGAATAACAAACAGAAGAAAAAAAATCAAGAATGAAAAAATAGGGATAAGATAATGATGAAGTACTCTCAATAGCAGTCTGAGAGGAGCTTCTCCCACACCTTCAATTCTAGACTATCAGGAGCCCAGCAGCTAAGCAGAGCAGGGAAGCAGATGTCACAGAAAGGTCTAGATCCCGGTGTTTAACAGGAGAAGGAAGAAGACAACGTTACAATAACAAAGGCCCAGAAATCATTTGGGAACCTCCAACTTGACTGTTGTCTCTCACAGCCAGCACACCCTTGAAACACTTAAAAGTAACAGCATATTTTTATCCCTCTCAGTCTCACAATAAAACCTTTTAGAAATTGCTTCTCTAGTCCCAGGCAATCCTACTGGAAATGCTGAATAATGGATTAATTCTCTTTCTTGCAAGCTCAGTTGTCAAAGGGACTGAATAAAGAGAAATGATCTAGGCATTGTCCACACACACACACACACACACACACAGAAACAAACGATAGAATATTTTTCTTTCTCATACAGTTAGGTGGTGATATCTTTACAGAGATGGAGGGTATGTCCATGGATAAAATTTGTACTAAATGAACCAAATATCTTTCTAACTTAATGTGTGCTAAAATCTTCCCAAGATATTTCATGTGTTATTTTAAAGTTTTATAGTAATACTGCAAGATAGATAATATTTCTTTCACCCTTGGGTTGAGTATATGAGGCTTTAAAGAGTAGGTCATATTGTATTTGAATCCAGAAGGACTTTATTCTTTTATGTCATTTTCTAGTTTGAGCTATTTTTCATTGAAACTCCATAATACTTAAGCTCTCAGAAATACTTCCTTTAATTTTATATATATATATATATATATATATATATACTTCTAGGATTCAGGCACCATTGGGATATCACACTGAACTAGGAGTGAGAAAAGCTCATGACATTTCTTTCTCCATTTCTTGCTAGCTCTCAAATCTTGGACACATCATTCAAGGATCTGCCTAATGTTTACATAAAATAAAGATAATAAAATCTCCTGTCCTAGATAATGGTTTGTGATGAGATTCAAATGAAATCATACACACACATCCAGACATCCACACACACACAACTTTGAAGACAATAAAGTGTTAACCAAATGTGAGGGATCATTTTTTTTTTATTACGAAGAATGAAGTCATTGGAAGTAGAATAAAGATAATGATGCGATTTAATCCATGCTCTGTACTCTTGCCAGATATGAAGTATTTGAAATATGGCAGATGGTAAGCATCACTTGCTTGTGACATAGGTAAGATCACTTGCTAAACAAAGGAACCATGCACCACATAGGTGTGCTTGCACCTTAAGCTGTTCACTTTGCCAGTATCTCATTTTGTGACAGTAGGTTTCCTCCAAGTGTTACAGAGGAATTACCTGGGATGCTTGTTAAAGATCCCTATTCCAAGGCAGTCCCAGTCTTCCTGGAGGGTGGAAGCTATACTACTCTTACACACTGCCCAAACGATTCTTAAGGACACAAAAATGTAAGTTTTGAGTACAATATGGAGTGATTTCCAACATGAGTCTATTTGAGTTGCAAGGATTTTACTCAGTTTGAGTAAATTTTACTCAAGCTAACACAATTGCTTTGGTTTAGGAAACATTTCTTCCTATTTATGAATACAGGGTTAGCCTGAACATCCCTCATGTGCCACTATGTGCCACAAAAGGAGACCATGAGATCATTCATAGTTGTTCAGAGTCTGGTCCTAGAAGACCTGAGGTACATAAGGGCAATGGTGTTGTCATCATTTTTACTGCTTCTATTAACTTCATTTCCTTATTTTTTTAAATGATAGTTTCAACTGTCATCATTTTTACTGCTTCTATTAACTTCATTTCCTTATTTTTTTAAATGATAGTTTCAACTTCCTAAAGGCAGAGCATCCCTGCAAGCTTTGAGCAAGACTCCTCACTGTGTTATCTACACAAAAGCTGAGCAAGCACAGGTGTCAGTAAGCACACTGACAATTTCTGTTAACTGCTAATTTTAATTATTTGATTTTATTTTGGCATAAGGGATATTTATTTGGGGTTCAGGAACACATAAAATGTTAATTACATTTTAAGCCTTTGAAATTATAACTTCTGGTTGTTTTCAGGAATAAATGACTCTTACAGGGTATGGAAAAGGTTGATTTTGAGTTACCTCACTTTTCCCCTGACAATGTTGGAAACAGCTCATTTACTTCACTTTGTTTTCACACAGAAATATGACATGCATCTAAAGAGTTCCCACTGAAGTAATTGTGCCCCTCACAAAATTGCAAACTGTGACCAGCCATGTGGTTTAGGGGTATCCCTAAACCATACAGAGCAGGGCAGTATCATCACAGGTGAGAAGAGGTGGGCATAAGTGAGGGGAGCAACCTGCCTCAGGTAAGAAGGGAAACCCATCCAGAAGGACGGTTACACACCAAGCAATTAAATTCCACCCATACACTTCTCCCTGACTCATGCTAACCCAAGGAAATAGGTGTCTCCAATTACAACCGAGGAAAGGATGTTGAGAACAGGAAAGCAAGCTGCCTGAGGCTATGCAGTTTGTAGAAAACAGAGATTGTAAAGAGAAACTCATTTTTTAAAACATATTTTGTTTTAGTTGTAATTAGACACAATAATTTTATTTTATTTTTATGTGGTGCTAAGGATGGTACCTAGTGCCACACCCATGCTAGGTGAGTACTGTATTGCTGAACCACAACCCAGTCCTGAGAAACTCTTTTTTTAACAAATACATTTTTAATTTCAAGGCTTATAGTGTTTCTCTGATGCTATGGATAATGAATGTCAAACCAAGAGTTGACAGTGTAGACAAGAGTCATCACCAATGCAATAATACAAATGAAAATGTTTCATGTACTGGCTGGAAGAGAAATAAATATGCTACATATTCTTCCTGGGGTAGGAAACTAGACAAGGATATAATTACACAGGAGTAAGAAGCTGGTGAGTAAGAAGCTGCACTCAGTTGGAAGAGAAAATACACATTTACTTCTGAAGTAGAAAAAACAATGGTACCACAACAATTTCTTTGCTCATTCCGCCAATGTTGATAAGACACTTATATAGTGCCAGGCACTGAAAAGAAGCTCTAGGAATACAAACACAAACAAAATACTATGGGATCACAGTAAAGAGTAATAATAATTATGATAATAACTCACTTATAGGATAGGTGGACAAGGCAGGCTTTCGTAAAATAGAGAAAATTGTTTTACAGTTTAGAAATGGCAGTCTCTATACTTGGCATTTCTGTTGTTTTCAGGAAGACAAATGAATCATCTTCTTCTGCATGTTCAGTTGCAAAGCAGAGGTAAAGGAGCCGCACTTTCTGGGACACTTGAATTCAGGCCACACTAACCCTGTGCCCACCCTTGGGCGGCTCCTATCTGTGTCTTGTGGGGTAGACAGTAAAAGAGTAGTGGAATGATTTCTGCAGCAGTTTGTATCCCCAAAGGAAGAAAAGCTCTCACCTGTCCAAGCCTCTCCCCATCTGGCTGTTAACAGAGAAGTCTTCGTCATAGGAAACAGGGTTCGTGGACCAGAAGAGAGAGCCAAGACCCCCTGTGCACCACAGAACGTGAGGAGTGGCTCTATCCAGGGCACCACGCCTCTAACCACCACAGCTCAGCCACACCTAAGCACACGTGGGGAGTGGACAAGGTCTAGAAGGCCAGGGAGGGGAGCCGCCGAGGGGCTTCTCTGGCCTTCCTTTCCACTCCCGAGCAGCCTGCACACTGCCCTCAGGTGTGTGGCTTGCTCCCTCTCCTCTGGAGAAGTTCTCAGAAGCCCTGCAGGACCTTGCCGGCCTATCTCTCCCTCATCTCATCCTTTCCCTCCATCTCCCCTCTCCGACACAATCACACATACCTTGTTTCAGCCACAGGGAACTTCTCACTATTCTTTACCCTCTAGAAATTTCCTCTGGATCATGTTAAAGACTCAGAGGGAAACCTCCTGCAGTTTATCCTTCCACAACTCCACCTGGCTCTGGGGGCAGAAGAGTCGGTTGCTTCCTCTCGGTGTTCCCATAGCAAGTCCACAAAGGAACCATTCCCCATGTGGCACAATCATAAGCATCTGATTCCAAGGCCAGATTGTAAGTCCTCTAAACAGACAGACTACCATGTTTCATCTTCTTCTCCTAGCACCTAGCACAGTTCCATGGCACAGAGTGAGGCTTAAAAAACTTTTATTGAATAAAGGACTAATAGAAATGATAGGGCTGTGCTATTCTCCACCTCTCATCCCAAATCACACTTAGAGAATGTTTTCCCTGATCTTCTGGTTTAACTCAAATCTCTGCCAACAATAAAGCCCAACTAGCCAGTGATAAAAAAGGGGAGTTGAGAACAAAAAGGGGAGTTGGGAGTGGAACGTACGCGTCTGGAGTGCATATTTTGGTGATTCTATAGGAATACCACTGTCATGCTAAAGCAGTCCCATACATGAAGCATCCAAACTCCCAGGTTTCTAACATCCCTATCCTCCCATCCTAAGAAGAACAGATGAGCTTACAAGATCGTCCCACTTAACGCTCGCTTAGCCTTTTCTATCTCTTTCTCATAGATTCTCATCCTTTAACCTTCCTTTAGACGGACCACTTTCTTCTCAAGCTTTGTTCCTGTTTCTACTTGGCACTTTATCCTTATCTCTGTGAATGATCCACATGGTTGTTTGCTTCAAGGTTGCTTTGAAAACCTCTAAGTGCCCGCAGGGAGCATCCTGTCAGTTGAGGGCCACTTAGCAGCCTCATGTCTTGGACACATCAGAACATCCCTTTTCTCACCTGGACTCTGACAGGCTCCATCCAGTACTCCAGAGTGTCAGCAGTGATGTTCTCTGGCAGCGTCACAGGATCGCTGGGGGGGATTACGCATGACGGGGTGCAAACTGCACCTGTAGGAACACAAATTGACAACAAAGACTTCAACTTCCTGATCTCGGTCTCTTTCATCTTGCAATCAGCAGCTTTGATTTTCTAGGAGCAACTGCTTTCTCCATGGTGGGTCTGCATATTATAGTCACTACAGACAGGCCTGATACTCATCCACACTCACTGTCAACAGCCATGGTCATAAGGTAACTCTCCTTGCACCAAGTGACCCTTCTCTGCTTGGACCAATGTGCCCTCTCTTCTAGGATTCTGAATTTCTCCATGGCCCAGAAATTAAGGCTTGATTCCTGGCCCAGCAGATATCCAAGTTCGCACTCCAGGATTTTAGCTGGCCAAACTCAATCTTGATTATCCGATGCCTTGAAGTATGTTTGCTATCCTTCCTGCTGTATGGTCTCCTGGTAAATTAACAACTGCAGAATCTACCATTGGAGAACTTGATTAGCTGGGAAAAAACATGACCCAGAAATTATGAAATTACTCCAGGGAATATCCTGTCAGTTGCTACACTGAAGATCATGAAATTGGCAGCCAGGAACCCTGTGTAATTAAAGGAGGAAGCAAGGAAAAATCAGAAGCAGAGATTTTGGTCATGTGCTGGTCTCTCAAAGGAAAATCTTTCTGTATTCCCTTGCATGTGGGGTCCGAGTAGCTCCTAAAATTCTATTCAAGGAAACACATTCAGGGTTTCTGATTCCTCATAGATAGGTCTGATGATCTCTAAGTTTCTTTCCAGCTCCATGTTTCTGTTTTTAAGTTAATGTTATGGTAATAACAAATCACATCACTTCTTAGGACTTTGGAGTGAGTATGTGATATCTTAATGCAGAAATCAGAAGCTTTGAAGATGAGTCTGCTCATGAAGACTCTACTCAAGAGGCATGTCAAGCTTCCTGTACTTCAGGCCTGACCACAGATGCCACAGTGCCAACAGCGCCTTGAAATGGTAAAGAGCCCTTTCAGAAACTAATGAGGTTTCTGATGAACTCAAATGATCTTTATTGGCATTACACAGGTTAAAATGCCCTTTCATTTGCCCTACAGAATTACTTTTTGCAATTTAGAATTTAGGAGTGATCTTACAAGGTTACATATCAAACATGACTCTCTTTTATGATGTTTAGGGCCATTCAGGACAAAGTTGGGTCAACATTACTATAAGTGAGCTCTGGCCTCTAAGACCCTTAATTGCAAGTACTTGAATAAGAAGTTGCCCACAGGCTCTGGAGCCTAATCCCCATTGAGGTAGAATGATGAGCAAGCCAGGCAACTACAATCACAAATAATCTCCTTCACGAACTCTCCATACATAGGAGTCCAGCACATGTGTGGATGTGGCCACCCTTCTTTCCTCTTGGAATTACAAATCCTGCCATGAATCCATCCACTTTCAGCCCTACAGCAGAGTGGGTAACATGACCATCTTGGTGGCTATACCAATGTTATACACAAGTGGAAGAGTAAAAGGAACAAATTTGCCATGAATTTTGTTAGTTAGGAGCACTAACTAACAAACCCAAGAAGCAGTTAACAGTCAGTTTGCATTTCCATCCACTACTCAGGGGAACAGGGCATCTGCTCCTGCCAGGCCCAATAAGATGATGACTTGGGAACACCCTTCAGCTCCCTTCCCATCCTTACCAATCCCGTATCCCTTTTCACACTTGTACTCCACGAAATTCAGCTCTGAGGGGGGTGGTGGGCATTCCCCTTGCAGGTTCTCACACAACTTGAACTCCTGGGTCCACAGTCCCTCTTTGGTACAGAGGATGGGGAGCTAGGACACCAAAGGCAAAGAGCATCTTTATTACCGTTTACTTCATTCAGATTCGGGGAAAGGGGTCTGATTAAATGATGATGTCCTTCAACTTCTAGAACCTGGACTAAGAGATGCTATTGAGACAAAGAAGTATGTTGAAAGCAGTGAATACAAATCATGTGAAGGAGTCATAGACAATTTTGCCACTAATGAAATTTACCAACAATGTTTTCCCCTTTGGATATCAGGATACGATGAGCTCTTGATTGTAGCCCATGTATTCTGAGATACTTTGGGGAATTTTCCCAAGTAGGGTTTTTGACACTGATTATCCCTACTATCACATAAATGTTGGTTGTGGCAAATGTCACATTTCCTTCAAGACGAGCATCATCCAATGAATGTAATTCACGATTTCCCTGGAGGTATGCTTTGGCCTATCTACTAGAATGAAAACATCACAGTTGCCTTTGCTGTCTTCCTTTCCTCTGTGCATGTACTGGCTGTGGAGCCCTCAGCTTCACACCCCCAATAGTCACAAAGAATGCCCTACCTAGAACAGAGAGAGGAGCACTAACTAACAAACCCAAGAAAATAAGATTTTAGAAATGTAGATAACTCTCCTTTCTCTGGCTGCCTCCTTGGCTCCATACCCAGTCCATGTACACAGATGTGTTGGATTTCTCGGAGTCTTCGTTTGTGGCCTATTCATTGCACATCTGTTCTGCAGTGCTTACCTTGGAGTGCTGGACACCAACTTAAAGACATGTGCCAAAGGAGCCAAGCCATTGATCTTTGCCTAGGAAGTCTGCTCGACTTCCTGTCTCATGGATGTGTGTGGTGCTTGAAAAGATTCTAAGACAAAATTGATTTTAGTCACACAACCACGATAAGACTGTGGTTTTCATTTGAGACCTCTTGTGCCAAAATCCTAGGGAGGATAATAGTCAAACAACACTTTGAGCTTTGCTGAGGAATTTGTGTTTCTGTTCAGGACTCTGTTCTGCTAAAAAACATATAAGCTAGCATTCCTAGCCAAGTTATGTCAGTGGCCATGCATGAGATGAGCCTGCATTACCAAATGAGGATCCCAGAACTGTTTGGAATGTCCCCTGGTGCCTTACTCATCAGGTTTTTCTTCTTATTCCAGAGGAAGTTCTGAACTTGGAAAAGAATCTTCCAAAAACATGGTACCTTCTATCCCCTTGTGAATAATATCAACACCCTTGTTTGTAATCTCAATTAGTAAGGCCCTGTCTGTTGGTCCTTTCTGGGATAGAAGAATCTTTGTTGGGATAATTTCTGCTCAACATTTTTGTCATGGTCATCAAGATCAGATTATAGCCTCATTCAAAACCAAGTTCAAGGAGCCTTCATTACCTTCGCACTTTCCTGGTTACAGTTGAGCACACACTGGCTGTCCAGGTTGAAGCCATCACTGCATTCGTACATGCCTTCAAAAACAGGAGCAGGAGGCTCACACACTACCGGGGTACAGCTGGCTTGCTCCCACAGTCCACTTTCCAGGCACTGTATCTTCAGGAACTTGCTGAAGAGACATGAAAAAAAACAGCCTATAAGAATCCCTCAAGGAGTCGTGGGAAAACTGGATCCTCAGCAATATGAGCCAAGCTTTAGCAAACAGGCAGGATCACATGGTCCTGGCCAGCCAAATGTCCCACCACGCCAGTCCAGTCTCAAAGTCACAAGGCTAAAAATAGTGACATTCATGGAGTAGCAGTGGGAGTAGGTGCTGCAGAGTGACACTAGATGTATTACTCTCATGGAAGTTGGGTAACTAGTGCAGCATCTAGATTGCCTATAGCTGGGGTTTCTTCGAGATGTTCATATGGAGAAGTCTCACATCTAAGTACCATGGGGAATGCCAGGAAATGTGGGATACAGAAGAGGTTATCACACACACTTTCAGGGGACGAATCAGACATGAAGTGGGGATCATCAGTGCTGGAATGGTGACCTAATTGCTGAAGTTGCTAAAATATTTATCTCTTCAGAGAGGAGAGAAGGTGCAGCAAGATGAATATGGTTTTAGAAGAGACCCCACCTTGCCTTTGGAAGGACTAACCTCCCAACATTACTGCAGCTACTCTGATTGCTTTCAAGTCCAGTTTTCCTTGGAAAGGGGCTGAACCTTTCATCAGATTCCCCCAAACAAATACAACTCAATGCAGTCCTGGAGGAAGCACCCCTCCTTCTCCCTCCTTCCTCTCCTTCCCACGCACAGACATGGCCTCCAACCAGACAGTGTCGAAGGTAGATGGGAATCCAAAGAATTAGGGTTCTCATCACCACAAATTCTGTTCCACTTTGCTTCTGACTCACTGCAGTTTGGAGGTGCTTTCTAGTTTTCCTGTTTTAACATATCCACCCGATTCAGAACACTACTGGTTATAGATAAGCTTGTGATCCTAAAATATAAATAACCCTGTGGCCATTGCCTTTCTCAACCACATGGTAGCCTTAAAGTGCTAGTTTTTAGTATCATTTTAAATTTAAATATGCGCACCCTCCATGAATGCTTGTAACTTATACCTGTCAACTGTCCCCCGTGTGCCCGTCTCTCACACCAATATGGGCTTATGAATGTCCACTTGCCAGTCTTTCCCATTAAATTAGAGGCTTCCAGAGGGCAGATGCTGTGTCTTATTCTTGTTTTTATTCTTGGGAACTAAAATAATATCTGGCTTGTATTTGACTTTAAATAAATATTAGTGAAATTGATCATTGAACCGAAATTAACAGCATCAGACCCATTGTAAGACACATCACATAAACTGAATCATCAAAACACTTCAGATAAAATGGTGTTTCTAATACCCATTTTATAGACAGAAACACATAGAGGGATGTTAAGTTCCTTTTTCAAGATCACATATCACAGAATGCATTTGATTTCAAATAATTTTAATAATGAAATATTTTAAAAGTTGGATATTTTAATAGTATTTACTTAGAAATAAGTGGAGTATTTTATTTATCACTAGTTATTTAAAGCCTTCCCCTTGTTTTCAGGAATATTTTAGTTTATATATATGATTTATGACTGGGGTTCTTAAGCACTGTAGTCCATGTCAACATGTATCTACTGTTAATAACAAATAGCATTTTCATCTGTATTTCACATGTTTGGGAAAAGATCTATGAACATTACTTATTTGAATCCCCCAAAGAATACTTAAAGGTACATGTTATTATCCATATTTTAGAGAAGACAACTGAGACTGAGAGAAACAAAGGTTACTCAAAGACCCAGTGTAAAACCTTAAGGCAGGATGTGGACCTAGGTCTGTCGGCTGATGAAGCCCAAGGTCCCTCGCTGTGTCAGGATGGGGCCATTCCCACCTTGCTCTATGGTTTGCTGTGGTTATTAATAGCATCCCCATCCTGTTGAACCTTCCAGATATTCTTTGTCCCAAGGCTATATCCATACATGTGGCAAAAGAAGATTCATTTAAAAAATTTGAATGATAAATGACATATAGAAAAACACCCCCATCTTAGTATACAGATTGAGGAATTTTTACATGTGAATACAGGTGGGTAACCATGGCTCAGGTCAAGATACAGAACATTTTCAGCCCCTCAGAATTCTCCCTTGTAGCATCTCCCCAACACCCACAGCACACAGTATTCTGCAATATGCTTCCGCAGCATGGATTAGGTTTGCTTGCTCCTGAGTGCTATACAAATGAAACAGAACACTATGTATTCTTTAAAAATGGCTTCTTTCTCTCAAGGAAGGTGTCATTTTAAAATGTCTTCTCAAATCTATTTTCAGTGAGGGGTTTGCAATTCTTTTTACTGTAATAAGGTTCCCTCTGTCCCTCTCCTAAACTGGATATTAACTCTTCCTTCACACTATAGTTTAAACCCTCCCAGGGACTCTCTCCTTTCTACCACCTCCCCCAGATGACATCCTTCCCCTACCTCTGCTGAATTGACATCCCCCAGCTGGAGAGAGCAGGCAATCCCGCTATCACCAGGGGAGAGGCGAGGCTGTAAGATCCCTGCATGTCAGCATGGTTATAAAGGAAAACCCTTGCTTGGCCAGGATGATAATATTTTTACTTCATGTGATATTTTTCTCTGAATTGGTTGGAACACTTCAACCATGGAAATAGTCCTTCTTTTCCTTGCCCAGAGTGAGGAACCATTCAAGAATGCCAATTTTATATATTTCCTTGCCAGTTTAATAACCTCAGGGGTGAGGGCAGACAGATCAAGTTTGGATGGGGAAGAGTGAGTTTGGGTGTTTTGGGTGATACCCAGACCATGTGACAGGCCCTGTGCTGAAACCACTGGCAAGACTGGGAGGGAGACTCTTACATGGTAGAAAGAGAAGCACCACAATTCACCCCGGGGTCTCTGGGCCAGAGAGGGGGCAGAATTCTGGGAGGGAATGAGAAGAGGCTGAGAGGAGTGTTCTGATTCCTTAGAAGATCCAGTTTCCTTACGGATCCAGTTTCCTTTCCACAGTTGTTCCTATGCCCCCTCAATTTCATGGAGTCTCCTTCCTCATAGTTTCTAACCCCCTTGTGAAGAGGATAGTCTTGTACCAACATCTCTCCAACAGCCTCTACCTCTCTCCACTTGAAGGGTGCTCTGTAGGTCCTATCCTCAGTCTTCTTCCAAGGCATCTAATTGGTTCCTCAAGGTCCAATAACAAGGGCTGTTTCATTCTGCTTGATGCCCACCTGCTGATTCTTACGGTCTCAGTCTTGAGACTCATGATATGGAGCTTGGTGCATGAGTGCCAGGGCTTATTCTGGCCATTTTGACCATATCAGGAAATCAGAGTGTCTTAGATGGTTCCCGGTTTCAGGAGGTTTGATTTCCTTCTGTGGCTGCTGAAGGAGACTGAAGTCCAAATCGCACTATTGATATTGTTTAGCTACTCAGAGCTTCGGACCAAGTGTTTGTGCCCCTCCCCAAACTCCCCAACTCATGTGGTAAAATTCAAACCAAAGATGATGGTACTAGGAAGAGAGTCCTTGG
>NW_026000019.1:16184416-16302712 GCF_001458135.2 Marmota marmota marmota
GGGGGGGGGGGCGGGCACGAAGATGGGACTAGTTCTCCTAGAAGAGACACAAAAGTTTGCCTTCTGCACTCTGTCCTGAGAGGGCACAGAAGAAGATGGACATTGCGAATTAGAAAAAGTGCTCTCAAATAAGGGGTCCGCCAGCACCTTGATCCTGGCCTTTTCAGTCTCTAGACCTGTAAGAAATCAATGCTCATTGTTTAAACAACCTACTCCATGGTATTCTGCCATAGCAGCCCCAACTGACCAGGATGCAACCATGGCCCTATTTAGATCTCCAGCAATGCTACAGCTGCCTTCGTGTTTCTTCCAATTTGGTGATGTTGAAAACTGGTCTCTGACCAGTTTTAAGATCGTTAGTGAAGAAACCGTGTTCATTCACAGTGGCCCAATCCCTTAGATCATATGTATAAGTCAGGAGCCAAGAGTTTCTTTAAAGGTATATAGTGAATGACTTTGCATCTTGAAGATTTTGGTTTGTGTACAAGGCCAATGCAAGACAGGCCCTTACCAGGACAGAGATCCCAAGACTTTTCTGAAAGCTCACTCCAAGTATCTTTTGGGTAACCCATTCTTAATCCCAGTGAAACAAGGGAAGCTAAAATATTTCATTTTAAGGGCAGGAAACTGCACATTGGTAACCAAGTAGATGAGCCCCCCAATATCACCTAGCCTGCAAGTCACCAGCAAAATCAAAAATAGATTTCAAAGTTTCAAGTTGTAGCAAAAATACCTCAACCTTTAGACCAATGGTTTCCAAGTGAAATTTCTTAACCAGCCCCATCAGAATCCCATAGGTGCTATTTAAAAACGTAGATTGCCAAGCCTATTGAACCAAATCCCCTGCCTCAGTTTTTTTTATATGCAGTCAGGTTGGTAAACCGTCTACTCCTTCCCATGCTAGTGAAAATATGCCCCAAGTGAGAAAAACAGAGATTCAAATCAGTCACCCAGCAAGTCAGTCACTACCCTGTTTGGTTTTTGCTAAGTCCAGCCTTTGGGCAGGGTTGCTAGCTGGGCAGCCTCACTCTCTGACTTCTTACTCATTCTGCCACTGGTAGCATGAGGAGTTCGGGTTAGGGTAAGGCTTGTATTTATTTTCCCTCTAACTTCTCCAGACAAATCACCACTATTTCCAAGTTAGAAGGTGCTTTTTCCAATTTCCAGAACTTGTGGTATCCACCTAGTGCTGAAAATCCAGCTGTGCTTTTTCTACTTTTTACCTCATTGCCAGAAAAAAAGATCTTGTAATCAAAACTTGGCTGCAAGTTTGATTGATGTTGCTTAGAAGCACACATGTGTCTACCCCATTCTTTTATCACCACTAAAGAGTTTTCAAAAGAAATATTTATTTTCCATTAGAGAAACAGATGATTGGTTGAGTCCAAGAGAATTATGTCTTTGCCAATCAAGGGCATCTGGTGTCTCCAATGGGCAGTCCTTCATGGATAATAACAACAACAGAAAAAAAATATTGAGCACTTCAGAGAGTCATTGTATAGAAGAATGTATATCAAATAATTTTATCTCAAGCCCACCCTGTGTTATAGGGACTACTATCATCTGAGTGCTCGATTCCCTTCTCTCTACATATGCTCCTCTTCCTTCATCCCAGCTTAGTCAATGACACCACTACTTATCTTGTCACTCAAAATTGAAACTTAGGTGACATCCCGATTTCATCCTTTCTCTCAATCTTACTTTTCCTGAGTCCCGTCTGATCTAATGTAATCCATCAATTTGTCCAGTCACTGGTACCTCCCAAATATCTCTGGAATTTGTCCCAATACCTCCACATTTCCACAGTCACATATGTCACCATGAGCTACCATCTCTCACTTTCCACCTGGACAGCACACTTGTCCTCTGGCTCTCTTTCCATCTAGTCAGCAAGTACCAACTGGAGGGAATTTTCATAAAAATAAAGAAATGTATTAGATTGTGTCATTTCCTTGTGTAGAACATTTCAGTGGCTTCTGCTTGCAAGAAAAATAAAAATCTGAACTTTTCATGTTAGTCTGTGAGCCCTGCATGGTATGACCTCACTCTGTCCCCATTCCATGACATATTCACTTTCTTTAATGCACTTCACACACTCAGGATTTAGAATTCCAAATACAACCCAAGATTTTTCCTTCCATGGGACTTGAGTGCTACACTCTCTGCTTGTGATCCTTTTCTTTTTGTTATTCTCCTGACTAGCTCCTTCTCTTTCTTTCTATCAAGAATAATTTTCACCACCCCAGAGCATCCTTATTTTATACTTATAACTGCTTTTTAAGTCAAAGCATCGTTGTTCCTTCCATAGAATGTATAATCTATAATTGTTTTGCTTTTGGCTTTTCTCATCTCTTGCCAGTCTCCTGTTACCGAAATATAAGCTTGGTGACCTTATTTAAAGATCTTCAGTGTCCAGAACAATGCTTGGGATATAATAGGTACTGATAAGTTTTGGTTCAATATACTTTATTTCATAGGTGAAGTAAGCAAGGTGCAGATAATTAAAATAACTTGCCTGGGGTTATGTAAATGGTCAGTGTGCCACAATGAGTCTGATATCACAGCCACACAATGAGTCTGATATCCCAGGATGAAACCCCACAATGAGTCTGATATCCCAGGATGAAAGCTGTGGTGTCCCTAGAAATGGAGCTGCACATACCTTACCTCCCCTTAGTGCATTTGTGCAGGTGCCCTACCCTCAAAGGGAGATGAAAGGGAGAGAAGCCAATGGCATTATTCCTATTACACAGATTAAGAAATGGAAGTATTATCCAAAAAATGTTTCTGCATATAAATTGTACCAGAAAATAATATCAAATCATTAAACTTTCACCATTTATTTTTTTTAAAAAAAGCAATGGAAGTGTTAACTGGTTAAGTGTTTGGCTTGACACATGGCCAGTTTCTGAACTGAAAGTAAAGAACCTCTTTGCTCAGCAGATAGACTGGACAGTTAGCACTCAGAGCGGCTGTGCAGTGTGGCAGTGCTACAGTCATCTGGGAGCTGGATAGAAAGAAATTTCAGGACTCGTCCCAGGGTGTCTCAATCAGAATCTGTATTTTAAGGCCCTAAGTGATTCCTAGGCAGTTTGAGACAAACTGATCTAGACCATTTTAGAAGGCATAGTCCTCTAACCCACCCCAAAGAGAACCACCAGCACTTCCAAGCCCCACGCCAGTGTTCCTCTTAGCAAATCGCAGGCCTGGTTTCTCCAGCCACCAGTATCCTAAAAGAGCAGCAGGCAGACCCCAGACCTGACTAGCCCAGGCTGCTCAGAGTGGTCTACACTTTCTGCCCCAGCCCTTTCCACTAGGCAAGAAGTAGCATCAGCCAGGCCACCCAGTCCAACACACTGGTTCTAGCCTTCCTTTTCACTTTTACTCAAGGGAAAAAAAAAAAAACCCAAAAGGTCCCATTCCAAACTCTTCTGTATGTAATATACAGCTGTCCATCAGAGTGAAGAGCGAGTTACCTCCTGTAAGTGGGGACTATCGGTTCTTCATCCCACTCCTTGCTTTTATCTTTGGACTTTCTGCTGCTAAATCTTCGTCTCCAGGTTGGCGGGTGCAGTAACACCCTGTGCCCCAGGCTGAACCACCTAAGCCCAAGTTTAGGGTCCCTTCTCCGTCTTCCACTGCCATTGTCCTCCCAGCCTTTCTCACTTCAACATCAGCTGCCCTTGTTCTATCTCTCCATGACTTTCTGGTCCTTTCCACATATGACGGACAATAGTTTTTCCTACCAACATGTTCAAGTTACTCCCTGGATTGAAATCAATCTGAAGCTTCTCCAAGGCATGTGATTTAAACTGAAACACATACTACATACAATTTACTCCTCAGATCCTACTATCAACTCTTATCTGTGTGTGTTTGAGAAACTGGAGATTTCTTGGCCTTCACCATTTTCACCATTAAATTGTTTGTCCATTCATACGTCCATTCAGCAATTATTCATGAGTTGCTGGTGTATGCCTGTTCATTGCATTGGGCCCTGCAGTTGGAGAAACAAATGTAAATACTACAATAGGGCCAGAACCCATGGGAGCCCAAAAAAGTGAGGTAGCAACACTGCCTGCAGATTGCAGGGTGTCAGGAAGGGGGTAGTCTGAGGTGGTTCTTGGGTACAGAAGGAGAAGGGTGTGCCAGGCAGAAGGAACGGTGCCCACTGGAGCCCAGTGGTGTAAAGGAAGCACAGGTTCCAGCCTTTGCCAAGTGTGAATGGAGAAAGGTGTGTCCGCCTTCCTGGCTCTTCTTCCCTCCCTCGTGTAGTGCGGGGTGGGGGGGGGTCAGTGCAGGGGACAGCCTGGTGGGGGTCCAGTAGGGCAAAATTCTTACAGAAAAGGGTAATACACTGTGTACACTCATTTTTAGAGAGCAATTTCTCTCATTTGTGAGAAATCCCTTGCTATCTTCAAAAGTTTCAGTACCAATTTCTCAGTACAAGGATTCTTCCAGGTATTGCTGTGTCCCTAGTCTAGCTCGGTCCGACTCACAGGTGCAGGCACACACCCATGCTCATGCCCAGAGTTGACCAACCAGCCACTGCCGGTGTTTCTCTGTGGGAAAGCACAGATGTTGGCATGGTCCCCACTCCAGAAGCACAGCAATGAGTCCTGAGCCCACTAGTGTATTGTCAGGGCACCTGGAAAGCCAGCATCCCTCCCTAAGGACGAGGACTGCACACAGGTGTGTCTTGTGCTTGCCACACTCCTGACATCACAGCCCTTGATGTGAGATGAAGGGAAGAGTGCTGGTCAACATTTTCCTTGCCAAGTGTCCCTGCCCAAAGAGGAAGAGTGAGAAGTCACAGGGCCCTTGGCAGGAGTGCCTGTACCAGGACCCTCTTCAGGGGCGAGTGTGGCAGAGTGGCTGAGAGCAGATGCAGCAGAACAGGGGACTGAACCAGGCTACAGCCCTGACTGCCAAGAAATCCCTGACTTGGAATCCATTACTTGACCTCTTGTCCTCAGTTTCCCCATCTGACGAATGGAGATAACCACACATCCCTCACAGCATCATCAGATTATATAAATGGTTGTATTTAAAGTATGTCATGAAAGGAATGTCCCACAAAAGATCTGCTCCCTCACCAAGCCCACTCCAGTTTTCTCTGTGTGCAGAGTGTGGGGTACTATCAGTATTGCCACCCTACTTATTCTTCAGTTTTCTGCTGCCCCAGAGTCCCCCATGTGACAGTTGGGCCTGGCCCCGCCCCATCCCTTCAGAGCAAGGCAAGGTCACCATGAACATGCTCCCCACTAGGCTGAAGACAAGGTGAGCAGAGCCTTCCACGTGGGGTGGGGGAAGGAAGAAAAGGCAGCATGAGTCTTACAGGGAGTTTCATGATAAGGTGCTGCCTTGCTCAGGATCAAAGGTCACAAGGAAACCTGTGAGTCCAGCAGTAGTATCTGAAGTGAGGGTCTTTGTGTCGATTGCCAGCCCTGCAAAGTCTGCAGCCACAAGCTGGCCTGGACCCAGGTGTGTTTGCATGGACAAGGCTCAGAGCGGAGGTTCAGTCATTTTGGAGCCAAAAGAAGCTGTAATAAATTAGCTTAAAGCTCACATTATCCTTCGATGGCAAGAGAATTGAAGATTCTCAGGATAAACTTTGAATATATTTACTACAAACACTAATTATAAAGCCAGAAAAAGCCTTAATGGAAAGAAAACAAATTCCCATTTCTCTCAGACGCAAGAGTGTACACAGATATTAAAGTGTTTACCCTTCTTGGCAAATTGTAGATAGCACAGGTGAAGCATAGGCTTAGCTCCTACTCATTTACATATGTGTACAATGTTATGACTCAGAGCTTAAACATTACCTTGATTATTTTAGTGATTTTTAAAAGTTGTAAGTCCATTGTCAAATGTAGTAACACATTTGCAGTTCATTAGTTGAGTCTTATTTTTTTCTTCCTATAGAAGGATAACATCAATTGTATCTCAGAAGTTCTTGAGCTATTGTTCAAAAAAATTAAGAACCAAAGTATTTGTAACATCTGCAGTACATGCCCTGGTGCTTCTCCTTCCAGACCAGCCTGATTTGCCCAGCCTAACTTTTGAAGTATGTCCAGCTCTATCTTGCTTTTTTATTTCCATTTCTTTTCTCCCATGTCCCTCTTTTTTCTTTTTATGGTCTACTTGAAGCCACTGTAGCACTTGGATTACTCATTGGGTGGCAGTGACATGATTTGAGACACACAGACAGGGCTTTGACTGGGGGAGGGATGTGTGTGTGTGTGTGTGTGTGTGTGTGTGTGTGTTTTACTATTTCATGAAATTTCTGTTTTGATGTGTGTGTTTCTTTTATTGGCAGAGGAATAGATTCTCCGCCATCTGGTAATTGAACACCTGTACTTCCCACTGTATGTGCCAGTTCCAGTTTTTCTGGTCTCTCTGCTCTTTTTCTGAAGTACAGGAGGTAGCCACAGATAGGAGCCATCAGCCACTGGTAAGAAACGTGGCCGAGCTGTCCTGTTAAACATACCAGAAGAGTGCCAGGCCAGCAAGGGGTGTTAAGCTCCTGGAAGACATGTTGGCGCTGATAGTGGTGGGGGTGGTGGTGGCAGTGGAAAACAGCAGAAGTTACTGCTGGACTAAAGCTGAATATGGCCAGAAATTGTGCTCAGTTCTTTGTATCTATTATCTCATTTAATCTTCACAAAAAACCTGTAAGTGTTCCTATTAGCTCTTCTTTGTAAATAAGAATAGTAATGTTCACTACAGATCAGTAACTTGTTCAAGTCAAAGAGCTAAGAAATAGAAGAATTGGAATTCAGATTGAGATATCACCAAGCCCAGAGCCTATATGATTACTAAGCCAGGAGATAAATCTTAGACTGAGTCAGTAGTTTGACTGAACTGCCTTCTTCAGAAATTGTAGGGAAGTACTTGATTTTTAAGCTCAATTCTACAACTCTCAAATATTTTTCCTAACTTTCTATCTTCAGAGGAGACATAGATCTAAGTCCTCTTGAGAGAATGATGGACCAAAACCCATCTAGAAAGGAGAATAGAACTTTGGCTGCCCATTCAGACTAGGAGCTCTCCGAAAGTCACTCTAAGATCACCTTCAGCATTTCCTACTAACTTCATGCCTGGGTGGTATTTGTGTTATAATGATGCCGCCCCCCCCCTTTTTTTTTTCTGGTGATAATAAGTTGGCTATATATCACTTCTCTCCACCGTGTGGGAGCAAAGTGTTAGTTCTTCTAATTAGCTGTTTTGTTACAGAAAATAAAATACAGACTTTTTGAGCTAAAGAACATTCAGACTTTATCTTACGAATGTGGAAAAGGAGGCTGACAGAAGTGAAATGATTTCAAGATCAAAAGCCATGTTAGCCAAGAGCACAGGCTCTGGAGTTAGAGTGGTTTTAGCCACAGCCTCACCATTAATTGGCTGAGCAATAAACAGAGGGTCATAATCACATCTGAGTCTCAGTTTCCTCATCTGTAATAGGGGATAATCATATACTAAAATGGATTATAATATGCCAAATTACATATTATTGTGTCACAATAGATTATATTAGTGCTAAAATGTATTATTGTCATGAGAACTGAATGGGGTTATATATGCAAAATACTTGGCATACGGTGAGTGGTGGTGAGGCATCCACTAATGCAGGGCCAGGCTTGGGCTTTCTGACTCCATGCCAACGAGCTTGTTGTGGGTTATCGAGGGGTCTAGTGTGTACACCCAACTCCAGACCAGCCCTGGTTCTGCCCCCAGTCAGAGCAGGCCTGGCTCCACTGAAGGCATTCACCAACCAAGCATGAGATCAACAGAAAACACCCACAGCGTGAGGCCTCCCTATCACAGTCTTGATCTGCAGATGTGTTATAGAAGGTAAGTTGAGGTATGTGCTTTGGGAAGGTCATACCGTGGGTAATCTCAGAAAAGATGGCTACGTCCAATTATGTTCAAGCATCTCTGTCTACTCCAGCACCTTGCAGATGGCATTTCAAATGGCATGTCGAAGGAGAGGTTGCCTGAGCAAAACTGGATGGCTGGAATAGTTTAGAAGTTAAATTGTCAGCCTTAATGAGGTTAACGTAAACTGTACTCATACAGATAACATGTCATAAGAAAGAGGCCACTGTGGCCAGGAAAGATAAGGGAGAATAGGAGATGGTGCTTTTGATAACATATAAGTCAAACACATTTATGTTAGCCTTCTAGGAAGTCAGGATAATGAAAGAACAAAGGAGTGATTAATGAAAGCCTGTATGTGGAAGTTAATTGTCCAAGAGGAAAAGGAGGTTTGAGTGTGTTATGTGCTGCCAAGAGGAAAGTGTACCTGCGACTATAGACCCTTCACAGGCTCTTTGCAATTCTGTCCTTATCTTTGTTATCTTCAAAAATAAATCATTCCCAAAGTGACATGGAAAAATCTGCCAAGCAAAAGAGCTCTTGCACAAATTTTGGAAAGAGAACTTTTTTACTTTATTCATTTATTGGTTAGGAAGTCCAAAATCTCACCACAATAATGTCTGAGCAGGTACGGAGTTTCCACTAGACTGGGGCTTCTCTACCCTGGCTGTGCACTGGAGTGACATGGGGGGGCTTTTCAAAACACTGACTCCTGGTTCCACCCCTGGAGACACTGATGTACTGATATCCCTGAACTTGGGATGGGTTAATAAGCCCTTTATAAACTAATATGTGTATATATATATATACACACATATACATATCCAGAAGGTCACCCTCCTGGGCTCTGGTCATGGGGCTGACAGGAAGCCATGGTGCCTACCACAGACTGCTAAGTCAAAATTCAAAACTTGAAGTACAGTTTCTAATGCACCACGGAAAAGTCAAGAAATCATACAGTGGAACCACTATAAGCCAGGGCCCTCTGTTGGCTGGGGCATGAGCTGGACAGCAGGATTTTAAGATGGCTCTGGGTGATCCTCATGTGCAGCCAAGTGTGAGGATGGCTGATGTAGTGAACTGAGAGCCTGGCCTTCCTCTGTTATTATTAGCTTGTGCTCATCAAGTGTAAATGTCTGTGGGTAAATGAAATTAAAATTGTCTTTGGAGAAATGACCATTCCTTCTCTGATACTGCAAAAATTACTAGAAGAAAAGTGTACACATAAAATTTTAAAGTTTTCTTTCCCACTAAAGCACCTGAAATAAAGATCTCTACCAACTCAGATGAGAATCTGTCTCTTTCTTTTACCATCATTTTGAAATTAACTTTCACATCAAAATCCTACCCTGGGTTTTCTTACGAATGCAGTGCTTTCCTCCATCCACCCAGTATTTCCTGAGTTCCAACCTGTGAGCACACTGAGTAGTGGGCACATAATGTGAAGCAAAATATTCATGGTCTATTGAAGAATGTGAAGGAGCAACGGGAACACTGGCAGTCAGGGGGTGGTCGATGTCACTGAGGAAGATCTGTTTGCTGTGCAAGTCCACAGAGGAGCTGTTCCTACAGTCTGGGGCATCTGGTAGGCTCCTGGACAAAAATCATACCCATTCGAAACACAGGACAGTAGAATTGGTCAGGCAAAAGGTCACTACTGGGAAGAGCTCTGGGCAGAAGGAAGAGCTTGTGGGTTGGCCCCGAGGCATGCTCCACAAAGCTTCTCAAAAGGAGCAAAAGAAGTTCAGTAGCTGTGAAGCCCAAGGTCCAGAAGGAGTGTGTGGGACTGGAAAGAAGTGGCCCCAGGGAAGCAGTGAGAGCTAAGCTGGGGAGGTAAGCAAGGCCCACACAGATCACACATGACAGGAAGCCATTTCCTTTTAAGCTGTTTTCCCTGTCTAAATGGAATGGCAGAGAGGACACTTATTCAGTTTTATGTGGGCACTACCATAATTGAATTTGAGTTTTTTGGAAGACATTATTATTTTCCTTCAAATATCACATCAGAAGTGAAAAATGATAGTGGCCCACTATAGAGAAGTGGCAGCAGGGATAGGGAGCTAGGGATATATGTGAGTCAGTAAGATAATGACACTCGGTCAGAGTTCATGACTGATGAGGGTGAGAGACACCGAAGAATCAGGTGACAGGCCCCAGGGCTCCTGTCAGCCTCGTGGAACACAGATGTGCAGATTTGCAAGAAATTATTAGACGGGCATCATTATCCAAAGTACATGTATGAAGACATGAATTGGGTGTCAACCTACTTTATATACAAACAGAGACATGAAAAATTGTGGTATATATGTGTAATAAGAATTGTAATGCAAAAAAAAAAAACAAGTACACATATAATGACATGAATTGGTGTGATTATGCTTTATACAAAGATATGAAAAACTGTGCTCTATATGGGTAATAAAAATTTTAATACATTCAGCTGTCATGTATTTTAAAAAATAAAATCAATAAAAAATAAAAAAAATAAAGAAAATGAAAAAAAAAGAAATTATTAAGTGGTCTGTTTTATGTAGTTAAGAATTTGAGAGGCAGCTGGGATGTCCCAGTGGCCACATCTGCAGGTATTTGGCCTCACAGCCCTCATAGCTTCAAAGGCAAGAATCTATGGTGGCAGGCAAGCATTTAGAAGTCATCAGTATGTGAACCACAATCCATCCCTCAAAATTACTTATGTCAAGAGAGAAAAGAGAACTCAGAGAAGCATCAAAATGGAAGATATGGGCATAGGGGGGAAGCCAGGAAAAGAAATTGACAAGAGACAGCGAGGAAGAAGGGAAATTGGGTGTGAGATGGAATGGTTGAAAGAGGGTGTGGCCCACGATTGTTAGGGTCTATAAACAATTCAGGATGGCGCCTGGCATTTTGCTAGAGGGAGTGGTTTGAGAAGTAATGCCAGAGAGCCATTAAGTGTGGAGATTCCTTATTGATTGACTGCTGTATCTAGTTTATGTTAAGTAAGATAAGCTGTGTGTAATGTATATATACCCCTCTTGTCCTACAATAAACGGCTCCCACTCCTGCTGTATCAATGTACACAAGTTGCTCGTCACCTCCCGGTTATTGTGCTGCAGCCGGACTGCGGCTCACGATGGTCTCACAAGAGCCTGCCTCTGTGTATTTTTCTTTTAAAATGAAATGAACAAGGGGGCTTGGGCTGTGGCTCAGTGGTAGAATGCTTGCCTTGCAGGTGTGGGGCCCTGGGTTCTATTCTCAGCACCACATGAAAATAAACAAATAAATAAAGATATTGTGTCCATCTACAACTAAAAAAGTATTAAAAAAAAGAAACAAGAAGTAAGACCTGGCATAGTATATGCAGTGAACTTCAGGGTTGTACAAAATGCTTTCAATACATTACCCAACTTTCAGTCTCAAAACAGTGCTGTTTCCTTCATATGATGGATGTGAAAACTAAGACCCAACAAAGATGTTGACTCTGCTTCTCGGAGTCATGCCAACAAGTTGCAAATCTAACCATCAAGTAATAGGGCTTTTCTCCACACTGCATTGTACAAATGCATAAAATTAGCATGTCCCTGCTCTCTCTGGATTGATGCCCTGCCTGCTTTTCTCCATTTCTTCTCTTCATGCATGCAAGTCCCAGGAAGAATCTTAGGGCCCCATTTGTACAATGTTGGGCTTTTCCCACATGGGAGAAACAAGGTCAGCACAGTGTGTTGGGTAAACACAAGTGGCAAGGGACAGTGATTTACACCCAACTTGCAAACGTCTGATTACCAATTCGTTGCCTGCTATGTAAACAGGTGTAAACTAAGATTTAATCAGTTTACACAGCACAGTAAATAATTTAATCTCTCCTTAGCACAGTGCTGGTGAATGTAAATGTTTAAGCCAACACTGATGCTGATGTTGCGATGAAAGTGTCCAGTTTCACAGCCAGAAAAGCTGAGTCCACATATGGCCTTCAAGTGCCCCTGACTGGGGACAGGCAGAACAACCAGAGCTCTGGGTGAAACCTCATTTTCCCCAACATAGAGCTCAGCCGTTGGCCCAGAAAGCTGGAAATCACCTCTTGACCCTCAATTCCTCCTGTCCTGAGACATTATTGTCCCCCTAGATCATTCTTCACAGCACTGTTCTGCAGAGATCCCAGGGGCTGCCACTATGTAAACAGGCAGGCAAGAAGAGAGCGGGGAGAAGCCAGGGAACAGCAGCCTTGGGCTCTCTGTAAGACCATTCTCACCGGAGACTCCTGTGTGCTTCCTGCCTGGCAAGGTGTGTCTATGCAAATGGCACCTAGATCCTAGGAAAATCACCTGCAGATGTGCTCTTGGTTGTCAAAAACTATTCACTGCACCTGCTGGAGTCCCCTGCTGCAGAGGGTGCCACTTCCTATGAATTTTTCATCAGTGTGGCTTGTGTTCCAGTCAGCCTGGCTCTTCACCTGCTGGACAGGTGGGGAGGATGCCTGCTCTCTCCACTTTGAGCCTGAGCTTTTTCCTGGCATGGAAGCCCTGGGAAAGGTCAGGGCGCCACAGGCCCCAGACTAAAATGGTAGTCCCATGGGAACCAGGCAGTAGGATGGTAAGAATCCTGATTTTCTTCTGTCCCCTTAGAGAAGTCAAGTTCACAAGTCAAGTTTGCATCTCCTGGCATTGTTGGTATGGTGTGGCTGGGCTTTGTTAGTTCTTGAAAAAAAAAAAAAGTTGTGAGGTCTGGGGTTGTGGCTCAGTGGTAGAGCATTGTGTCTTGCATGTGTGAGGCACTGGGTTCAGTCCTCAGTACACAATAAAATAAAGGTATTGTGTCCATCTACAACTTGAAAGAAAAAAAAAAAACTGTGGTCAGGCTTTGAATTAAACCCTGGGTAAGAAATAGATTTATTTTTTTTCCTGTGCTTATATTATGAATGATAGAGAAAGAATACCTATTACTTCCTAAATACAAGGAGTTTCTTTTCTCTGAAAGCTTTTTGTTGTTGCTTATTTTTTATTTGTTCAGAGAAAGCCTCTTTTTCTGAAACCATTGAGTAGGTGGCTCAAGCTGGCCCAGTGTGATACTCATTATCTCAATCCTCAACGCATCACTCTGACGTGGGTGCTATATAAAATTTACAAAGGTGATCGAGACCCAAAGAGTTAGGTAACTCACCTGAAGTTCCTCAGCTGGTAAAGAAGAGATGGGGATCTGAACCTCAGCATGACTCTTAAAGCTCTTCTTTTAAAATTATGCCTTAAAGCTTGTTCTTTCTTATCCCCCAGGCCTGTAGAGGAGGGCCCCCTGGCTATGGCTCCAGGAGTGAGCACCCATAAGGTTCAGGGAGGAGAAAGTGGAAATAGCATAACAGCAATAATAACAGCTAAAATGTGTTGCTTGTCTGTTTTAAAAATAAGCTCCCTGTTTTCTTTTACATGCACTAATTCAATTCATCCCTATATCAGCTTTATCAGGTAGCCTTCATCATCATCTTCATTTTATAGATGAGAAAACTAAGTTAGAGGAAGAACCTTCTGACCATTACGCATCTGGTAAGAGTCTGGATGGGGACCAGGCCAGGCAGTCCACCTGCCCCTCAGTTGTAAGTTGACTGATAGAGGCAGTGCAACAGGTGACATGCATGACAGGGGGGCCCCCAACACGTGATTGCAAGGAAAATGGCAACTAGGGCAGACATTCTTCAAAAAGCACCTGGATGAGACTGGAGTCTCCTATGGAGAGAATATCTGTGAAAAAAAACCCAGAAGGTCACCTGCCTTTGTGACTGGAGAACATTCCTGTTCAGGGGAGGAGGGACTGTACAGAGAGCAAACAGGGCCAACAGTGGGCAGCCAGAGGGCTCTCTGTGATTTCCAAAGGAAAGTTCTGGGATTGGCCCATGGGGAAGAGGAACAAGGAGGGAGGGCAGGTAAGACTGAAGGCCCCGGCACTGCCACTTACTTCCTGGTTTTCCTCTCCACACCCCCTTCCACGTAGTAGCCGGGTTTGCACTCGTATCTGCAGACGCTGCCCACGTCGTGGCTGCCCTGGAGGCAGTGAGGCAGCAGCAGGTTGGCATTGGGAATAACAGGGGGAGCCTCACATTCCAGCTTGCAGTGGACTTCGGGGAGAGACCAGAGTCCATCTTCAAGGCAGGTCAGCCATGGGCTGGGTCCTGGTTCCAGGAAAGAGAAGCATAGGGTGCTTAGAACGGAGAGTCCAAGAAGATGGTAATAGCAGAGAGAATGAAAACCCACCACCGTGTTACATTATTCAACAGACACAGTATTCCTTGGGGAGCGGCATCTCTTGTTACCATAGGACAAAGAACCCAGTGTGGTCTCTTGTATAGAACAGAGGTCACATAAACATTTGAACGAAAGAAAAGCTATCAACCAACTCCTGACTTCCCTCCCTACTTAGAGACTATAAAAAAACAGCAATGACAACATGAAAATCAGGCTCGATGACATTTTTACAGTGGCTATCAATGCCAGGCACTGATTTAAGCCTTTTACATTTGTCAGCTTGTGTAAACTTCAAACCTCAAATGACCCTAGGAAATAGAGTCTGTTGTTATTACTTCTTGTGCAGATGAGGAAAGTGGGGTTCAATAACTTGCCCAAGCTTAAAGGGGCAGAGTTAGGGTTTGAATGCAAGCAGTTTGGATGCAGAGTTCTGTACTGAAACACACTGCTCAGGCCTCTGTGTCATTCTGCTTTTCCAGTGCAATCCATGGCTAAGTAACATCCCCAGCCCACCCGAGACCGACAACATCTGCATCTCACAGAGGAGGGCCTGAAGTCTGCATTCATCACAAATAATGGCTAGACATGCCAAAGAAGCCTGGTGAGGTAAAGAGCAAGGCATGGGGTCAGTGAGAGCAGGTTCCATCCCACCTTCATCTCTAATTAGTGGTATAGTCAGGGAAAAGTGACATAACTGTGTTTGTCTCTTCTAGAAAATAGAACAAAACCCGAATCCATAGAATAGCTGCAAATTTTAACTCTGAACAAAGGACTAAGAAAGGAGGTGCCCTTTGGGACTTTTTCTGTTATCAGGAGGGGGTGTCACCATGGAGCAAATGGGAAGGGTGTAGGGATAATGCAGAGAGCCTCAAGCTACCCCAAAGAGTGAGGGACCAAGGAGAACTTGCACACAGCTGCTGGTTGACCAGGCAGTACCTTGGAGCTTGGCTGGTGGGACACAAGAGATGGAGCAGCGTCTCAGGAAATAGGTGCCCTCCGGGCAGGAGAAGGTGGCATAGTTCACCAAAGATGAGTCAGGAGTGCCACAGTCGAGGGGTGCACAGCTCACATCCTGGCTCCAGTGCCCAGAGGAACATGTGAGCAGAATCTCCTTCTAGAAACAGAGATTTTGTCTCTGTCAAGGTCACAGGTTTCAGCAAAGTTTCAGTGGTCATTTGTCTAAACATTTAAAACAGGTAAAACTCTTCTGCCTTGCTCCCTGTTTCTGCCTCACTGTTTTTAATGTGATGCTGACAGGAGCCTGTTGCATATCAGAGGACCTGCTCCTGCAGGCCATCGTGGTTGGCTATCTCCCCTTGATTTGCCAGATCTGTTCTCTGCCTCAGGGACAATAACCAGGAACACTGGCCCCTGTGGACTTCCTGCCTCTGACTTGTGCTTGGTTCTGCCCTAGTATGCAGTGGCTGAAGGTTGGAGAGGGAGAGAGGAGGGGAAGCCTCATGTTTAATCCTTCTGCTCCCTCTGACAGAGGGGGTTGCCCATCACTCAGCTTCCCCCTTCATACAGCTTCTGCTCCTTTTCCCTATGGGTCCTGTTGCTCCCTGCATAACCTTTTAGGCCTAAGAGTGACAGCTTATCCCCTTTACCCTGGGAAACTGCACCATTTCCTATGGTCTCCCTGTATCCAGCATTAAATTCTCTCGAATATCCTACTTTCGAGCAAATCAACTGATTCTTTTTGCCATACTTATTAATAAACCAACTGAAATTATTACTGAAAATAACTACCTCCCCTGAGAATGGTTCATAGTATCTAAAAAGAGCTGACAGTCAATGCACACAAGGTACCTTGTGGTTAACTGGGAGAGTCCAGTCATTTCCTGGGGGCTGCTGCTTCGTGAATGATTATGAGTGAGTGCCCACAAGGGCCCAGTCCTGTACTAAACTAGATGATATTGAGGAGCTAAAATCCACTGGGGGAGCAGATTGTATGTTAAAACAGTGGCTAAGAAAGTGTCTAAAGGAGGAAGAATGGAAAGGAGGAGAAAAGGAACGAAGAAGTCAGAAAGGAAGTAAAGAAGGGAAATGCTAAGGATTTTGTTGTTATTGTTATAAAATACACCACTACCTACTTCTATATTGATTGGAGAAAATATGATATAAAGAATGCAAATAATAAAATAAAAGAATTAGAAAGCTGGAGTTCAGAAGGAAGAAAACATAAACATGTGAAAGTGAAGCCAAATCCTATGGTACTGTGTGGGGTGGAGTGGGCGGCACACAGGGGATGGAGGTGGGGCTGCCAGCCTTGGCAGGGAGGGACAGGCTGGGAAGTTCCACAGAGGAAGCAGCACAGAGACTGGCCTTGACAGATGATAGAACTTTGAAGCAGCTGGGATGGGGGGTGTTGGTGGAGAAGTGGGTGTTGGGGGTGTTGGGGGAGAAGAAGGTTTCCACAGCAGGGGGATGGAATGAACATGAACCTGGCTTATTTGGAAAAATCACAGCCAACAGTCACTCTGGACACTGAGTTAGAGGTCAGAGACAGAGAGGGGAGTTTCTATGTCTCAGCCAGCCAAGAGACCACAGTGGCACCAAAAACCAAAGGCACCTGTCACCCCAACATCAACTCCTGGCTAGCTGCTCCTCCCTGTACCCCAATGTTTTCCTGTTGCCTGCCTGAAGAACCCAACTCAAAGCCAGACACATTTTTCTGTTTAGCTTCAGTTCTTGTGTCAACAAAGACCAAACATCCCCACTGTCTTGTGATCAGGAGCTGGGATTGTGTAATTCTCTTCTTTGGGGCAGCCTCAGGTGACAGGCGCTCTGTTGCTCACTCCACCCAGTGGCTGGCAAAGGCTGAGCTCCCAGCTTCCCCTCCCAGTCAGGTTCTGCCCCTACACACTTAGCCAAGAAATCTGGCTCAAACCACAAGAAGCCACTAATCATTTAAAGAATGCTCTCGAACGTTGCATCTATTGCCTGGGTTTTCCCTGGCTTTGTACATTTTGCCTTGGATGGGCTCCTAATTTGTATGTACCTCAAATAGTGGCTTTTCTTCTCTCTCCTTCTTTATCTACCACACAAGTGTATTCACTACCTACCTTTTTCCATTCTTTTAAATTATATCTTAATTTTATATCTTTGCCTGAGTGGAGATGAATTAAGAACAGGTGACAAGTGCTCTGCCTTTTAACCAAAGAATCCGGGACCGTGAAGTTGGTACCTCAAGGTTCATTAAAATTGTTTCTCTCTAGGCAGAACCTGAACCCTCTGTAACTCAAGATTGTGTCTTTAAATTCTGATGCTCTTTAAGCAAGTGAAATGCTACTACATGCTCACTACCAGCTAAGCAATCAAATGGCACAAAATGAAAACCACTCCAATCTTCTAGACCATTGATATCTAACAATCACATTTCTACTCTTTTCTTGTGATAATAATATCTTTCCTCAAGCACCATCATCCTTTGGTTCTGTTTGAGCATGAACCTGGAAGGTTCCAAAGGATGATAATGATCTCTATCATGACCAAAACATGGCCATGTTTTCTACAGGTCATTTCTATAGTTTTATAAACCCTCTGAAGGAAGGATGGAGTGCTAACTAAGCTCTTGGTTGGGAATTCATTACCATGCTTGAAATAATGGCAGCTGAACACTAGAGTGCTATATGCTGATCATTTTACTAGAAGCTTTTAAATGATTTTCAGCCAGTCATTATAATGACTCAAAGAGATGAGTACTTTTTGTTCCAATGATTTTACAAATGTGGAAACAAGCTTAAAGAGATTAGTTTTATTTTGTTTGCTTTTATCCAAAGTTACATACCTAATACAGAGTGGAGCTAAAATTTCATTCAGATCTGTCCCTGGAGCCTGCTCTTAACCAATGTATTCCACTACCTCCAAACTACCTTGCAATCCTGGAACTGGTGCTGCAGAGACTTGGAACGGGGCTTGTAGAAATGTAGGAAATTCAGCCAAATCCAGCACCATGGTGGAATCTCTGCCTCAGTAACAGATTTGATGCTTTGGGGAGGAGCAGGCTGTAAGGGTCCATCCTCTGGTAAGGAGGGCTGGGGCAGGTAGGGGACAATGTACCACAGACAAGCCACTTACAACCAAGATCACCTAATGGGACAACTCTCCCCTATGGCATTCTCATCTCTAAGGCAAAAGCAGGGAAAATAATTTCTGTCAGGAAGACAGAAACCAGAGAGAAGGACAGAAACCAGAGAGAAGAACAGAAAAAGAATTAATATCCACTGCCCACCTACAGAATAAGTGTGCATCCCAGTTCATGAAAGCTGTGCATGCTCTTCTATACCCCCTTTCCATTAAGACACGCTTCTCTTCACTTTTTAGAGCCCCACATTCTCCTTTCAAATGATTCACAAACACCTACCCTTCCCTCGTCCAGCCAGGGAGAAAAATATGAATAGCTTCCTGCTCCAGGAGCCCTGGCTCCATCACTTACTACCTGTGGCTCTCAACTCACCTGAATGGGCCTGAGGTACTGCCCGCTGCTGGTCTGAAGGGCAAACTCCCTTTGACAGGTGATAGCACACTTCATGTGACCTGGGCCGCTAGAGGTACAGTTCACCATATCCACGTGATCAAGCAGTAATGGTGCACAGCTGCCCTGCTCCCCACAGGGCGGACGGACGCAGCTGGGGATGACAGAAACAGAAGCATCTTAGCACTAGTTCAGAAGCCATAGGCAGCAGCAATGACTCCACAGCCCACTCTGGGAAAGCCTCCTAGACCAGAAAGAAGAATTGTTTCTCAAAACTTACATTTCACACACCATTTTCTTCTGAATTACTTAGAATTAAGGGGCATTAGAAACAAACAAGGATAGTCAACAAGTAACAGTTAAACAACTTTCTATGGCCCTTCCAGAAGAATCAAATGGAATGGGATAAAGAGGACAATGGATCTCAAGAGCTTTGGAAATGTGGTAAATGAATAGAAGAGGGTGGTACTCAAATTACTGACCAAACAGTACTTCTGATTCCCAAACTCTCACAACAGACCCAGGGGAAAGCTTACAAGTGAATCCTGGAGACCCCTGGAGGACAGGCATGGACCTTCCAGATGCCTGATCACAAGGAGGTCCAAGGGGGCCCTGTATGAAGGGCCTGGGTATTTGAGATGACAGAAAACACAATGTCTGTTTAATGATTGGTATGAAAATATTTTGATACAGGCTCAGTTACAGAAGTACACACCACGGAATATCAGCATAGGCTGATCGTACAGTGGCCCGTTAACAGGAAGAGGAAACACACTCACTGGATACCTATCATATATCTGACATTGTGTTAGGTACTTTCAGAGACATCCTCTCAGCAGAGATCTGCTTCCTGAATTGCTAGGGCCAACCAATCAGGAATAGGAGGTTATATAAATTACCCAGGGCTCAAGAAGACCCAGCCTGGGCCTAGACCCAGACAGCTGCAAGGACACAATGGGGCAAGAAGAGTGTCGCCTGCCTGCCATGGAGAAACAATACGAGTGTTAGCACTAGACCAAAGGGCTCAGATCCTGGCTCCATCATTTACTATCTGTGTGACTGAAGTGAGTTATTCATTCCCTAGTGTTTCACTCCTTCTATATGGGACAATAATGATCCATATCTCATAAGGTCTTTTGTTTGTTTTGGTACCAGAGATTGAACCCATGTGCACTTAATTACTGAGCCACATCCCCTGCCCTTCTGTTTTCATTTTTGTTTGTTTGTTTATTTGTTTTTTGAGAGAGGGTTTCAGTAAGAGGCTTAGGGCCTCACTAAGTTGCTGAAGCTGGCCTCAAACTTTAGATCCTCGTGCCTCAGCCTCACCAGTCACTAGGATTATAAGTGTGCACCACCACACCCAACTTCTCACAGATTCTTATTGTTTCCAGGTTACTTCCCTCTACTGTTCTACTGCCAGTGGCCGGGGCCATACCCTCAGTGTTCTGTTTTGCTGTTGGCCATTCTACCTTTTAGTCATCCCACTTCTATTTGTTGAGCTTTCTAGAAGGCCTTCTTTTTCAAAAAAGAAAAAGAAAGAAAGAAAACCCTCCAGATATCTTCATTTAAACCTCTTAGTGAAATTATGGCAATAACTACTTTGTAACATTTCTTTTAATCTATTTTGTATTATGTATATATTTTCTTGTTTATAAATTTGTTAATTAATTAATTAATTCAATCTCTTATCTACAAGACAATTAGTATCTGAGTGTCTCCTAAATACTAAGTCTCCCAAGTAGAGCTTGCTTCCTAGAGAGAAACACTCCCTCTTATCCACTTTTATGTTCACCTAGGCTTGGCTGCAGTAGACCCAGTAAGTTTGCTAAGTTAAATATGTTAGTATTACAGACAGCAAAGTAAGTCAATGCCTGTCAAGAAGTATTAAATTACATAGTAAGAGACGGGATCTGAAATACAAAATATTACCCAACAATGTGTCAACCATCTTGTCCCATTTAATCACTCGTTATTAAACATCTACTAGCACTTGCTCTTTGCAAGACACAGGTCTCTGTGCTGCTAGATTAATAAGAACCTTGCCCTTAAGGAACTCATGGCCCAGCAGGGAGCACATTTTTTTTTTGCATGTGTTACCAGTGGTGCTAATTATTAGCCAAAATGACTGCTGTGAATCTCTTCACCATTAATGGGCTCTGTTTGCCCTTGGATTGTGTTAGAGGTCAATGAGTTTATCAAAGAGCTGGGTAATGCAATAAGAAAGCAGGAAATAAAATGTCATTGAATATGCACACAATATCTTGGATAATTGAGAGCTGATTTTAAAAAAAGCACTAGCCCCAAAAGGGTGGATTTGATCTAACTTTGAAAAATTTGCTGTTTTTGATCTTATACTTTTGGGATTTAAATCACATGCCTGTGACCTTCTCATTTTTTAAATTCATGTGTGTTAGTATGAGCTGGAGGAAGTGGAGGTGGGTGATGTGAAGGAAGCTGTTTTACTCCTTTATGCCTTAGTTACTCCCTGTGATGACATGGCATCCCTTACAGGACCTGATGAGTCAAGGGAGGAGACAAGAGTTAAGAATCAGCATGACTTCCCAGGTCCAATGCTGAGTATTGGGTATGCAGTACAGGAAATAAGTCTTTGTTTCTGAGTCTTCATTCTATGTCTGAAAAAGGCAGGTAAAACCTGACCATCTTTTACAGGATGAGAGTGCCTCATTAGTGGTGCTAAAGAACTCCAAGCTCCATAGATGCTACATGCCACTGCTGTCCAAAATACATATCTTCTTCAGCATATTGAGCAGAAGGTACTGGAAAACAGAGTCATTAGCACTTTGGTTCATGTTGGCCAGCTGCCAAGAAATTATCATGGAAGAGGGCACCAAGTTGGTTTCAGTGACTGTACCTGACTGATCCACATCAGCACTGAGGACAAACATGCTGAGCCAAGACAGTGAACAAATACTTTGAGTGAGTCTCCTTCCATTCAGAGGGGTGACTGCATGGAGCACTGCTGCTGTGACCACCAGGGCAAGAAGCGCATCTAGCACTGACAGTGGGAGGAGGAGTCAGCAGGAGAGCACATGGGATGGAGAAGTGGCATGCAATGAGACCAAGGCCAGAAAAAGGAAAAAGAAGAAAAGGGACCAACCCAGACCTGTTTATGAAGTGAGAAATGGTTTTAGGGCAGCTGCTGCAAATTCTTTCACTAGCTTATATTTCCATTTGCTTCCTTTTTAAGGAATTTATTTTATGAGGACGGTGTTTGTCGGGTCGTTAGCTTCTGGTGGCATCTGGTACTAATTCTAGACTTCTCTCCCTTGCACCCCAACCCCAAAGCCCCTTTAGTGTTTCTTTTTCCACTACAAACATTGCCTTTCTGAGAGAGGTGGTTGTGTTCTCCATTATTCTGTTAGTTCTCCTTTCTCCTAATGCCACGTAAGTCCTGATGTCATAAAGACAATGTGAATAGTAAAAGTAATTCATCTTAAAACTTCTCAAAGCTTTCTTTCTATGGTTTTTGGACAAACTTAATGAAAGTGGCAGGAGCGGCTCTCACGATGCCCCAGAGAGGCATTTCTCTTGGTTTGACAGACTAGGAAACTGGAAGCAGTTTGGAGACTGGCTGGAGGCCACACAGAGTCAAGGGAAAATCCTCAGCCAGGATCTCAGAGCCCCTCTCTTAGGACCAGCCTAGGCCTTGAGGCCATCTCCCTGGGGCTGAGATGCATCAGTTCTAGGGCAGGAGCAGGCAGCTCTGCCTCCCAGGAGCTCCTCAGCAGGACAGGCAGGGCAAAAATATAGACTGCTTATCTGTCCATCTTTGTTTGTTGCAGTTTCCTTATACAAATCAAAGTAGCAATCTTTGTCCAGCTGCAAGAACCCCTGTTAAGAGCATTTCCACCCTTAGTGACACTCATTTTTTCAAGATCTTTCCACAGGCCTCATTGCAATGAGTTCTCAGGTAGGGATATGATGAACCCAATCAGATGTGATTCACGGGCACTTCCATTTTAGCAAGGGCAAAGTTTTAAGCAAAAGGATTAAATTTTTCATGATGGAATTTTAAGTCAGGAGGCCCTTAAAAATGACATTACATAGATGGCCACCTGCCTATAATTCTAGCTTTGATCCTGTCCCACCATTTCTCTCAGAAGCCTCTGTGCTCTTTCTTCTGGTCCTTCCTTACTCCCAAAGCCGTTGCATTGAAGGCTTTTTGTTTGGTTTGGTTTTTTTGTTTTGTTTTTGAGGGAGGAATCCCTGCTCAAAATATAATTTAACCCCAGATTAACCTCATTTCTGGAACTCATCCAGGACCCCTAGGTCAATCCTAGCAACAATGGTATGCGGTTTTCCGTCGGTAGTTGGATACATACAGGACACTGGAGTCTGGGATCCCCAGTGGGCATGGCTCTGTCAAAGAGTGGCCCTCATGTTCTGTGAAGCAGGCTTTCTTAACCAGAGCTGTACAGCAGACTCACTGAAACAGCTTTTTAAAAATGTATATGTCCAGGCCTTATCCTGTGGGAATACCGACTCTGTAGTCCGATGGTGTGATCTAGTCTCTGTGATATTTTTAAGCTTCAAAGTTTTTGATGTTTACCAAAAGTGAAACCCAGCCCCATGAAGATCTGGATATATGTAACCTGAAAGATATGTCAATAAATTCTGTAGGCCAAGACTATAAAATAGCATAGCTGACTCCAGAAGGAGAAAGGGCCCCCGCTTCATCCTTGTGTTTTAATGCAGTAAACATGAATTATCACATAGAAGCCACAGGGTAGATCAAAAGCATAAAACATTTGCCCTGACCTGAAGAGACTTTAAATACAGCTAAAGAGAGAAAATAATTAAATCATGTGCTACTGATTATGAACTCATGACTCCTTCAGAGAAAGTTTTATCATTGCTTTTGACTGGATCTCAGTGAACGAGCAGAATTTAGAAAGGCAAGAAATGCCCTGGAAAGTTACTTTAAGGCTTTACCGACAGGACACAGGGAAAGGCAGCAACCTCAAAGCATGCTTGGAAACCTCCCCCTACTATGGGGAACTGAACAGAATAGCATGTGTGGATCTCTTAAAATCTTACTAACGGAACAGAGCATTCTATAATGAAAGAAATCAATCTATATCTGAAGACAGACTTAAAGGCAGGTCCTAAAAGCCTTCCCATATCTTTCATTGGTTACCAGGAGATGGGTAAGGGGACACCAGAAAACAGACATCATTCTTTGCTGATGAAGTGGTCAGAACCACTAACAAACTTGACATGTGCACTTCCCCAGAGTACACCAATCCAGATGTCTCTTTTAAATTTTGCAGTTCTTGAGGCCACTTCAGGGATGTTGGCATAGCTTCTAGCCCAGGTCCACCTTGGGGAATCCCAGTAGCTCCCAACAAATGAAGGAAGTCCTGGCTGTTCTGCCTGTAGCTGCCCTGCAGTTTTGGTCCATGGTCCCTCTGAGGGTCTGGGCCACCATGGAAGGACTTCAAGAGTCTGTGACAATATTCCACTGATGATCAGAATCAGCACTAAAACCTTTGTTTCTCGGAGCTAAGAGTTGGGGAAGTTTATGGAATAAAGACGCCACTTCCTATTGTGATCGTTGCGGGTGGCAAGACATTTAACAGCCATCTTATAGCAAACTTGCTAAAACTGAAACAGATCTTAAAGATAATTCAACCTGAATTCCTCATTTTGGACATGAGAGAAGTGGGTCCAGAAGAAATGTGGGAATATTCCAGAATTTTCTACAGCGCTAAGGCTGTAATATAATAACAAACAAGCATTTAATTCATCTTTGACCCAAACTCAAAATAAGATGACATCAGTTCATGAATTTTTCTAAAGTCAATATCTCATCCTCCCTGAGGCATCCAGAAAAGTCTGCCCATAAACGTTTTTTTCTTTTCCTAGAATCTAGATCAGTTTAGGAGAAACTGTCTGGCATTCATGCCACAGTTTCAAGAAATAGCCTGGTGTGGTGGAGAAAGCAATAGACGGAGGCCATGTGACCCAAGTTCTGATCTCAGCTTGCCCCTCCTGACCTTATGACCTTGGACAAGTCTCCACCATTCTGACTCTCTCTTTACAAATTTAAAAAAATGACGGGGTCGAACCATGTTCTAACAAAGATCCCTTCCAATTTTAACATGGTGTTTAATTTCATAGATGAGGTGATGGTGGATTGGGGGTGGGAGTACAGAAAATCCATGAATAGACAGGATGTGGTGGAGAACCCAAGAAACAGTTTCTCATAAGCCTTCTTACTCAGTATAAATCATTTGCTTAATGTCCCAATTTTTCAGTTGTTTAGTTAAACAAAATATTGAATGCCTCTATCCAAGAAGTGCCACCATTGACTAACTCACAATCCCAGTGGTTTCTCTAAACCAGCTTTTTAAGGTTAAACAGTAAAAGAGGATCATATTTTTCCTCTATTCTCCAATTCTGTTTTATTGATTCTTATTGAAATAAGAGGGTGTGGGCTAAGAAAGAAAGCATGCTCTGGATTTGGCAGCAGCTGGGAGTGGGATATACAGAATACACAGTGGACAGCAAGTCACAGAGTCCTCATGAACCTCCCACTACCAACTGCAAAACCAAGAGTAACAACAATAGCATCCATCCTTGGAGAGCAAAATAAAGGATCCATTCTGGCTCTCCCTTCCACTTCTCTCCTCTGGCTTCATCTTTGCTGTGAGGGGTAGGAATCAGTTAACTGCTAGGTACATTCCTAACAGCTTTCTTGGGTAAAACCAAAGCTGGTACCTTGAGGAATTTTACAGAAGGAACATGCCAGCTGGGAAGCAAAAATTGATTCAAGCTCTTCTCCCCTAAGGATTTGCATCTGAGGGAAACAGAGGAATCTCAGAAGTAATTCTGATTCTTCCCTCATATAACAGAGAAATGACAAATTACTGCACCCAGCAGGCTTTGCCTTCAATTCCTCTATGCTGAGAAAGTGGAGGATGACCATGCCCCTTCCATTAAGTCTCAGCACAGATTTCACTCTTCGGGATAGTCCTCTCCAATGACCTCTGTGTAAGGTCAGGACTGGACTCTAGTGGCCCCAGTATGGGTAATTCACTTTGCTCATTTCTAATTCTGGGCATGGTTTTTACCATGTCTGGCTGTAACACTAGAAGTTCCATCCAAATGCCCCTGTCCTAAGGAGAAACAGATTTACATCAAACAGCCAAAAGCACTCCCTGTCAAATGCCCCGCTTCACCAAGCTTTAGAACCCATGTTTTTCATGTAGATTATAAAATATGTGGGATACCAAAGAAAAAGTCAAAATAATTCAATTGCTGACTAACATGTAGAAATTGTGCTTCCTAGAACTTGGCCAGGGAAGCAGAATTACCCATTTGAAACAGCAAAAAGAGATATATCCATATCATATACACCAGGATCTACAAAGACAGGAGCTATCTCAGAAGCAGCAATCTCCTAAAGGGGAATGAATGGTCACTAAAGTCCTCCAAATGATTCCCTTCCTACCTACCATTCATACCCAGATACCAGTTAAACTATTTATTTGGGAGTGACACTTCCCAGCCTGACCTGTGACTGGGGAATTGTAAAAATTGTGAATAACATCACTGAAAAAGTTTAGTGGGCATGAGCTTCCCACAGTATCAGTCCTAGAACAGGACCTGCTGGGAAGGAGATCAGGCAGCTTGGCTTCTCTATACACTGTGGATCAGTAGAGGGCTTGAAGGTTTGATTGAGTCCCAAATTCACACAGAGAAATGGGACATAAAACACGTGCCAGGCCCCTTTGGAGCTCTCATTCTCTACTTCCACCCTTACCTTCCTTTCCTTAAAGTTTCTGGACTCCCCAGCAGAAACTTCATGCTGCTCCCATAATCCCTTAATCCCCAAATTTGCCAGTCCTTGGTTGACTTCAGATTTGTAATATTATTGCCTCTGTTTCTTGTACTCTCAAGCCTTGTGATATTAGTAACTCACTTGCTTATGAAAAAATAAAGGCTCAAAGAAAGGAAGAAACTAAAGCCATGTTTGAGCCTAGAAAATGCAGTGAAAGTGAGAGGCAGGGGTCTGGAGAGTGGGCTGGCTGCCTCCCCAATTGCCAGACCTCCTCTGCTGCCCTGGCTCTGGCTGTACACAAACCAGACATGGCCTCAGAGTGGGTCCAGCCAAAGTTTATGGTCAAATCCATTGATGGTGTCTGTCTGCCTGGCAGGCTGGCAAAATGACAGGACCCTGGAAATTTGGTTTGTTTTTATTTTCTGTACTATTTCCACCAGCTGCCATGAATACAGACTATACTGACAGGGCCAACCCAGGGCAAAATTGAGAAGTAGGTGACATATTTAATTAATCCCTCATTTTAGCACCACGTTTTCTTTTTTTTTTTTTTAATTTTTTATTGTTGGTTGTTCAAAACATTACATAGTTCTTGACATATCATATTTCACACTTTGATTCAAGTGGGTTATGAACTCCCATTTTTACCCCATATACAGATTGCAGAATCATATCAGTTACACATCCATTGATTTACATGTTGCCATACTAGTGTTTGTTGTATTAGCACCACGTTTTCTATTGCTCCTCTTCTCCCAGAACTTCCAGGGGCCTGAACTAGGTCACATTCCAGCAGGTCCCTGGCCTACCTTTTGAGTTATCAATGTCTCCATAAGAAAACACATCTGGTACAAATAGTTGATAAAGACAGAAAACACATTTACTTTTGAGTATTTACTATTCTAAAGAGACCTCTGGAGACTTTCAAGACCTCACGAAAATAATTTCTTACGGTGGAATTTTAGAGATGAGGAGTCACTGACTCAAAGACCTTGCTTTGAAATCCATCTACCCTTTTGAGTTGGACCCTGGCCATAGGTCTCCCTAAGAGTTTTACCTGTTCCTAGCTTTTGATTGAAAGCTATCATCCAATGTGTTCTCAGAGTGTATCCCACACAGAATAATCTCAGATATGGTCATGATTTAGTAAAGTCTATTCTAGAATTGTCTTAGCCACATTCCATTAAGCCCCCAAATGAGACCATGCCATGGCCATTTAAATGTCCCTCTACAGCCCCATGAGGAAAGACTCAAATGGCTCACTGTGCATCCACTGCAGACCTGTTGGCCACCGGGCCATTTGTTATTGGCCAGGGGAATAAGAATTCTCTCTAGCGGGGTCTCCCCTTTCCCTATTATTTTAAAGGCAAATCATTCTGGGAAAAGAAAGTTAGGCAAGAAAGTTAGAACAACTGAGCAGCTATAATTCTTTCCTTGCTCAAAAAAAAAAAAAAAAAAAACTGGGCAGAAACAAAAACAGATTCAATGCTAATTTGCTAAACTGCTTTGGGGAAGAAGATAATCAAATGAGTAGAAATGTAATACACATTTCATTGCTACAGTGACTTTCCCAGCAGCAAGAACATTTCCCACTACCCTGGAGCATTAAAAGGGAACCCCCCCACTGCTAAAAAATAAAAGATGGGGAGCCAAAGAATAAGCCACAACTTAACTTGCAGGCCCAAAGCAAAAGAAAGGATGGAGCCCTTCACTTCATGAGGCTGTCAAAGGGAGGAAATCTGAAGACATAAGGCTGAACAGATGAAGGAGAGGTCTGGGAAGGTACTGGGATCTGGTCCAGAGGAGGAAGGGAAAGAATTGTCATTTCAAATCTGATCCCAAATAATCAAAACACTATAGGAATTGGTAAAGCATCAGCAATGAGGGCTCCAGTGAATCCTGAAGCATGAAGGTGGAGGGGCAGATAATAGAGATGGAATGATCCTATTATCAGGATGGGGCTTGAGACCTGATTCCAGCAGGACGGAGCACCAAGGCACTGAGCACACTCCAGCTCCCCACCCCTGGGTGGGGTTCCCAGGGACTATATCCAGGCCCCAGCTCTACTGAGAACTTCAAGCATAATCAGAAAGAAATATTTTCACACCTGAGCCCTTACAGCTACTAAAAAGAAAGCACACTACTTCCTCCCAGAAATTTTCTGTGCATTATTAAAGTCATGGAAGTAGAGGACAATGGGAAAACTGTTTTTCTTTCTACCTCATCCCTCTACTCCCAGCCCAAATCCCACGTCTGTAGGGAATTTTCCATGAACAGTGGAGTGTAACACATGAATCATCTGTATATGACCTATATAGCCTAAACCAGCAGACCCAACAGCTTTCGAAGATGAAACTCATCTTTTGAGTCACAAGCATGGAGGTGCCATTGAAAGACTATCTGAAGAAGCCAGGTGACTGGGGTAAGTCCACTGAAGAAGCACCTGCCAGATACCTAACTTCACAAATTGTGAATATAAAATTGAGTTATTTCATGGGAGCTGACTGTTGATTTTTCTCCCTGGATTATTTATTTTTCCAGATCTGAGGCTACAAAAAGACTACAAAGGTGGCTAAAGTAGTATACACATACATAAATTAACAGATCTCTCTCTACCTGTGGTCCTGAGGCATTCAAACCAAACATAATATTTGTATTTATTATTCCTTTATTTAAAAAATTACTTGATTCTCTTCTTTATGCAACTGTGGCAGGTATATTAATTATGTAGCTGTATGAGCATTTTTACAATAAATATACAAGACATATAATTGCAATTGGAGTTACATATATAACTCCATTTGCTGTCCAAAATATCAACCTAAGAATAAATGTTATTAATGTAAAAGGTAAATTCTCAATTTAAGGATCGTTGCTTGAGTATAGAACCATATAAGAGTACAACAAGCTGTTCATTGTTTTTCCTTTATTCAAATGTTATGTGTTCATAAATAATTTCTATAGAAAAATACAGATTTATGCTGAAAATAAAGAAAAGGAGAGAATAAAAAAGAAGATATTTGGGGATGATATTCCTATTTACAAAAATTTTTTTGCTTAAAAAATTACACACTTTATTACAAAACTAAACATACTTTCAGCCATATGATCCATAAATTTCACTTCTTGGTATTTATCCAAAGGAGTTAAAAACTTATATCCATGCAAAAACCTGCACATGGATGCTTATAGCAGCTTTATTCCTAATTGTCAAAACTTATAAGAAACCAAGAAGTCCTCCAGTAGATAAATGGAAAAATAAAATATTGTGTGCACTCAGACAATGAAATATTATTCAGCAATAGAATGAAATGAGCTATCAAACTACAGGAAGACGTGCAGGAACCTTAAGTGCATATTGCTAAGAAGCCAATCTGCAAAGGCCACATGCTCTGTGAATCCAACATCACAACATTCTGGAAAAGGCAAAATATGGAAACAGTAAAAAGATGGGCAGTTGCCAAGGAATTGGGGTGGCAGTGAGGATAGTGGTCAAGGTGAATAGGCAGAGCACAGAGGATTTTCAGGGCAGTGAAATGCTCTGTATGATTTTACGATAGCATACATATACCACTATACATGTGTCCATGCCCATATAATGTACAACACCAAGTGTCAACTCTAACGTAAACCATTGACTTAGGGTGACTTAGGTGTCCATGCAGGTCCATCAGTTGTAACAAGTTTGGATGGGAGATGTTGGCAATGGGGGAGTTCTTTCAGAAGCAATAACAACAACTCTGTGAACTTGGAAGTAGACTTCCCCAGTCAAGCCTGCAGATAAGAATTTAATTCTGGCTGACACCTTATTGTGACCTCACAGAGGACCCAGTCAAGCCTTGCCAAGACCTCTGGACTCAGAAACAGTGAGATTATAAATGTGTTGGTTTAAGCTGGTAACTGTGGTAACAGTGCTACTCAGCAATAGAAAGCTGACACACCCATAAACCAGGTTTTCAAACTTGGGGTTTCTTCTTTCTGGGTTGCTTGCACTTATTATCTCAAAGCAGACTATTTTTTTTTCTCTTCCTTAAAAAAAAAAAAAGATTCTTTTTGTCTGGGTTAAGACCACATAGGAGCTGGGTAAAACCTCTTTTCCTAATGACCCCAAGCCCTTGGATTCTGCCTATGAAATTATCCTGGTATGGGTTATACATTTCCTAAACTTGCCTCAAAGTCCAAAGTATCTTTCCAATTCCATCCCTTGTAACCCCCTCCACTGAATCCTTCCACCTTACCAGCTTCACACACTGCCTTTATCTGCCTTTCACCATTTCCTCAAAATAACATCTGTTACTTCAATGTATCCAAAATACAGGTGCTCTTAATTATTCTAGGGCCAGTTAAACTCTTGTTACACCAATCCTGATATAGTTGAGGCAGCAGTAGGATTTCTTGGATGGTAGTAGATATGAATATATTTCTAAGAGTTTGCCATTGTTTGAGAGGAAGCTTTCCCTTCTAGGAACAAATGAAGAGGATTCTAGCTTTGGTTTTGCTAATCTCAACTAAGGCAAATTTGTGCACTGTAAGTTTCAGTTTCCTCAAAGGGAAATGATTCCTGTCATATTGTGGCAATTAAAAGTTTTTTAGATGATGAGTCTATCTCTTTCTATACACAGTGGCAAACACACACACCATATAGAATAATTAGGTTTTTTTGGTGGTGAGCACTGGGGAATGGACTCAGGGACACTCAACCACTGAGCTACATACATCTCTAGCCCTATTTTGTATTTTATTTAGAGACAGGGTTTCACGGAGTTGTTTAGTGCCTTGCTATTGCTGAGGCTGGCTTTGAACTTGCCATCCTCCTGCCTCAGTCTCCTGAGCCACTGGGATTGCAGGTGTGCACCACCACACCTGGAGAATAATTAGTTTCATGGTTTAATTTACATTAAACTTCTCAGAAAGTTACTTGAAATTAAAGAAGGCTTTCTTTGACTTGAAGTAAAATATAGCAATGTTTATGAAACATGAGAACCCATCTATCTATCCGTATTAGACCTAAATTGTTACGAATATCAATTCTCAATTATCCACCATGATAAAAAGAATCAAAATATGAGTATATAGGTCGGGGTAGGCAAGAGATAGAAGAAAGAACTCATGTTTCCACATGGATATTCATTTTAAAAGATTAATATCCTATTCAATTTTGGGCCTTAATAAGCTATAGTTGAAGGCAAACCTCAGTACTTGCTATACTTTTATGAGTATCCATTACTTGTTTTCCATCTCAGTCAAAATGTGTACTTACACTAAGTAAGCCAATATATTTATACTTTGTCTTGGACTTACAATAAGTTCAAAACATTAAAAGAAGAAAATATGCATTTCTAATTAGCTCAATCTATTTAGAAGTTATATTTTTAAATAATCTTAATATTAAGCCCAGGAACTTAAAGGAAATCCTATCTTGAACAAAAGGCAGATGAAAGAGGATTTCCTTCTTGGCTATTTGACAAGACTGTCTGCCAGTTATCAACTTCTTGCTGCTCAGTTCCAAATCCACACCTCACTGCCCTACTCTGTAACACTAGAGACAGACCATGCTAACGTTTCTATTGACAGCCAGCATGGAGTTTACTTGGGAGCCAGCACTGGAGAGACATTGTTGATGCAAGAGTTCCTCTCTTCATACCTGTGAGGCTTTCCACCCCTCCCTTCCACAGCACCCAACCTGCAGTCCTGTAGGGGAGTAGCCAGTGGTGTTTACCACCTAATAAGGCACAGTATACCCTGCACATTCTACAAGTTCCACCAGCAGCCACTGTCTCCCTAACAAGTCTCAGTGGACCCCTGTGGGTACCTTCTCATCAAGTTTTATCAGTGCTCCATGTGCCTCCCAGAAAGTTTTAGCTACATCCTAATGGCAGTTTTCTTGCTTAGCAAGTTCCAATAGTTTCCCACAATGCAGCTTTGTAATGAGCTTTCAGCTACAGCCCACTGGGTGGTTTCCTGACTGCCAGCTCCATCCTGCAGAAACCCAGCAGACTTCTCTACATCCACTGTGCCACATACCCTCTCCAACAAGAACTAAATTCCATCTTGGAATGGAGAGCCTCTTCCATGTTTGTTCTTTCCTTTGATACTCTTCTAATCTTCTAAAGTTAAGATTGTTTCCTTTTCCAACTATTCCTCTATTCTTTAAAGTTTTCTTTACCCCTTAGGAGTTAATCCCCTGTTGCTAGTTATTAACTATATTAAACCTTTCCTATTCTAATTATTGTGTCCTGAAATGGTGGCAGGAGACATTCACAGAGATGGGATTTGGGGATCAGTTTGGCTGTGGCTTTAGGCTTAAGTACAGTACTGAGTTCCTTGTTGATGGGTCATGGGATGCTAATAATCTATGGCACACAGTGACATCACAATAGATCCAGCCATGATCTTTGGTTGATTTTGAAGAAAAGTCAACCAAAACAAATGCCTTGGAAGCCTAAGTGGCCGTGGAGCTCAGCTGTAGGTGTCATGTGCACCACTGGCTGAACACGTCACCACAGCAAAAGAGAAGCAGCACACACACAAAAAGAAGAAGCCAGGAAGAGAGCCACTTCCTCTCATACTCAAAGCATGCTTAAGAAATATGGCCCTGGTTGGCAAAGGATAAACACTAGCAAAACTCAGCTCTGGTATTGCAAGGCGGGTGATAGGGGTAGATTTGGAGCTGAGAGTCAATAGATTGATGAATAACTGGCACCCCTTCTAAAAGGAGGATGACTAAAAAATAAATAAAGAGGGGGAAAGCATGGAAACTGCCATTGGTGCTGCTCCCTCTTGATGCTAGAATGTTCTACAACTCCAGGTGTGTTGTTTTCAGTTAACCTCAGAATAATACAATAACTTCTGTTTCCTACTCAAAGATCAGCAAAATTGAAAAATATGAAACTCTTATCAATACCCAAAACCAAACTTGAGAGCTAGAATCTATAAGAATGTCTTCTTCATTGCAAAATTTATTAGAGTAAAACTCAGAAACATCATTGGACACTAAAGCATACATTTGTTTTCTGAAGGGGAGAAACCAAGAATGGATTCCTCTAAAGGAAAAAAGGCGTACCTTTGCTTCTTTCTCCTACACTCTCCTCCTTACTAAGAGAGGTAAACAAGTCATTCTTTCTTCATTCCCTGGCGGCTGTAAAGAACAGAACACCGAGAACTGCTTTTTATTGTCTGAGATCTGTTCTCTATCCATTATTCTCATCACCCTCCCTTTACTCGTTTCAAAACTTCAGGTCACAAAGGATAACGGTCTTGGTGAGGCAGGGAGAGGGAGAGTGGGGGTGTGCAGCCACTGACAAAAGCCATTGCATCCTGGGAGATAAACATCCCAAAGGCAACAGTGTTATAGAGCCCTAAAGGACGCTTAGGGCTCATGAGATAAATTTTCAGAATAAAGTTGTGGATTAGTTTTACACACTGCTACTATCTCTCTAAACAGTGCAGTGAAGCAATGTGCCCCGGGCTCATTGGCAGTGAAGATAAAGAAAGGTTGAAAATAAAAGAAAGGCAAATATTCATCAAACAAATACAAACAGAGGGAAAGCAGAGATGGACATTTTCATTCCAGACACAGTAGAATTCAAAGCCAAAAGCATTTAAGGAGGCAAAAGGTTTGGCAAGAAGTAAGATCCTAATAAAGACCAACCATCGCAAAAAGTTTTACACCTAACTGTGTTACATCAAATTAGAAAAAACAAAAGCTGTTTGAAATGCAAGGAAAATTTGAAAGAAGCATGATGTTTGCACTTAGAGAAATCTGGGTAAACAGAAGGGAAAGTGTAAATGTTGTAAGGAGAAGAGTAATCACAGACATTTCAGCCACTGTCGTCAGCCAGGACCTGGAAAGGGCTTTACCTCCAGCAACCCAGCACTGGGGACCCTGTGAACATGCCATAAGACAGGTCAGAGGAGTAAACATCAGTTTTTCCAAAGTATTCATGTGACTGGAAGAACAAAATCCCATTGTAGGAGACGCCTCATATCCATCAGCAATTTCCTATTGGTCAGTTCTTCTAGATTTGACCTTGTAAATTTCTAAAGTAGAAAATGAAGTCCTGATTATCTGCAAACCAATCCACTCCTGTAAGTAAATTAACACACTAGTGGCCTGGATTCTTTATCAGAAGTGCTCCAAATCCCAATACACTAACAAAAAAGATGGTTTCCACTTCTCAAAGAACTCATCCGAGATATTTAAAAGTCTGTCTGGTGCTAACACTATGCAGATTGTGCAGGATCTTTCCCCAAAGTGGGTACGGCTGGAAATGGTAGGTGAGTAAGAATGATTTGAGTTCTTCTTGAGCATAAGAGCCAAAATCAGAAACACCAAGTTTGATTTTCGAAATTCATGGGATTCATGGTCAGTGGAGTAGACCATAAACTGGACAACTATCCCAACAAAGTGGGTAACAAGACCAAGACACATCAGAACCAAAGGGGTTCTCCCTTCCTTCCCTCCTTCCCTTTCTCCTTTCATCCTTTCCCCTTCATTCCTTCCAAATCTCCACATGATCTAATCTACTTCTAAGGCCTTAATTCTTAATCGTATCCATCCCAGATTCTGTCTCACCCAGGATCACAGAGAGCAGTTGTTGGTGGATTTTCTGACATGGATGCCTGGTAGAGACGACAGATTCAAAATGATCCAACCCTAATGTCTTGGTCTGCTTCTCCTTGGACTTGGCTGCAACTCAGACTGCCCATCTAAATAAATGATCCCACTGTTCACCTAAAAATCAAAACAGCCAAAGGGGCAAGGAAATGAAGAAGGAATGACTTATTTCCCTCTCTTCTTTCCGTATCTCTCTATTCCTTTCTTGACTTTTCTTTTTTTCAGAACACAAGTATATGCTTTGGTTCCAACAATGTTTCTTAATTTAATACATTTTTGCAATTAGGAGGAAACCCTCACAGATATTCTCATGGCCAGGTTGGATTTTGGTTTAGCTAAGAATTTTTCTGTAGTGTTAGTATCTAAATGGGAAGGGAGAAATTACTTTGTCCAAGGCAAAGATCGACCGTCACTGAAGAGCCAGACCTATGTTTATTGGCATGCCATTGAGATTCTGTGGGTCAGTCAGGTTGGTTAAAGATGCAATGTTAAAGTAGGGACAGAGCAACAGTCACTAATAATTAAATACAAAGTAAACAACACATCTTCTATACCCAGGCATCTTCCCTACCCATGGAATTACTAATGAAATTCAGGTCATGGGGTAAAAAAGAGGTAGCCGTGTGCAAATTTTGAGAGTTTCATATTATGGCATACCTACATTTAAAACTAATTGATACAAAGCTACAAAAAGACTTCTGTTTTTCAAAAGTACATAAGGAGTCAAACTTTAAATGACAAAATATATGAGATTTATTAGGTTTCTTGTGTATAAAAATTCACTATATTGCACTCATCTGCTGGCTGAGAGGGAAAAGCCAATTTGCATGGCTCCTGTCTGTCATATGTGGTTTGGAAATACTTACGCATTCCAGATACTCTCAGTGTAAACTGGAGAATCATATTCTATTTCCACTGGTTTGCATGCATGCATATAAAACTTATTTTCCCACAGTGCCACATGAAAATAAGTGAAGAACTAACAGCAATGATCACAATTAATCAATGTCTTTGTTGACATTTCACAGCTGTGATGCTGAGGGGGATTCTTGTCCTTCATGTCTACAGCTGTGTCTTCTACTTTGCTTGCTCCATTCTGTTCCACAGAGCATTTAAAATCAGCAACTATCATGGAACACACAGTTTCTGGTACCTACTATGTGCCAGGCCCTCTTCTAATCACCGAGAGATACTAAACAGAACTCCCACGATAGGGAGCTCATAGGCTAACGGGAAGGAACAAGAAGTAAATAATAGCGACCACCCAATGAGACAGCCACTTTTGTAGAGTTGGGGTTATATATTATGTCCTATGGAAACAGGGAGTTGCCAAAACTTCCCAGAAGGTGAACCTGAGGAGCTGCAGTGAAGGAAGACTGGAAGGCATTCCAGAAAGTGGGAACATTGTGTGCGAAGCTCATCAAGAACACATACTTCAGGGACCCGAAAGACATTCTGCATGGCTCAAGGCCAGAGGTAAAGCCAGTAGAGAAAGTAATTTGAAATCACATGAGAAAGAGGCAATAACTCTAATAAGCAATGCTATTTTAATAGTCGACATTTTTGTGTGAATGTTTAAAGGTGTTTTCTCACTAAGAAAACTTACAAGTTGCAGATGAACCAGATGATGTTACAATGCCCAGTATCCAGGCTCTGTCCCGTACTGTTTCTCTCCCTGTACTTAGAACCATACTTGGCACATAGTAAGTGTTCAACTAACACAAACTACTAATACTGCACATGATAGATAGCCTCTAAGGTGGTCCTCAGTGATTTGTGCATTGTGAAAACCCTTTCCCTTGAGTATGGGATAGACTCATTGACTCATTTGTAATGAATAGAATATGCCAGAAGTAATGAGCTGTCAGTTCCAATCTCATGTTATAAAAAGACTGTGGCTTCCCTTCTGGGCAGTCTATCATGCATTCACCCTCTGGGGCTTACTTTTTCTCTTGGATCATTTGCTTTCAAGTCTCAGACACTGGACAGCTTATGGAGAGGCCCACATGACAAGGAACTGAGCCACAGCTGAGTGATAATGCCAACTGCCAACACCTATGTGAGGGACCATGGGTGGGGATCTTCTGAGGCCTACCAAGAGCTCCACACGAGAGCTTAGGAGTGAATTCTCCAGTGCCCCTCCAGGGAGCAGCAAGACTTGGCCAGCAGCTTGACTGCAGCGTCATCAGAGACCCCAAGCGAGGGGCACCCAGATGAGCTGCATCTAGATTCCTCACCCCCAGAAACTGGGAGATAACATGTGTATGCTAGACCACTAAATTTTGATAGAACTTGCCTCCGAGCAATACATAATCAAGATACTCTTGTGCTGCCTATTCCCCATTCTTCTCACAACAGGGTTCTTCTGAGGGGATGAACCCTGCTACCTTCAGTTCCCTTCCGATCACTGATGGGATGAGTCAACCCCAATCGCAGTGTAGACTGTTGTATGTATACTCCCTACCCCTGATCTTGGGCAGGCCAGTGCTGTGAAGTAGTCTCCTACAAGCTACTACTAGAATTCAGTGACCCTTGTATGTGTAGAGGGTGATGATCACAGATGTCCACAGACAGACACATGAATATATTCTTTTTCCCCCCCATAGGTAATACTAAATAATTGTGTGACATGCTTCAGCTAGTAGTTGTTAAACTTGCTGTCTACACTGTCCAGGTGGGAGCAAGTGGATCAATATACATTGCTTAGGGAACATTGAGTTTTTGGCAAAGAATTTTTGGCAGTTTATAACAATGTTGATTTGAAGTTAGTGGTTTTATATGTAAAAAAAGATGTTAAGACCTTGTAAAGATGTTAAATATTTATACAAAAATTAAGCTCAGCTAAGAAAAGAACAGAAAAATTTAAAACCCATATGTACCTTCTACAAATTATTCTAAAAAGTTCCTGGGGACTTTTTAGTAGTTTCTAAATCCTAAATTTTAGGATATTAATATCAAGCAGCCACTGTGTACACAACACTGTGCACCTAAATGGTAGCAGTACTTCATAGCCACAGGAAAAAGGGGACAAAGGAAGAAAGGGGACTTGGTACCTCTGTCCCTGATTCTGCCCCTCATGCTCTGCCATGCAGTTATCAGGAACTGAAGGACTGATGTGGGAGGATGTCCTTAGAGCCACTGCGGAGATGCCCACCAGTGGGGATGAGAAGTTCAGCAGCATGGACGTGGTATGGTGGGAGAGTACATTTGTGTGATGGCTCACATTGACAACCAGTGGGTTATGCTGGCACGACAGTTCATAGGTTCCTGAAGAGAAATAAGGAGATGAGAAATAATCCCTCCAGCCATTCAGCCAGCACCATCTTTCCACACCTATGTCTGTTCCATCCTCTCCATAGCTGTGTGAGGCAGGCGCGCTCCTGAACAACCTTGGAGATAGACATCAAGCCAACTCCTGGGTCAATGGATCATTCTCTAGTGGCTCTAAATGGACTATTCTCAGACTCACCAAGAAAGTGGTTGCTTCCACTGACATCAGTCAGGTAGAGGGTCACTGTTGGCCGCTGATGCTCCCCAGGGGCCAGGCCATCAGACGTCAAGAAAATGAAAATTGCCGCGGCAACTCCTGGTCTATTGAAACAGACCTGGGCATAAGCACATATATGGACGAGTCATTATTTCTGTGGCAATCAAGGCATGTGCTGTGTCATCTCTTTTCTTCTCAGATGGTTCACCATTTATAAAGTAAGAGATTTCTTCTCCTTTACAAATGGGAAAAATATAGAGTAGGCACAGAAGAGCATCCAAGGTCACACCCAAAGTCAAGAAGAGATGGAAAGAAGATAATTTTCAGCTACCAAGCATCCTATCTACCTTTTTCTGGAACTGTTTACCATAACTGTTTCTTTTTTACTTAGACCCATCATTCTTTAAATTTCCCAAAAGGATCAGTCAAAGACAAGCTTGCTGGAGATAATAAACTCCACGGAGCCCTAAATTTCTCCTTTTCAGGAAAGTGAGAGAAGTAGACCAGGAGATCACTGAGCCAATATCCAAGTTAGCAAGCCAACTGGCTCTGAACTACCGTGTGTGCTGCATGGCCACACCTTGCTATCCTTCCCCATCTCCCTCTCTATCCCTCCCTCCCACCACCAATGTTTCTCAGAACCTGTAAGTCACCATGTGAACTATGACACAGAAGGAGGTTTCTGCAGGCGATTGGTTCTGAGATTAAAGCCTGACAAACTCCTTATTTTTATGCAATTGTCCTGGTGTCCCATGCTCATCCACCCTGTCCCTGCCTAGAAAATAAACCCACGCTGAGACATAGAACTACTTTGTTATAATTTATAAGGACTATTCCTAGATGGTTAGGTCGATTAATACTATAACAGACTTTCAAAGTAAACTATGAAAATTTTGTCTCTGAGAATCTTTTAATAGAAAGGTAAACATCTTAGAGGTTCGAGGATGGAATAGAGCCTTTCCACAGGCCTCTCCTAGGAGTTCAATGCTTACTTTCCCCAAGGGACTTTCTTGATGCAACAATTCTACTTTTGTTTTGTTTTCTATATCTGCGTGTTTCCCCTGATTTCTGTAGAGAATAGTGCCATTTTTCCCTGGTGTCACATGGATGTTATATTAATAGAATAAGGATTTTAATGAAATTCTGTATGCATCTCTTTGGCTTTTTATCAGGTACTCAGGAAATTTGTTTTCAGTGTGAAAACAGGACACTGCTTCTAATGGCAGGGACCTCCTACAAAGTTGGGGAGCAGAAGAGTAAAACACATTTTCCACTTTAATGAGAATTCCCTCTCGTCCACAGACTGGTGTCCCCTGAGTCTTGGCAATGTGTTTTTAGTGTCCATTTGCACTGCTGGCTTAATCAGAGTGGTTTTATGATTTGCAGTGGTCAAGACAGCACAGTTCTCCCTTCTTCCTCTCCTCCTCGAGGGAAAGACCAGCCACACACTCTTTTTATACTCTTTTTATTTCCCCTCTTTGAAGTAATAAATATTCCTTCATAACTTCAGAAGCATCCAGACCCATAGGTTATAGGGTCCAATAGGAAGTCCTCTGTCCCTGTCTGAGTGAGGGCTAGACATGAAAGCACCCGAAGGAAACCAGGAGCCCAGGGCAATGCTCTCCACTCCAACAGCAAATGACATCAAAGCCTCCTGGGAACTCCCATAACCTCTTCCTTCTCATATACCACAAAAGAGACCTGAGCACTAGAAGAAAGTTCTGGGTCATTTCCTGAGCCAGGAACAGACCGAATCCAAACAAGTACCTGGTGGGTCTCCCTCAATAGGCCTCAGACCTAAAGAGGGGGCGGCCTAAACAGGAACAGGAGAGCTCAGTCTTCCCAGCCTCTGTTGGGCCCCAAATAAATGCCACCCACTGAAACTAGTTAGCAGAGGCAGGTCTCATGTTGTGAGCATCTCTGTCCTGAGAGCCTGTGCCCAAAGCTTCCAACCCCTGTTGCATCTCCTAGCAATGCGCCCCTGTGTTCTAAGGCTTTTTGAATACCACACCCTTGAAACTCAGAGGCTGCTCCTGATGGCAGCGTCTCTGTGCCATGGTTTGTGAGAAGAGGCTTAAGTAGGAAAACCACAGGTGGGACCTCCAAAGCACATGCAAGCCGAGGCATGTCAGGCTACACAAAGCGGAAGGACAAGAGTTTGATCAAGTTATGGGATGCTGAGTCTTGGATATTTCCTCCCTCAGTGACATAGGAAAGAAAACTGCAGTTCGTTCTTACCCCAAGTATGCCCTGCAGCAGCAACTAGAAGCACAAGAAACTGTAAATTCTTTCACACAACAATTGGCATCTCAAAGCACAGACTAGCCTGAATCTGCACATACGTGCATCACCGGTCCAAGCGGAGGAAAGAGGAATGAAGCAAAGCTACCGACCAGAGGGAGCTGGCCAGGCAGAAGACCTGTATGTGGCTCTTGGATTAATCTCTACTACCTGGATACATCTGAGTGATCCATCTCTCCTGTATGAGCCTGAGGTTCCTTTGTTTCCCCATAACTGAGAAAGAGACTACCTATTTGACAGGTTACTACGAAGACTAGATGAAACTGTGTGAGAGCAAGGGAGGCATGCCTATGGCATAGTAAGGTCCAGTGTTAGATGATTTTTATACAATGCTTTTCACCTAGTTTGCATTGTAAAAAGAAAAGGTGAAAGGACAATATTTTAAAATTAAACATTTTCATGTTTTGAAATATAGAGAATTATACTTTTCTGAATGTATAAGTTAAAAAGTTTTATTTCTGCTTTGTTCAGTTACCACTTGTGGAAATGTGGACTGTGGAAATGTGAAATGTGAACTTCAGGTTCTGGTTTCATAGAAACTGTCAATATTTGAAGTTCTTAGTATATTATGTATCTCTATTTTATAAATGGAATATATAAAATACATTTTATATATGATTCTGTTAATTAGAGAAATTTAGAAAATTTCTAGTTTGCTGTGCTTAGAGACATAAAAACTTCCAGAATTGACAGTGGAATTAGAAAATTAGAAGTATATTCTTTATTTAAAGATATTTAAAGAGTCAAGTCACAACTATTTGAATATGTTAGTAGCCTGGAGTATTTTCACTTTATGTGAAATAGTGAATTTTACATTCTTAGACATGAAAGACAAGTAGTAGCAGGAGTAGAACAATTGGCAACAGGAAGCACTACTCTTCTACCTCCATATCACCTCTGCCACTGCAAGGGTGACATCCTCTGATCACATTTAATGTGTGATTCTGCATAGCTATCCCCTCCAGGACCAAGTTCACATGAAGTACAACAGGGAGTGTTCAGACCGGGTATGTGAAAGATCCAGAATGCTAGAAAGTCAAAAGCATTGCTAGTTTTATCTTTCACATTTCAATATTTGTTCTAACAAGGAGACTACACCATAGGTTACATAGGCAATATAAAATTGATTTGATCATGTCTCTTACAAGGAAGAAAATGCATAAATACATATCAGGAAGGAGATAAGGTCTCTCAGAAAAGCGAACATTTCTAAAGTATAAGAAATTGTTCCAAGATAGAGAGATTGTCAGTGAAATCAACTCAGTAAACCTGTCACAATATATTTTGAAACAAAGAGAAAACACAGAGCAGAAAGATGACAGTGATGGATGATAGATATAGATAGGTAGATATAGATGATATATATAGGAAAAGATAGTTTCTAAGGAGATAGAGAAATAGACTAGATAAAGAGAAAATTAGGTAGATCTAGATAGTTTATGTAGAAATAGAGATAAATTATAGAAAGATAAGAGATGGGTGGATGGATAGATACATATTATAGAGAAAGAAAAAGATATTAGATATGATGAACTTGGTGATGGACAGACAGATCTACCACAGAGAGAGAGAAAGACACTGATAGTGGGGAAAGCCAGCCCCACACACTAAGTTGCTTTTTCATTCAAAGACTGCAAATTAACCACGCCATCTGACCACTGGCCACTGGAGAAGGGTAAGGTTGAAAGAGTATCTCTCTAATGCTGAACGGTTTGGGCTTAAGAAATCCTTCGCCAGGCTGCCTGCTGGGCACCGATACACTTGATATGCTCCCAAGTCAAGCATGTCAACTTCCAGGTCACCCTTTGTGGTGGTCACTGGATAGCAGACCCTAAAAGCACACCACAAACTTGAAAAGAATCCTCACTGAGGTTTTAAAATGCTTTTGGTTAGTGACTGGGTTGCTGTTTTCCTGTGCTTTTCCATTTTTACTCTTCTGTGGCACTTCCTGATTCCAGAGGGAAAGCAAGGCCCTGGGCCAGCAGGGAACAGGCGGCCTGACTTCCCTTTGCAGACCGTGCTTTGCCGGAGCCCCCACCGGCTCCTGAGGCTCATGAGGGTTTATTCTGAGTTGAGCATTTTTATCCTCAGGATAAAAAGGTTGTATTACAGAAGTGAAAACAAAGATTCTCAAAAAGAAGTTTTTTTTTTTTGCCAGGGCAAATGCTAGAGGGGAAGGAAGAAACTTGGTTTTCCCATTTTAAGGTTCGCATTCTTCTGACTGCACCACTGTTCTTAATTTGAGGTGAGCAGGACAACATAGATTCCTTAGAAAATGTGTTGACCTTTGAGACCTCTCTCTTTCCCCCAAAATGAAATCATGTAGACACTTAGCTAACAGCTTTATACAGTTTTAGGGAGCTGAGAGATAACTTTAAAAGGCATTTGTGGTTCAATTAGGGTCTCCAGAAATCAGATTAAGAATACCTGTACTCTTGGTTAAAACATTAAATGCTTTTTTGATAGGTGGAAGGATATAAAATATTGCCAAATTCATGTCTCAATCTAATAATATATATTTGGGGATACTGGGAATTGAACTCAGGGGGCACTCAACCACTGAGCCACATCCCCATCCCTATTTTGTATTTTATTTAGAGACAGGGTCTCACTGAGTTGCTTAGCACCTTTCTATTGCTGAGGCTGGGCTTTGAACTCATGATTCTCCTGTCTCAGCCTCTTGAGCCACTGGAATTACTGTGCCCAGCATGACCTAATAATATTGTCAACTGTGTGGAATTCAGAAATTTTGACAATGTGAAGACTGACTCCCAGAGTTTCAAAGGCTCTTCCCTAAAGTCCAAATCTAATTGAGGGAAAAAGGCTGAGAGGCAATCAACTTCTTGTCTTCATGTCATCTTGGCTGTATTTATATGGAGGATGTGTCAAATGGCATGGGGAGTTTTGACTACTTCCTCCCCATGTCTAAGCCCTGCTTCTCTGAATTGATCAAAGCCCAGATGATTTCCTGCATTTTTCTTTCATGGTTCAGATAAGGCTATAAATATCATGAGCAGCAAAATGACACCAACTTGTTATTTTGTGGAACGAAGAGGTTCCCATTGTTAAGGCCTGCGCTCACTGTCCAGGGGTACACATTAAAAAATGTGTTATTTGCCAGTTAAGATGCCTCAATTCCTTCTAAGAGCAAACCATGATTTTAGACACCAATACTAAATCTACAGAGACTCTGTTAGAAGTTTCTGGGACTCAAAAGAGGGTCAGAAGGGGAGAGGACCAAGTGGATGCTCTGATGTGATACACCCCACCCCTTCTTTCGGGCCACTCAGGTCACAGCAAAGTCTTTTTCTGGAAAATGACCTCCATATGCAAGGTCATTGCATTTTCCTGGAGTGGGTGTGGGGGGGGGCAGTCAAGTCTAATGAAAGAAGATGTCTTTTGGTAGTAGTGGCGGCGGTCGACAGGGTAAGACAACTCTGAAAGGCTACCTCAGCACCCACAGATGTTGATCTCAGGGGAATTCTGCATGAAGATCTTCATTCAGATCCTGAATTCTGGGGAAACCCCATTTAAGAACAAGCCTGAAATTGAGAAAAAATAATGCTATGGAAAACAACTGGAGAAGGTCTTCTTGGGACAAGAATGCATAAGTGAGGGAGGAATGAGAGCATTGCTGGGTGAAGCAAGTGTCCTTCCTGCATGAAGAATATTCTATCCCGAGGATTCACAGAACTGGACTAGTGAATAGCTGTGAAACTGCCATGTTTGGGATTGGCAAAAGCTTCCATGTAAAATCAATGAAGAATGAGATTAGTAGCAATCAAATAGGAAAGGGGAAGCCAGAGCTTTACCCTTGGGGAATAAACTATTCAGCCATGGTGACATTGACTTTTGGAGTGTACTAGGCTAGGTTTTGATGTATGTGAAAATCACATACATGTAGTCATCTCTTTGCTTTTGCAAGATTCCCAGGGAAGGCAGGTATCCAAAAATGTCAATGTTCAGAACAACAGAATATTTTTCTTTGAAAAATCTTCAAAGCATGAGAACTTTTTTAGAAATTTCAATCATGCATATAGAAAAAATTCTAATATACCTAAGAAAATTTTCTGCCCTTTTAAACAGAGAATTCTGTACTCAACTGAATTTTCTCTTGATGAATTAGAGGGAGTTTGGGAGCATTTGAAAATCAATTATTTCACTGAATGCTAAGAAAACCATCCCTAGAAGTAGTGCATTGCACAGTGAACATACACACACCTCACTGAGGATCTTGTTAGCATGCAGATCCTGCGTGAGTAGAGCTGAGACCCTATACTTCCAACAAGCTTTTTGGGAATGACATTGTGAAGTAACAGGCTTTAAATCGCTTGATAGCATCACCCTTGCCCTTAGCAGTTAGTAGTCGATGACTGTTATTTATCATATTCATTTATTAGTTTCTCTTAAAAATTCACTATCAAGGGTAAGTTTAAATGCAGACCTGGAAGGAATCATCCAGTCTAAACACACATTTGAAAGAAACTTAAAGAAAACTCAAATCCAGAGAAATTACCTGACTTATATAAGGTTACTTGACCAGTTCATGGTAAAAAGCAGAGTTTGCAGTATTGTTTTTAAAATGCACATTTTCTTCCAGTTTTGAAACCACTTTTTAGTTTGTTGTTCCCTTTCTATAGGAGATTGAAAGTTCAGATAACTAATATTGTTAGATAAATTTCTCTAAAAGAGGGTATTTTCACCTATCTTAAAAAAAATCCAAAGTAATGATTGGATTACTAACTGCCTTCCACATGTGACTGTTTCTCTTTTGCTAAACAATAAAATCTGGATAACTCCTGAGACATTTGTGGTCATTGCTGAATAAGTGATTAGCATCTGACTGACTAAAGAAAAATTAGAAGAGTTCTAGGCTTAGTAAAAACAAATAAAAAAACAGAATGTTCACTTCAATTCGAATATCTGATAAACAATGGATTTTTAATATTACTTTGCACAAATATTACATGAAGATATTCTACTTACATAGTAAATAATATAGTATTGATAGATATTTATACTAAAATATCATGCACTGTTTATTTGAAATTGAAGTATAACTAGATATCCTCATCTTTAATCCAGTGTTAGAACTCACTTATAAAAGTTTGATTGTGGTAATCATTTCACAGTGTATACTCATATATACGTATCAAGTACATACTGTAAATACATGCAATTTTTTTTTGGCAGGGGGTACCAGAGATTGAACTTGGGGCACTCAACCACTGAGCCACATCCCTGGCCCTAGTTTGTATTTTATTTAGAGACAGGGTCTTACTGAGTTGCTTAGTGCCTAGCTGTTGCTGAGGCTGGCTTTGAACTTGTGATCCTTCAATCAATCCCAGAGCCACTGGAATTACAGGCATGTGCCATCGCACCCAGCTAAACACATGCAATTTTAATTTGTCAGTAATTAAAAACAAAAAAAGGTGTCAAACTAGAAAAAATGAAAAAATAAAGACAGGGAAGGAGCAGGGAACAGAGAATGGAGGAAAGAACTTTGTAGATGATTTTGTTTATAATTATATACAGAGAAAATTAGTAAAAGTGGCAGATGCTTTTTGATGATCTGATGCAGAATACACATTTTATTGTGGATAGTCCTTAACTTCTGAATGAATAAAGACTCAGCATTGAAGTGCTTCCTAATAAAATAAAGGGCCACAGGGAGGAGGAAGAAAACACCCTCTAATAATGTCACAACTGGCACAGTTGTTATGCTCTGAAAAATCCATGCTGGAAACAAACAAACAAATAAAATTAAACTCCAACAGGTTTTAAAAAGAAATGATGAGTTTTTACAACATACTTGTAACCAAATGATACTGAAAGCTCTATATGTCAAAATTATGGGCACAATTATTGTATAATTTAGAAGAAAACATTATCAAACACCAAGATCTATATGATTTCAATCACTATGAATTTATTGAGACTTGTTTTATGATCCAGCATATGTCCGGTGTTGGGAAATGTAATATTCACCTGCCACAGTTGTTCATTAGAGTATTTCTGTAATGTCAATGAAGCCAAAACATTGTATGGTGATATTGAAACCTGACACATCTCTCATGATTTTCTTTTGTGTTCTTGTCTTATCATTTACTAGAAAATGGATGATAAATTCCAGCTATGATTATGAATTTGGCTGTTTTTCCATCAGTTCTCTCAATTTTAAATTCATCTATTTTGAAGTTCTGTTTTTAAGTGCTTCCTTTAATAACAAGATTATTATGTCCTGATAAATTGACTATGTATCGTTATTAAATTTCCCTCTTTATCTCTCTGGCTGCTCAGTTTTGAACTCTATTTTGTCAGATATTACTAAACCACGTGAACTTTCTTGGGCTTAGAGTTTACATGGTACATCATTTTCTACCCTTTTACTTTCAATCAGCATGTCTTTAATATTTAAAGTGCACTTTTTGTAGACAGCATTAATTGTTTTTTTAATTTTATATAATCTGACAATCTCTGCCTGTTTTGTGGCATCCTCAGACAATTTACATTTAACAGAATTAATGATATGGTTGGGCTTAAGTCTGCCATCTAAGTACTCGTGTTCTCTCGGATCCATCTGCTGTTTATTTTTGGCTCTTTTCCTGCCTTATTTTGGTTGAATCAAGTTATTTTATTATTCCATTTAATCCCCTCTTTGGATTTCTTGCCTACAGCTATTTGTTTTTATGTGTACTTTTTGTGATTATTCTAGAGATTATAATATATCTCCAACTTATTCTAATATACATTCAAATGACATTACTATCCTATGAATAATGTAAGGACCTTATGGCAAGCAGCATTTTCCCACTTACTCCTGCCTAGTCCTTTGTGGTCCTCTATATACGTTCTAGGAGGGGTAGCTGAGCTTGCTCACCTTCTTTTTTCACCCATTCACGGCTCACGGTTCTTTTCCTTCCTTCCCCTAGATGTTGATTCCTAGGTCCCTCCTTTACAATTACCCTGCATGCTCAACTCTGCCTCAGAGCTCACTCTGAAGAAACCAACCTGACACAATCGAAGAGAACCATTCATTCTCCCTATCCTTGAAAGTTTCCCTTTGACTGTGCTTTTTTATTCAACCTATATTCCATATTTTTTAGAAATTTGCAAAAAAAAAAGTTCTGTGTCAGTTTTTTGCTGCTGTGACCAAATTATTTGACAAGAACATCTTAAAAGAGGAATGATTTATTTTGAGTCTCAGTTCATCGATGGACAGCTCCACTGCAGAAACATCATGGCATAAGGGTATGGCAGAGGAAAGCTGCTCAACTCACAGTAGCCAGGAAGAAAAAAGAAAAGAGAGGGAGGGAGGGAGGGAGAGAGAGGGGGAGAGGGAGAGGGGCACAGACAGATACATCCCCCAAGAACACACCTCCAGTGAGCTACTTCCTCCAGCCATGCCCCAACTTCCTAGAGTTCCCAACAAAATAGTTCATTCAAATTATTAATCCATCAAATGAATTAATCCACCAATGAGGTTATAGCCCTACAATCCAATCATTGCCTAAACCCCCAATTCAGAATTTTGTAGCACTGGGGACAGTTTTAGTAAGCTTTTTGTTTCTGTGACCAAAACACCTGACAAGAACAACTTAGAGCAAGAAAATTTTATTTGGGTCTCACAGTATCAGAGGTCTTAGTTCATAAATCTCTGACTCCATTACTTTGGCCCCAGGGTGAGGCAGAACATCACAGGGGAAGGGCCCAAGAGGAGAAAGCTGCTCAGCTCACAATGGGGTCAGGAAGCAGAGAGGGAGAGAGGATGCACACAGTCACAGGGAAGATGCACCTTCACAGGGCACACCCCAAGTGACCAACCTCCTCCAGCCACACCCCACCTGCCTACAGTTACCACCCAGTCAGTGCAATCAACCTAGGATGGACTGATTAGGTTTCAACTCTCACAATCCAATCATTTCACCTCTGAACACGCCTGCATTGACACAGGAGCCTTTGGGAGGACACCTCATATCCAAACTATAACAGGGCCCTTGCTTTTACATGTGAGCCTTTGAGGGGACATTCCAGATCCAAAGGATAAAGGTGCTTTCCCCCATTCTGGGCCTCAGCCACCTCCCCTTTTCAATCCAGCTCAGGCACAGTCCTACATCTTCACCTCTATTCTACATCTTGAGTAATATCAATATGCTCCCAATTGCCAAGGCTAAGACCTAATATCTCATTACCTATTCCTTAATTTACCCAACATTTTGAACATTGCAAGTAGGTTTTCTGCTCAGTGCTGGGCACAGCTCCAGGACTACACATGATCTCTTCCTACAAGATTCATATAGATCACAGGAGGGACAGACAGACAAGAGCAGTGAAGTATGCAGAAATGATGATACGTGTGCATTGAGTGGGGAGTGATGGACTATGCCAGCTGGGGTTCAGGAGGGAAGTTCAGGAAAGACTAGGCTTTATAAAGGAAACTATCCTTCAGCTAAATCTTCAGAGGTAAGTGTTCATTTATTGGGGAAACCAAGTGGGAGAAACATTTACAGAAAAATTAAAACAGGAATTTTCTACCCAGGAAGTTATGGAGATGTGAAAATTCTGGCATATTCCTACACTGTTCTGCCACTGTTCAAGCCCTGAAGAATGGAGCTGTCTATGGACTGAGACCTCTGAAACCATGAGCCCCTAAACAAACTTTTCCTCCTTAAAATTGTTCTTGTTAGGTCTTTTGATCACAGCAGTGAAAAAGCTGACTGAAACAGAAATTGGTACCAAGAAGTGGGGTTGTTACTGTGTCTAACCTGATCATGTGGTTCAGATGCTTTAGGAACTTTTTGGAGTTTGTGGGAGGAATTTTGGAAAGTTCAGTGACTCAAGCTAGAAAAGTTTAGATTGTTGTAAATGGAGCTTAAAGGGTGACTCCGGTGGGAGCTCAGAAGACCAGAATGCTGATAGGACTGTGCACAGTAAAGAGTAGGGTCAGAAGGTTTCAGAGAAGAACTGTATTGGTAATTTGACTAGAGGCCATTTATGTTAAATTCTGACTGAGAAGTTGTCTGCCTTTTACCTGTGTCCAGAGACTTTCTCTGAGGCTGAATTTAAAGACAATGGACTTCTTAATCTGGTGGAAGAAATTTCTAAGCAGCATAGTATTCAAGTGGTGGCATGGATATTGCTGGCAGCTTTTAGCCAAGTTTATTGAGATCACCAAGAGCGGAAAATAGATCTCACAGATTTGAAAAACGTGCAGTTTAGCCAGAAACTGTGAGTAAAACTGGGGCTAAGGAAGTGGTGGTAGTTAAAGAGATTATTGCCACTGAAGATATGGCTTGAGGGCATCTTGGGAATGGCAAGATCATCCCATCTCAGATTGATTCAAGGTTGTAAAGTAAAAATTCCTTTCAGAAAAGACCATAGGGCACCCTGCTTACACAGGGGTGCCCAGGAAGTTTTTCTCAACATGCTCAGCCACCCAAGCACTCAGAGCCTGCTGTAGCCAAGGTCCCTAGAAGCTGGGCTACTGCTCAACATGGTGGTAGACCTTGGCTGCCCAAGACGCTGGTTCTTCTGGAATGCAGGGTGCTGGAGTTAGGGGGTCACGGAGGCCTCCACCAAGATTTCAAAGGAAAGCCTGGGAGACCAGGCAAAGTACAACAGGGTCAGATCCCTGCAAGCTGCCCCTGAGAGTGCAATGTGAGGAGATGTGAGGAAAAAGCCAAAGCTGCAGTGGAGACCTCCCCCAAGATTAAGAAAGGCCAGTACTGTGGAATACCTATTGAGAAAAGCTGCCGGAATCAGAGAAGGCCAACGGAGAGTGGTGTGGACTGCAACAAGCAAAGCCATAGGGTGGAGCTGAATAAACCCCTGGGCTGCCAACGAGGGTGCCGGACTTGCCTGCCCAGCTGGATTTCCATCTTGTTTTGGTCCAGTCACTTCTTTCTATGCCTCTATTTCTCTTTTTTTGGAATGGAAATATTTACTCTGTATTTTTATATATTGCATACATGTAACTTTTGATTTTTACGGGAGCTCATGATAAAAGTTTGCCTTGAGTTTCAGAGAAGACTTTGGATTTGAAATTTGGGCAATCTTGTAACTTTGGAGACTGAGGACTCTATTTTGTACTATGAGATGGGCATGAGCTTTTGGGGGCCAGGATAGAATGTTATGGTGTCCCTCAAAATACTCATGTTAGATAATTCAATAAAGCTCAGAGGTTATGAGAACCTTTAACTTAATCAATGCATTAATCCCTACCAAGGGTGGTAACTGTAGGCAGGTAGGGTGGGGCTGGGGAGGAGGTGGGTCCTTGGGGGCAAGCCTTTGGGGTATGCGTGTTATCCCTGAAAAGTAGGGCTCTCTCCCTCTGCTTCCTGATCATCATATCCTGAGCCACTTTCCTCCACTACACTTTCCACCATGACATTCTGCCTCTCCTACAGCCCTGAAGAATGGAGCTAGCTGTTTGTCTACGGAGACCTCTGAAACCACAAGCCCCTCAAAAAACTTTTCTTGCTTGAAATTGTTCTTGTCAGGTCTTTTGGTCACAGCAGTGAAAAAACTGACTAAAAAAAACCCAAAAAACTGAAAGCTATTTTATGACGACAGCAATGTGTGTGTGTGTGTGTGTGTGTGTGTGTGTGTTAAGATGTGATAAATAGAAAAACTCAGCCTAACATGAGCTTTATCTTACCTCCCTATTTCTGATTAGTTGCCATGTCTTTTGAGTCTGTTCTGTACTTTACTGTACCTGTAGCACAACCTATGACATTCTGTCTTCTACAATATTTGTGTACATATGTCTACTGCCATATATGCACCTTACAGATGAAGATGGTAATTCATTTATCTTTGAATCCCCCATATTACAGTATATTGTTTATATATGGCAGTGTTCATTACATTGAATTAAAAGTAGACATTGTCACAGTGTGGAAATAAGTACTCATAAATACCTTATAGCATTTATTGGAAACATGATATAGACCCAGGCTTAGCACACTACTGCCTGTGGGCCAGATCTAACCCATTCTGACCCCATTGCCTGTATAGCCTATGATATAATATTTTTGTCATTGTTACATTTTCAAATGTTTGAAAAAAATGATGATTAATGTGAAAGTTATATAAAATTCAAACTTCAGTGTCCATAAATACAATTTTATTAGAACACAGCCATATTAGTTCATTATTATCCAGGACTACCTTCATACTGACAGCAGTGTCAAGTAGATGTGACACAGATTGTATGGCCCATGAACCCAAAAATTTTCTTAAGTTGGCTCTCCACAGAAAATATTTCCCAACCCCTGGTATAGAGAGGAAGAATCACGGGTTTTGGAATAAACTGAATTTGAATTTTAAGTTATCTAAAGTGTTAATCATCTCTAATTTTTAAGATAGCCATTTAGTAATGAAGAAAATTATATTTCTAAAAGATAATTTTTATGAGAATTAATAATAAAATATCTGGAACACAGTAAATTTCAATATAGGTATTTCTTCCTTCCTGCATAGTGTCAGGGATACTCATCTTTTAAGTCCAATAAATGACACATGAATTGCATTTTCTGCTTAAGATCATACTCAGTGTTTATCTAGTTGAACCCAAACAAAAAAAAGAAAGAAATTACAGTTAACAGGCTTCAGACTTCATGTAGCAAGGGTTTCCAGGCAGACGTCCATAATGGGTAACTGATATGGAAGACCCTGGTGTTTAAAGCCCTGTGAGCATGTGGTGGTTTCTGTTAGGATTGCTAACCAGTCCAGCTTGAGTGAGACCTTTCTAAATTGAAGACATTTTAGAACAACCATGAAAATAAACATGAACATACGATCTTGTATATGTTGATGGGCTCCCTGTGAACCAAACAAGTAGCTCTTGCATGTCTGCTTCTCAAATTGTTTCATTTGTTGTCCATGTTACTTGCATTCAAAACACTTTCTGGAAGAAATAATGCTTCCGCTCCCCCCCCCTCTGTCCTTTGCTGTATCTAGAGTTTACAATAAGCACTTAATAAATGCTACAAACTAAGTTCATAGAAACATGGTCCTACAAGGATTTAGAAGGAATTCACAAAGGGAGGAAGCCTTACCTTTAGAGTCTACATTTGTCTCCTTGTTTGAGTCACATTCCCTGTCTATCCTCAGTGCTTGGTTCTGAGGTGCTTGGTATAATGCAGGTGTTTAATGAATGCTGATGGTATGAGGCAAGAGAGTATAGAGGAATGAACACAGGACCAGTCAGAGGACTGAATTTGAGCTTTAGGTTTACCATTTTGTACTTCAGTCATGTAGAAAAAGCACTTTTGAATCTTTGATTCTTACTTTCCTCATCTGTAAAATTGGAAAACATTTGCCTTGTCAAGCACATAGGGCTATTGTAGGGACCAAATAAATTAGTCTATGAGACTTTGCAAACCATAAATGACTTCAAAATGTGTGTATCATTATAAATCATAAAAAGGAATCCAGGCTTCATGCTATATAAGAAAACTCATATTCTTGGCCTACTGGCTCAAGATTAGAGGAAAATAATGAAAACAGAAAATGTTACTTCAGTAAATATGGGCTACAATGATATAATTCTTATTGGGCAAGTAGCATTTTAGCAAATGAAAGATTTTGGAAAGATATTTTCAAAACTAATGTTTTCCATCACTGCTGTTTCTCACTTGTGCAATAAGTTTGTCTCTGGTCCACTGCATACAAATCATATTTGTGAATCAAATCAAGATTAAATTATACTAAAAGGAAGAAGAAAGGATCAGAAATTCTTGTAGTCCTCAGAAAACTTTTCTAAAAAGAAAAAAAAAATCCTAACAGCTTATTTTTTAAAACCACATTCTAATTTTTATTTGGTATCAAATGGATTTGTGAAATTTATATTTTCTAAATAGATTTTATGTATTAGCATGACTTTCAATGATATTCAAGATTTTTTTCCCCTAATATAAAGACTTTTCCTGGATCAATTGTAAGAATAGGGTACAAACCTAAAATAGATGAGGTAGCAAATTGATGTGCATTAGTAGAATTCCAGTTGGAGATTTCTGCTTCCAGCTATGATAGAGTAGCTTATAATAGAACAAACACTCCTGACAAGAATAACCATAAAATATGAATTAAGTTAAAAAATGTTTGAAAGCATTTGAGAGCAACCAAGACCTAAGAGCCTAATACCGCCAAAGAAAAGAAATCACACTGAGGAGCTTAATGTCCTGTGCTACTTCAGCCTCAGAGGCACTTTTCATATCCCAGGCTAGCAGAATAGGTTGTTAGAAGCCAAGCAAAAGTTGGCTGGAGAGAGGCCCAAGTGCCAAGAGGAGCTTCTGGCAGATATGCACTGCTGGAGAAAGAGACTGCAACTCGGGGACTGTCCAGGTGGAGGGCCCAATGCCAGCTTCCAGTGGAGGCCCAAAGGGCTAGGCCACAGCAGAAGAGAAAGCTGTAACCTATTAGGTCTCATAAATAAAAAGCACAAGTTCAATATTCTTAATTACTTATTGGACTAAGGTGATCTTTTCTGAATCTTAAGACATGTCAAAAAAAAAAAAATCATCTCAAAGGTATTATTAACCAGAATCTCTACAGTGTATTTTGTGCCCAAGGGCCAGTTAAAACATTATTCAGTACCATAGTAGAAAGACCAGATGAATGAAAATTAAGAGAGAAAGAGTCAACATAAGTGGAGCTCGGGTCACTAAGATATTGGTGCTTTCAGACACAGATTTTAAAATGATTATGATTTATTTTTAATAGACTATGGAATGAAGAACTTCAAAAACAATAAAAATATATAAGAAAAATATGTAGGTATTACTAGATATTAAAAATATCTATTTCTTATTTTAAAGAGAAAATTCACCAGGAAAATAAAGAAATTCTAAAATTATATACAGGCTGTTTCCAATTTACACAGTTCCCATATCCATAATAACATTAATAACAATTTTCTTAACTAAAACCAGTCTCTCAACAGCATGATTCAAACTTCAGTTAGCACATTATATGAACTGCAACTGAATGAAGTACGAACATCACTTCTAGCCTCTTAATCCAAATATCTCCATGCAAATAACAAATGGGCATCAGGACCCCTGACCAATCTCATCACTTCTTTCAGAGTCTGTCACTGACTGGTCATTAGGTATTTGTTATACAGACACTAAATATATCATTGTGCTGATTTCTTGCTCCCAGCGATACACCACTAGATACTGTGAACATGGATAATCAAAAGAGAGAACTGACCAATAAGGATGAAATTGTAGCAAAGTTTGATAATGCTACAAGTGAAATGTGATCCATGGCAAACAGATCGTAGAAGGAATCACTGACTGAGAATGTTGACACTGGTGCCATTCAAGAGACTCTCAACACACAGCCTGAGAGACTCAGTGAGTGGAATTATCATCACGAACCAGAAAAGCAGTTTTGACAAAAAGAATGAACACATCCCAGAGGAAACAATGTCAATTTGAAAAGTTCATGTTAAAGGAACTCTCACAGATGATGCATAACAGTGAAAGTGTGAAGAACAGCGGGCCAAAAACTGCGTAGCAAGGGATATGATGATTCACCAAGGCACAGGGACACTGCTGGCTTTGCAATGTATGTTGCGTGATAAGAAAAAAGGCAGGACGTGTTCCAGCTACTTATAGAACTTTTCTTTTTTAAACAAGGAAATGCAATGCTTAAATTCTCCATGTTTCTAACGTTTTGACTGATGGTAAACTAAAGAAATAGTAGTTTCACTGTTTTCTCATTGCCTGACATATGTATAACTGAAAAGTAAGAGAGCATTTCATGTTGTGGAAAAAACTTATAGGTCATGAAATGGTTGTGCTTCTCCCATGGACTACCATTTGATTTGCACAGTTTCCGCCTCATAGTCATTTGGAGGTCCCCCCACACCATCAGGTAAATTGAGGACTGCCTGCATAGTCACTAAGATAACCTCAAAGTGTATGAGTTAAAAAAGGACAAAACTAAAGAAGAAATAGATAAACCCAAGATTTTGGTGGAAGATTTTAACATACATCTTTTAGGGACTGAGGGAAACAATGCAGAAAATATTGGGGAAATATATATAAAATGAAGATGATATAGGAAATTTTAAGAACATGATGGACCAACTTGACCTCCCAAATACACAGAATGCCATAGCGTCTGACAATTGCTAACTACATATTTCTTTATAAACAGCATTTGCCAGTATTGGCCATAACTCAAGTCTCAACAAATTTCAAAGGATTGAAACATATTAAAAAGACTGATTTATAGAATATCTGTAATTGAAACAAAAAGGTAACCAGGCATGGTGGTGTAGGACTGTAATCCCAGCTGCTAGTGAGGCAGAGACAGAGAGGATCACAAGTTCAAGGCCAGCTTCAGCAACTTTGTGAGACCCTGTCTCAAAATGAAAAATGAGAAAGGCTGGGGATGTAGCTCAGTGACAAAGCACCCTGGCTTCAATCTCCAGTACCAAGACAAATCAAAAAAATGGTAACCAAAAATCCAAAAAATGTTTTCAAGTTAAACAACCCACTTAAAAATAATTCAAGGGTCATAAAAGAAATCACAATCAAAATTTTAAAACATGCTTGAACTGAATGGTAATAGAAATAAGGTATGTGGAAACTTGTGGAATGAAGCTAAGTTGTGCTTCCAAAGAAATGTAGGTCTTAAAGGAATGACATATAAAGGGGAGGGGTAAAAATCAGTATTTTAAGCATAATCTCAAGGTAGTAGAAAAAGAAAGCAAGTTAAAAGTAAACATAAAAGGAAAACCAATAGAGCTGGGGATGGAGCTAAGAGGTAGAGCACTTGCGTATCCTGCACCAGACACTGAAAAAAATAAACAACAGCAACAACAAAGGGGAAGACAATAATGAAAAATAAGAGCATACATACCTTTGTTTGATTGCAAAGACACATTGATGAAAAACTTATTAAAATGATAAATGCTTAGCAAGACTGAACAAAAATACATACAAATTAATAATAGCACGCTTGAAAAAATATATCCCAGAGACATAGAAATAGTACAAAAAATAGCAAAATATCATAACAAACTTAGTAAGTTTGATATTTTAGGGGGAAAAATAGGCCAATGATTTGAAAAATTCAACTTGAAAAATTGGTCTAAGAAGATATAGAAAACCTAAAATTTCCTATGTTTGTTTAAAACTTTTTTTTAGGATATCAGAGATAATTTTACTTTATTTTTTAATTTTTAAAATTTTATTCTAATTTGTTACATATAACAGCAGAATGCAGTTCAATTCATATTACATAAGCAGAGTACAATTTTTCATTTTTCTGGTTGTATACACAATAGAGTCACACCATTTGTGTCTTCATACATGTACTTAGGGTAATGATGTCCATCTCATTCCACCATCTTTTCTACCCCCATGCTCCCTCCCTTCTCCTCCCTTCTCTTTGCCCTATCTAAAGTTTGTCTAGTAGATATTTTTGAGAGAATATTTTCACTTGATTTTAGCCAAAGGCCAAGAAGTGATAAAAAAATATTTTCAGATGACTAGTTGTATTTAAATGTAGGATAAATATATCACAGAACAGTGTTTTCCAAATTGAAGGTGCATGTGGATCACCTGGGAATCTTCTTAAGATGCAGAATTTTATTCTGGGTTGGTTTAATTTATTATTTAATTTTTTTTCCTCAAAGAAAATTCCAAGCTCAGATAGCTTCAATGAGTAAGTACCTTAAAAATCAACAAAAACCTTACACAAAATATTCCAGAGGAGTGGGAAAGAAAGACACTTATGTTAGGAGTCACACTCAGTCTTGAGCATAAAACCTGATAAAACAGTAGAATGGAGAAAATTAGGAGCCAAGCTCTCAGGGGAAAGAACAACAAAATGCCTTCAAACAGACTTCAGCACAATTTCAAAAGGGGAATACATCACCTCTAAATTGATTTTTGTTTGTTTTTTCCTAAGGCATCTAAGGTTGGTTTAATGTTTTAAAATTTATCAGTATAAGCCAGGATATTAATAGAAAGAAGGAGAAATAAGATGATTATCTCAATAAATGCAGAAAAAGCATTTGATAAAATTTGACTCTTCCTCAGAAGACCATAAATGTTTATAAGAGAAATTAAAGTCTTAAACAACTGAAGGACTATATTAGAAGACTCAATGTTTTAGGATGAAAATTCTTTCCAAATGGATTTATAGCTCTAATGAAATCCCAGACAAAACTGCATTTATTTTTTTTCACATGTGCAAATTGATAAGCTTATCCCTACCTCACACACACACAGAAATCCCAGATGAATTGTAAACCTGAACATGAAAGGTAAAGCAATTACATTTCCAGAAGACAATATGGGAAAGCAGAACTTTTGTAATTTGTGACAGGCAAAATACTTCAACCCTACCACAAAAGAAAAGACTGTCTAAAGACGTCATTAAGAGCGAGGTACAGTTCTCAGGAGGTGCTGGAAGATACTAAAGAGCAAAGAGTTGCATAGGAGTTCATACGTAGAAAATGGCAAAATATCATATCAACTAAGAAGAAAATGACACACAACCCAATAAAAAATTGAGCACAAGACCTGACCTTGCCTTTCAGAAAACAAAGGAAAAAGATATACAGATGGCCAATATAAATATAAAAGTTCCCAATCTCATTAACCATGCAATACAAATGAAAACCATGGAGGAATACCTTGACATGCTCAACAAAAGGCTAAAATTAATACTTAAAATGCTAAGTATTAATGAAAAGGTGAAGTAATTAAAACATAAACTTCTGGTAGGAGTACAAATTAGTACAACCACTGTGGGAAATTATTTGGGATTATCTACCAAAGCTGGCCTATCAGTGATCTATCATTTCTAAATATATTCATCAGTTTACATATGTTCACTAAAAGAAATGCACAGCAAAGTTTTATAGCAGAACAATTTTTAATAGTAAAAACTGAAAAACTAGGCATTATCCAAGTATTTAATATATGAAGATAACCAACAATATGGACATTAGAACAATAAAATGTATCACAAGTTCATATATTGGAAGACTGCATTGCACTGAAAATGAACACTAACTACCACCAGGGCAAGCAGTCAGAATTAAGTTGCATGAGAAAGACTCATACACAAGGGATATTGAGGTAAAGTTTTTCTAATAAAGTTTAAATAGGCAAAACTAATCTATGGTGATAGAAATAAAAGTAGTTGACACTCCTATAGCCTAACAATAGACAAGGCCACAAGAGAGCTGGGAATAGCTGATCCATGGGGTGGCTAGAGAGCATGTTCCACTCCTCCAAATATACTGAGCTGTGTGTTTCTGATTTTTGCACTTTTCTGTGTGCATGCCACTTAAATACAGTGATCATGTGGACAGAAGTCCAAAATTAAAAAAGAGGTGAAAACAAATTCAAGATATAAACTCTTGGAGATAACAAAAAGGAAATTTCCTGAAAAACAATTCAAATGGCAATTTTACACGCACACACATGCACTTGGGTGTGTAAGTGCATACACGTGCACTCCTATCTATAACTTTCACAGAAAGCACCGGGGCCACTTACTTTAAGCCAAACCTCATCTTCCTTCTCCAGGATACCTTCTGGCTGCTCACTCCCTTCATCCTGAGGTCTTTTTCCATTGGTAACACAGGGAAACCAGCCAGGAAGGGAATGTTGCTTGGGTAAATCTGGATGGTGTGATGTGCAAATCTGAAATGCAATTTCAATCAAAACTTAAGTGTGGAATGTAAAAGAGAAGGAAAGACAATAAAAGTCTTCAGTGCAAAACCAAGTTGTTACTCTCCTCCTAACTATTAGGAAATAGTTCCATTATTGGAAGAAAAACTTTTCTCAATGTAGAATTTCTCAATGTTCTCTGTTAGCCTCAAGATATAACTTGCTCGGATAGAAAAACATAATGACAACTCTCAATGCACTAGGGATCTTGCCCAAATAATAGTTCTGGCAGATTTCAGGTAACTGTTCCAAAGATTAGCCATAGAAGTCTTTCAGGGATAATGGTTAGGTCTTCACCATGCAGTACCCATTGGCCCTCAAATGAGTGAGGGAGTCATTGAGCATTCAGCTGAATAAAGCAGACAAGAAGCAAAACTCCAGGACACTTCTTCCACTTCACTTAGGAAAGACAGCAGGTTAGACTGAAAGCCACTTGAGAGAGCTGTCATTAACTTAGAATCTCCAAGTTCCCTAGCTTCCTGTCACTAGGCAGGAAATCTAAGGAGAAAGATGGCAAATTAGGCAAAGAGAGGGTGGCAGAAAAGTCTAGTTGCCTGATCAGATCTATTTCCCTTTACCTTCTTATTAACCAACTCCAATTTTGTTCAAGTTTATTTAGTTCATAAATACTCAGGGTTCCTTACCACTAAGCTTGACAAAGTGGCCTAGATCTGACCAATAACATGGGTGAAAGCTTACAGTGTTGAACTTCCAGAAAAGCTGCCATTTCCCCTGCAAATGGAAAGGTCTGCTGGCATGTGCCGATTTCCCTTTGGCCAGCAGCCTTCTTCTGCTTAAAATGCTGACTTCATGTGGAGGGGGAGCAGCAGGCATGATAAGAGCAGAAGGAAGAAAACTGCAAGCCAAGGATGAAAGATCTGGAATCTAGGAGGCAAGTGGGGCCTTGAACAGTCTCTGTGGGGATGTCTCCTTGTGTATAAAATGCAATGATTTCATTCTGGCCTGAAATGCTTGAAGGACTCTCTCACTTCTGTGAAAAGACTATATTGCCCATCATTAGGATGACCAGAGGAGTCTATGTGGCAGTGGAAGCATCTAGAATGATACCCGAGAGTCAAGAACCTTTAATCTTCTTTTAGTATTCAACTATAATTTATAAAGGTCAGTATAACATCTTAAGAGTCCACAGAGGATGTCCTATCTATTTAGGTGGATATTCAGCAACTATATACCCAAGGATTTGCTTTCAGGATTTCTCCAATAATAATGATTATCATTTAAATAACAGTGTACTTTGATCTTTAATATGTACTTTAAATCTTATTGGATCTTTATATTAAATCTTTCAGTTAAATGCAACAGATACTAACATATTCATTGAGTCCTGAGAAGATAAGTAACTTGCCATTACTCATCACCAATAGTGTAACCCAGGTCCTCTGACTCCTTACTGTTGTTCTCTATTATTTTGAGATAAATTGTCTCAAACACAGAACCCAACTATAATTTCTGACATGTGTACTCATGAGTGAAATTGTGAGATGCATGTCTACCTTGGAATCAGAAGTCCCTAGATGAAGCCAGGGAGGTTAAGTGGGGTGAATGCAAAGGGAGAGACTTCATGGCTAATCTGGAATCTTTCCACCTAACATGTTCTGAGATTAGTGAAGACAAAATTTGGTGTCAAAATCTAGAATATCCAGTCGTAGTGGCACTGGGAGGCTGACGCAGAAGGATCCCCCGTTCAAAGCCAGCCGCAGCAAAAGCGAGGAGCTAAGCCATTCAGTGAGGCCCCGTTTCTAAATAAAATACAGAACAGGGCTGGGGATGGGATATGGCTCAGTGGTCGAGTGCCCCCGAGTTCAATCCCCAGTACCAAAAAAAAAAAAAAAAAATCCAGAATACAACGTGAGTGCCCACTAAGTATGTGGAAGCCTCACTTCATAAAACAGTTCATCTGGCTTCATTTACCATGGAATGAGGCTCTCCTGTTACCAGGGAGACAGGACACTTCTTCTTGTCCTCACGAGAAGAGAAAGCCTGGGTGGCCCACTGGTCCAAGTATCCTTCAGGAGTATGGAGGCCGCAGTCCCTGATGCCGGTTTCCTTCTCAAAAGGCTCACAAATCCCATCTCCCTCATACGTGTAGCAAAGGCTTGGTTCCCCTGCCGAGAAATGTGTATGACACAGTGTTTTTATATTTCGTGGGGAAAAAGTCAACATGAGAGTGCTGCAGCATTTCTCCTGTGGCCCCCTGAGGTCCGGTGATTGCCAGGTAGCCTAGCGTCCACCCCAAACACACATACCACCTCTCCAAGGGAGAAGGCTCCTTTCTCATTCCTTTCATTAGAATCCACCTCATGATAAAGTCATAGAAAGAGTAGGGACTGGGAAGAGAGGACAGGCAGAACAAAAGCAGCTGTAGGTCGAGTGTGGGAAGAAATTTTAAGTTAAATACTTAGAGGAAGTTGGAGGTACAAAAGAAGGAAGAAAAAGAACAAAGAATTCAAAAAGTGGAGTATTGTATTATATGCTTAAATCCCCTTTATAGTCTTTGAAATATTAAAATATTTAAGAGGGTTGTCCATTGAATTATTTCTTTTAATCATTTTTTGGATAGTGCTTCTCTCATGTAACTGCTTTGAAACTAGATGCATGGGTTTGAAGCTTATAAGGTGTCCTGTGTTTTCTTTCTCTCATGTAGGACAACCATGTGAGGTGTGTGGTTTCTGCGTGTTTCTTTAGGGGGAAACCTGAGTCTCAGCACATCTATGTGACTTGCTGAGGCACGCTTGCCCCCGGGGGCAGGTTCACTTCCTCCTGTGGCTCTGTACTGTCTCCTGCTGAGGCAGCAGACAAGTGAGAGGGGACTGTGGGGGGGCTGGTGGCTGCAGAGCAAGCTTGCAGGCCCTGGGCAGGCGCCACACTTGCAGGGTAACTCCCGCTAAGTGAAGAGTACTGACTCCACACAGACATGCAGGCTTGCTTTCTCCACAGGTGGAAAGCTGAGAAGCAGTTACGAAGCCATAGATTAAGTTCTGTTGTTCTTGAACCAAGATACTGGACAATTAATATTAAGTGCATGGTTCTTATTTCTCATACCTACCTAAATAGTAAGACATTAAAATAAGATCAAGATTGATACAAAATCAACACCAAGATGCATGTTCAGTAAGATCACTACTAAAGCTCACTGTTACTGTACCAGGCTTTCTGTCTGTATGTCCTCATGGCAAGCCCATGGGGCTACTCCAGTGATTTGTCAGCAGCTCAGCTCCATGGTGACTCTATGTCTGTGCCCAGGCAGAACACTACACAGGACGCCATGCTGTTTGAGGCCCTCTGCTCCTGCATTCCATCCAACCTATGACCTACCCCAGCCTCTCCCCAAAGTACCTTTGGAAGGACTTTCCCATATAATTCCCATCTTTCTCTCTTTATTTATAGTAATCACACACACACACACACACACACACACACACACAATGTTTTTCTATTTACAACCCAGTGACTGCTTTTTTCCTGTTGTCTATTATTTTTAAACATGGAATTAAAATTGTTGTCATGTTGTTTTTTCAAATCTATCTGAAAACAATAGACTACTTTTAAGACATATTTCCAATGGTTGCTTCAAATCTAATCTTTTTTAATATTTATTTTTTAGTTTTAGGTGGACACAACATCTTTATTTTTTATTTTTATGTGGGGTTGAGGATTGAACCCAGCGCCCTGCGCATTACAGGCGAGCGCGCTACCGCTTGAGCCACATCCCCAGCCCTCAAATCTAATCTTTTGAAAAACTAATGAGATAGAACTATATGCTTAACAAAAAATGAGCTTATTATTCCCTGAAAAAGATGTTTAATGGTGGAACACACTGCTGTAAGTTTACCCAGTAAATAATTTAAAGATAGTCTTAAATATAGTATTTAAGTATAGTTAAAATAATTTAGATATAGTCTTACTGGAGTTAAAAGCTGAGGAAATATGAGTCAAACTTTATGGGATCCAATGCGATAGAAAAAGTAAAATCTACTCTTAGGTTAAATGAGACTTGAGCCGCACAGTGTTTGGGGAATGTATGTTTATTTTCAATATGAGACCACTATGTAACTACCAAAAAGAAACGATGCAAAGAGAGGTGGCATTAACAAATACTTGTGCACAAGGGGGAGGAAATCAGCTCAGGGTATTCTGCACAGCCAAACCACATCTGGAGTATTGGATTCCTTTCTGGGCATTGACCACACAAAGCATGCCAGTTTGGGGTAGAGAGGGAAGGGTCTGGAAACCTAATCACATGAGGGGATGTTTGGGTTGGCAAGGAGAGTAATGAGGAGGCATTTGAAATATCTGAATGGTAGTCAAATAAAACAGGGAAAAAATGTATCCTCTGTAGTCTCATAGCAAGGAAAATGCACTTGATTGAACACAGGAAAGCTGAGCTCCAGGGCTGGCTCTGCAGAGACCTTGTTGTATGCCCTAGGATGAGTCACCTAAATGTTCTGAGCCTCAGTTTACAGACTGGAAAAGGGAAAATTTTATAATAGTAAAGCTAAAGGCATTCTGCACTCTTGAATTATGTAAGTAAAAGCTAGGGGTCTCTTCCTCAGGAATTGGTAGAAGGGGTTTCTATAAGAGCGTGAAGCTAGATAGTATCATTAACGTATCAGTTCTCTTCAAGACTCTTGCATATGACGGGCACTGAATTTGTGTTACTACTGAATACATGTACATTGTGGGCATTTGTTTGTTGAACAAATGTTTGGATAGATAGATGGATGGATGGATGGTTACTAACATTCTACAATTTAGTTCTTGCTCAAGAGAGCAAGGATATTTATATGTTCTATATGTACCTGAAACCTTAATAAATTCTACATAATTAAAATCATAGCCTACTTCATCTTGAGATTTGGAGACACTGAAGTGTTTTTAAACACACTGCTGTTTAAAATAACTTTGCTGTATGGTTGTGCTTCATAGACTTGCTGTAATGCATGCCTCTGGGGATGGAAAATACCGCACTGAAGAAACCTTCAGCAATGGCTTGCATCAGAATTGGGAGAAGTGCTGTAGACTGGCTCCCGGGCCCAAGGGTCTGGAGTCAGAGTCATCTCGCCATGATCTATCACCAGAGATTCTCCTGGACTGAAATGATATGGCCTTCTGTTGTCCTTCTGAGCTTATCCATTAAGTACAGACTCAGGAAGTCAGCCTGCACTCTCTTTGGCTTGGAATGTTTCCCTACCCCTATTTGTATGTAGAATCCATGTCATTGTGCTACTTATCTGACATTTTAGTGTTACATTTGAGGGCCAAAGAAAAATCCTTGGCAACATTAAGCCAGGGAACACTAAAACCTCATAGTTTGCTATAGTTTCAATCTAGAAATGTCCCCCCAAAGCTCATGTTTTGATAACATGGTCCCCAATAAAGAGATCTACTGAGGGAGGATTGACTCACATCAATGTTTTTCTACATGGCATCTAGAACACAATCTTGAAGGGCAGTACTTTTATATTTCTATTTTGAAGATAAACTATGCATATTGTGTATCATCTTGTTCAGTGCTGCCCAATAGAAATATAATGAAAGTTACAGATATAATTTTCAATTTTCTAGTAGCCATGAAGAGTAAAAAGAAGCAGGTAAATTACTTTTAATAATATTATAGCTACCTCAACATATCTAAATGCTATCATTTTAATATGTAAGTAGTATAAAATTATTGAGGTTTTTTTTTAGGCAATGATGAGAGCTATAACCTCCTCAGTAGATTAACCCATTTTATTGATTAATAATTTGAATGGCCTACTGGGTGGTAGGCAGGTGAGGCATGGCTGGAGGAAGTAGGCTATGCCTTTGGGGGTTATGCCTTATGTAACTAGCTCCTCATGCAAGTGTGCCCACCCCCACTTCATGTCTGCCTTGAGCTGAGCAGATTTCCTCTTCTTCCATGATGTTCAGCCTCACCTCAGGCCCAGAGCAGGAGTCGGACTACTGTGGAGTGAGAACACTGAAACTGTGAGCCCCAAATAAACTTTTCCTCCTTTAAGTTGTGCTTATCAGGTACTCTGGTCACAGCAACAAAAAACTAATGTGGTTTAATTGAAATTCTAGAGCTGTATTCCCTTGGTTCAAATCCTGACTTGACCACTTCTAGCAAATAAGCACATGCAGGTTATTTAAGCCATCTATGTCTCAGTTCCCTCATAATCATGCTACTTATTGAATGAGATAATATATGTGGAATACTTAGTGCCTGGGATACAATGGAAATATCAAATGTCATTGCTATTATTGTTAACATTAAGCTATATGTTAGAAGATATTAGAGACTCACAAAAATAATTCCCAGGGATGCCTCTAAAAACAAGTTATAATTCTTGCCAGGAACCCCTGAACTCACCAACACAGTTGAAGCCTTTCTCTAGTTCACATGTCCTTGAACAGCCATCTCCATTCAGCAGGTCTCCATCGTCACACTCCTCTCCCAGGCTCCTAGGAATATATATAAACACACTCAAAATGCTCTTTCCTGTTCAGTTACCATCATTTTAATTTCTTAAATCTCCCCATTACATAACAATAAGTCAAGCTGGGTACAGCAGGAGTTAAGAGAATTGTTTTACAGGGAAAAAATGCATTCAAAGTGATACAATTTCAGCAAAAATTGTTTATTGGTATGCTCAGTGGGTTGTGGAAATTCCTAGAAGTTAAGTAGCCCATGTCTCAGAAACATCTAGAAAATCCCCAGGAGAGTTCTTATTGTGTTTCTGGTAGAGGATCTTGAACTTAGAAAAGGCTTACTAACCCCAGGATGAATAGTCTTAGAAATTATTCATTTGTAACCTACAACTTGGCTAAACTTATTAGTTCCAACAGTCTAAAATCAGTAGCATTGCTAGACACTACTAGTCAATGATCTGAAATAGAAATCAAGAAAGCAATGACATTTACAATAGCTACCAAAAGATAAAATACCTAGGAATAAATTTAATCAAAAAGGTGGAAGATCTCTAAAATGAAAATTATAGAATATTGGTGAAAGAAATTGAAAACACACACACACACACACACACACACTAAATAGCCAAAGAAATCTTAAGCAAAAAGAACAAAGCAGGAGGCATAGTACTTCAAAATATACTACACAAAACAGTATGGTACTGGCATAAAACTGACCCACAGACCAATGGAAGAGCATAGAGAGCCTAGAAGTCAACCCACACAACACAGCCAACTGATTTTCAAGAAAGGTGCTGACACATACTGGAGAAAGGGCTTTTCAATAAATGGTGCTAGGAAACTGGATTCCCCAGGCAGAAGGAAACTCGACCCTTCTCCCTCATCAGTCATAAAAATCAACTCCAAATGGATTAAGACAAGTGTAAGACATAAAATTACAAGAAGAAGACATAGGGGAAATGCTTCAGGACATTGGAATGGGTGAGGATATTTTGGACAAGACCCCAAAAGCACAGGAAACAAAAGCAAAAATAGACAAATGGGATTACATAAAAGAAAACTGGTGTAGAGTAAATGAATCAGAACAGAGTGAAGAGATAACCTCCAGAATGGGAGAGAATATCTGTGAACTATGCTTCTGACCAGGAGTTAATATCCAAAACAAATAAGTTGATTAAAATGGCAATAGACTTAAATAGACATTTCTAAAAAGAAGACATACCGATGGCCAACTTGTATGGAAAAATGTTCAACATCACTTATCACCAGGAAAATATGAAAACCACAATGTCCTCACTCCAGTAAGATTGAGTATTATTTTTTTTAAGACAAAAGATAAAGTTCTGGTGAAGATATGGAAAAAGGGAACCCTTGCACAATGTTGGTAGAAATATAAATTAGCACACCTCTTAAGGAAAAAAGTACAAAGGTCTCTCAACATATTAAAAATAAAACTATCATATGACCCAGCAAGCCCACTACTGGGTATGTATCCAAAGAAAATGAAATCAGTATGCCAAAGAGACATCTGTACCACTGTGCTCACTACAGCACTATTCAGAACAGCTAAGAACAGAAAACAACCAAAGTATCCACTAACTGATGAAAGAATAAGGAAATATGGTACATATACAAAAGGGAATATTATTCAGCCATAAAGAAGAACAGGATCCTGTCATTTGCAGTAACATGGATAGAACTAGAGATCAATAAATAAAATAAGCCAGTCACAGAAGGATTAATGCTGCATGATTTCATTCATATGTGGAATCTAAAATAGTTAAATATTTGATCTCATGGAAGTTGAGAATAGAATGGTGGTTGGCAGAGGCTAAGCAATGGAGGGATGAGGGAGGGATAGGAGAGGTCAATCAGTGTGCACTAGTTACAGTAAGAAGTTCTGGTGTCTGTTGACAGTGGAGTAACTATCAATAATAATCATGCACTCTATAGTCAAAAAGCAAGAAGAAAGGATTTTGAATGTTTTCACCATAAGGAAATGATAAAAGTAAGCTTAACCTGACTTAAACACTACGCAATGTGTACATGTATCAAAACATTACATGGTACCCCGTTAGTATGTACATTTTATACTTCATGTATCAGTTAAAAATAAATTTAACTTAAAAAATCATTTGACCATTAAGAAAAGGGGAGGGGTTCAAAAAAAATCCCATGTGGATTTTTTCTATTCATTTTTATCTGACATTTCTTTATATTTTAATCTCATTGTTTTTTTCTATCTAGATGTAGTTGCAAAAGTCGCAGTTTTGCAGAACTCAAATCTCAGGTCTGTTTACTACCCAGAGACTTAGGTGGTGGCCCCATTGCAGCTATATCTCAGTCCAGGACATCTGTTAAAGATTCAAATTCTGTTCTAACTCCCTACTACCACCTGGTGGAAACTACCATATATTTCAAGGGAGAAACAAGGCTGAGAGAAGAACAACGTCATTTTGGACCTCCCTGCTAATACAACTCATATAACTACACCGGGATTGAGATGGGTAAAATAGTTTAGAGTGCAGGAAACATGAAGCATGTCTGATGACAAGACATGTGTGGTTTGAGCGCTTATGAAAGAACTAAAATTTGACTGTTCTAAATGGTGCCATTTTTCTCCTTGATTTCATCATGTCCAAAAGTGAATACGTATTTTAACCCATCAAAATAAATTTTGTAATATGTAAAGACTTTCAGACACAGGACATCATTAATAGCTCCAACCATTATTTAAAATATATCTCATGGGATGGATTAACAATTAAATAATAACCTATGAGAATGCTTTAAAATGAAATTGAAGTGTACAATGGATGCAATAGTGTAATAACCATGTTTTAAATGGTAAGCTTTTAAGGGAAGAAAGGATAAAAATTAAAAAATAATTTAAGAAAACACTCTTTTCTACATAAGGCAATGGAGTTCAATGAAAAGAGGCTACACTAGGGACCTTATCGGATGAGTGATCCCCGACAAGTCTCCGAAATCTTTGCACCTTAGTCAGCTCATCTATAGAGAGAGGACTGACCCACATCAATGTTTCTCTACATGGCATCTAGAACACAATCTTGAAGGGCAGTACTTTTATATTTCTGTTTTGAAGATAATCTATGCATATTGTGTATTCTTGTTCAGTGCTGCCCAATAGAAATATAATGAAAGTCACAGATAATTTTTAATTGTCTAGTAGCCATGAAGAGTAAAAAGAAGCAGGTAAATTACTTTTAGTAATATTACAGCCACCTCAACATATCTAAATGTTATCATTTCAATATGTAATCAGTATAAAATTATTGAGGTATGTTACATTCTTTTTCCAATTTAAATACTTGATCTTTATGTAGAACTCATAAAATATGTAGTTGAAAGAGTAGATTCACCCACCCAAGTTATCCCAAGTCTTTAAATTAAAGGTTTTCTAATAACTGAATTGAGTTCCAGTTTTTAAACTACATTACTTAAAGTTAGATAAAATCAAATATTCAGTTTCTTAGTTGTATTTGCCACATTTCACAGCCTCAGGAGCCACATATGGCTGGCAGCTCCTGTGCTGGAAACACACACCAAGGGATCATCTTCTGAGGGGCTGCTCTAAATTCCAAGGGGCTTGCTGTGCCTGTTTTGACAGTCTTGTTGACAAGTGGTACCAGGTGGGTGGGATGGTTTGTCTGGCTCCTGTCTGATTTACATGTAATGGGTGTTTCCAGCTGAGGCAGAGCTAGGATTCAGTGATCATCTTCTTGCTGGGTGTCACAGCAGTCCTTCCTCCGCACAGAGGGAGGGTACTTGCATAGGGTGAAAAGTGTATTTTGACAAAGAACTTATACAACCCAGTAGTCAAAAAGTGCTGCCTCAGTTGAAGCTACTTCAAGACACAGGAGCAAATGTGAATACATAAAGTTAGGAATAAGGTCCTGCACACTGTTCTGCCCCACAACACCTAGCAAATGTGACACCCTGGGGCCTCAAGGTGGCTACATAAGAGATAGGCCTTCACAAGCCTATTACTTAAGGCAGAGTGTTTTGTTCAAGGAGGGCTCTGCCAATGCAGCAGTCAGAACACAGCCACCCAGACACCTTGACTTATGGGCTGTAGGCCTGAAATGAGATAGCCAGAACATGGAAACCAATAGCAACAGTTGGTCTCATTCTGTGTGCATAGGAAGCATCCCCAGGGAGAAACTGGATTTGAGCAGGGGAGATGCGATAGCAGGCTGAGGTGGGAGAGGCAGTGCACTAGCAAGGTTTGTGTAATGAAGTGACCTCATTTGCTTCCATGTCTGAAAGAGGTCTGGGAACGTTTAGTGTTTATACTTGTATGCAAAGGAGTAAACTTACATACAGCTTAAGGATCTTAGAAGACTGAAAAGATAAACAATGTTCAGTGATTGCTAAATGATGGGATGGGATCTCAGAATTGATTCCCATTAGGGCCATTCACCTGGTTTGGGAAATTAAAAATAGGCTACCTTAATAGAATGCAGACTCTAAGACAAATCATAGTAACTGGCCTTCCAGCCTCCTCCTCCCAGAAGATTTACATAACTAACAAATCAGGCTACATGTGCATTAAGGATACTTTGATGTAGAGTGACAAACTGCCCCGGTTTTCCTGGGACTGAAGATTTTTCAGTGCTAAAATTGGAAAACAGAATGAATTAGTTCCCTATGTTGATATTGAAGGACAACAAGAAAGGAACATGGTATGTTAAGAAACCAAAGAGGTGTATTCCATCTTTATGTTGGTGATGTTTACAGAAAGGCTGGAAATCACATTTTAATTAGTTCTTTCAGGGGTCCAATGATCAACTCACTTTGCTCAAAGCCATTTGGTAAAATCAAAATCATACAACTTATTAGTATAGGGTTATTAGTAAGGGTGGGCCATTGGTCCAAAATATATCCCCTTCATCATCATTTGACATGGAGCTTTCTGCATAAATTCCTCCCCTGAATAAGTGCCACAGTTATTCACTGAGGCTTTAAGGGGAGCCCTGGAGAATCAACTCCAATATCCCAATGCTCTGGGATGAGCTCTAGATGAAAGTGAAGAGGTGTCAGTGGCTTCTCAAGCTCATCCCAGGTCCCAGATTTTGTAATCTTAACACTAGAACCATCCAGGGCCTTGTCTCTACATATCTAAACAAGCCAAGCTCAAACTGGAGGCTAAACCTTTTATGACCTTGCTCACATACTCCCACACACGTAATACTTACCCTGCCACCTTCCCATCTCCACAGTAAGGAGCACCGTGGATGTGGTACAGAGGAGGTGAAGCTTCTCCCAATTCTGATCCAGCCTCAGCTTGAACTTGGTACTGATACATCTGCCCAGGTATAACCTCCCTGTGGAAACCAATGGGTTGGTGACCATGACCTCCTAAAAATGGGCCTTTTGCAGATGGTTTTCAAGAATGTAAGTGAAATGTTATGGGGAACATAAGTATTAAACATACCACAATTATCTGAAGCAAAGATCAGGGGAAAATTGTATAAAGCAGCATGTTTGAATCCATATTTATTTCTATATTCCCTTAATATTCATATAGTAGATGTACAATAAATGTCTGCTGAATTAACACAAAAGGTAAATGTCCCAGACAATCTAGAAGAAGGGTATGTGAAGAGTGTTTTAACCAAGTCAAAACAAAACAACCATTGGAAAACCAGCGTTCTGTATCTTCAAAGTAATCAGCCTGGAGAGGAAAGCGGGGAATATGGGCTCAGTTGAGGCCATTCTTGGGTCTGTGGATTATAGTTCTCTTAGCTCTCAAAGGAATTCTTGTCTTAAGGAGACGAACCCTTAGGGGTAAGAGCAACTATCTCAGAGAAGAAGGTAAGAACACCTCCCATCACCATTTTGAGGAGGCAAAAATTCATGGTCAGGAATGCATTAAATTAATGTCTATCTACAATACCAGGAACGTGGCTGCAGCAGTTGACATGAGAGATGGAGGGAGTTTCTCAGACTATCTAAAGCCTAAGTACACATATCAGGTGGAGAAAGTGAGAGGCAGGGCACTTAGAAGGGGGAAAGTTCTGGAAGGGAGCTTCTAGTTCCAAAGACAAATTCTGCTTTCATCTTAATTTTGCCCAGTGCTTTCCCGGATTGGAAATCTACCACCAAAGTCAAGGCAGGAGGAGACTACCTAGGAAGACAGGATTTCATGGGACTGCTAAGGCTGCCATTCATGGCAGCCATAAAGCCAAGACCCTCTTTGCTTTTTTTGTGGTGCTCGGGATTGAACCCAGGCCCTTGTGCACATGAGGCAAGCACTCTACTAACTGAGCTATATCCCCAGTTCAGACCCTCTTTTCTTTAACAGACTCTTCAACTCAACCACAAAGATTTCCCACCCTCACCTGATGTAGCAACAGCAAACAGGAAATGTCTTGGGATTAAAAAAAAATACCTTTAAAAACCTCTGTACTGGTTTTTAGGAATTTTAATAGAAAAGACACTCAAATGTTAAAGACTTTTAAATTTTCAAATTAGCTCTCCTTTTAGGGGTTGGGGGAGCAAGCTTCTCATGAGAGTGCTGGATATTTTTAAAGCAAAATCAATTTTATTTTATATTCTAATCAATGCTGATGGTTTCCCTTTATAGGGGTTTTCTGTGGGACTTCTTGTCCAACCATGAATAAAAGTTGGACACTGTTATGTGGCCGAGAAAAGGATGGATGGAAACACAGGCTTGTGTTTACTGTTCTTGGGGGAAAACTTAGCAGCAGGCCTTCAGTGCTCTGAGTTTGTAAAAGGCAGTGTCCTAACTGAGGAAACAGGGTGGAAATACAATTCAGTTAGGAAATCAAATTTAAATCCTGAGTCTGCCATTCACCAGCTTGCAAACCAAACTGAAGTTCAGCCTCAGTTTTCTATTGATAAAATGGGATGTCACTAGCCTTAAACACTATGTGCATATGCATGTAACACCATGTGAACTACCTTGTTAGAGAAGTTCAAAAGTGATATTTTTCTTTGTACATATACCTGTGATATGTCTATATGTTCTCCTATTTGCATTAGGTTTTTCATCATTTTACCTTCTTTGAGCTCTAATTAAAAGAGCAAATATGGGAAGAAAAATGTATTGGAGCTTAAGATGAACATTTTCTTTAGATTTTATAGCTGCGGTAGTGTGCCAAAGGCCACCCCATGCAGGATGCCCCTCTTGAGAGTCTACTTTGCCAGCTCTTGAAGCTGGAGTTGTCTGTATGGCTCACTTGGGCTAGTGGAACATTGTCTTGAGCAACATAAAGCAGAGATTTGAGACATGCAGGCCACTTGGGGCTTGCCCTCCCTGCTGCTGGGAACCTTTCCACCACCATGAGAAGCAGCCCAGTCTGGGACTTGAGAGACCAGGCAGAAAGAGGCCCTCATCTTCCCAGCATGCCAGCTGTCTCTGCTGAGGCTTCCAATGTGTGCACGAGGTCATCCCAGGCCATCTGGCTCCAGCCAAGTCCATCCAGACTAGAACACCCAGCCCATCCATAGCATCATAAGAAGTAACGCTAGCTGTTCTAAGTCACTATGTTTTGTCATGATTTCTACCATGGCAAAAACTGATATAGCACCTCTGACAAAACTTTATTTTACCCTTGTTCTGCCCTCAGGGCAGTCTCTAAGGAATTATGAGGTGAAGGGAATTTGTCTTTGGAGATACCCGTCTCCAAGTACAGATGTTGAATTCTTCGTAGGTAATCCCCTTATCTGAGTCTGTGTCCCCAGCACTGAGCAGACTGTGCCAGGAACACAGCAGAACTCACTAAGCATAGGAAGAAAGAACAGAAATAAGAGAAAGGAGACTTGGAAGAGAAGAAAATAAGAAGAGAGAGGGAGAGATGAGAAAAGGGGGAAAGAATGAAACACACGTTGTGAGTGAGTCATGGGGCAGACTTTGGTGCCTGCCGGGCCTGTAGCCTGAGCTATAGCAGAGTAGACTGTAACTTGTGAATTTTACAGAAGCCATGTCAGATTGTTAGAAAGCTATAGCAAGAATCAGAAAGCAAATTGTCATGGGACCGAAGAATCTAATTCTGATGAACTTACTCTTGGCCAGTACATTCAGTCCAACTCAAAGACCTCATATACTAACCTCCTTTCCCCTTAATCATAATGATGGCCTCAGCAATCAGAACATCTGCTTGTCCCTCTCTGGGAAATATTTTTTCATCTCAGACATGCCACTTGAGAATAAAATCCTCCCTGAGATTCTCAACATTTCTCCAGCTAAATGCATATCAGAAGATTAAAAAGTGGAAATCAAATAAAAAAAAAAATTAAAAAGTGGTAATCAAATTGACTCCCAAGGTTCAGGAAGCCCAATGATTTGGAAGGCCTTGCAACCCAACTCACGTGTCTGTAAACTTCCTGCGAGGGTGTGTCACCACCATGGGCAAGCCGCTGGCAAAGGGTGGCTCCCGGAGAACCTGGTACCTCACAGGCCTGCAGCCAGAGCATAAGGGGCTGTGGGGCTGGGAAGTCAGGAGGGCCGCGTCAATCTCCATTCGCTCATCAAAGGTGTAGACTTTCACCCCTGAGACCTTCCCAGCCACGTGCAGTTTGATGGTGAGTGGGGTATCACAGAAAGTGTCTAAGGGACCCAGATGCACAGACTCCTGGTGTTCCAGCAAGATCTCTGTATCAAAGAGTGCCTGGGAAGAGTCCATGGAGAGGTAAGTGACCCAGAGGGTGAGGGTGTCGGCTTGCACTGGGTGTTGGAAGAGCAGCTCCAGGCTACAGCCTTCTGCAGGGCAGGGCACCGTCATGTTCATATGGTACAGGTGGAGCTCAGGACTCCAGGCCTGCAAGCTCGGCTCACAGGGCTGATCGACATCAGGAGGCCCTGAGGCAGGGGAGCAGAAAGGCACATCAGGAACTGCTACTAAAATCTGAAAATGACCCAGAAACCCCCCAAATAATAATAATAATAATAATAATAATAATAATAATAATAATAATAATAATAAAATAAAAATTTTAATCCGAAAATGAATCAGTAGCCCGTATCAGCTGTCAGAATGAGGAAAGAAGGAGGAGAGAGCCTTGAATTCCTAGGGAAGTTGGCCAGCATAGCAGGTTGTGACTTAAGGACTAATAAGGGCAAAGCGTAACAGTAAAAGGAATGATGCTCTTGTCACTGTCACCTCCACCTGGTGTCCTTAAGGGATTCAGCAGGACCTGGGAATGGGACAATCAGATCCCAGGTGGAACCCTGAGACTGATGCAGAGATGTCAAGTCATGTTCTCCAGAAATTCTTGGGCAGAGGAGAATTGCATACTGAGTTCATTAATAATGTATGGTAAAATTAGTGCTTCTGAAGCCCAAGGTTAACTTCAGTTTGTCACTATCCTCTCTGTAGTGTACTTCATAAGACTTCTCCCATTCCCTAAGACCCCACTGTGGCACCTCATCTTCTCGACTGCTGGCCAGACTCTAAAACCATGTTTGAATTCTCCTGTGAGGTCAGGTGCATGTGAGCAGGTGGGAACTGCAGGGAGGAAATGCAAACACAGAGAGAGGACTGTGGGGAAAGGTGGAACTTGGTAACCAAGAAAAAATGTAATGGTGAAAAATAAAATGCAATAAGGTCAGCTCTGGAAATAATCCATAAGAATGGGTTTTATTTCATATCATGTGAAGGGAATTGAAGAAAATGTGTTGGATTAGAGATCAGCCAGGTTAGGCTCCAGGGGGCACTGTACCCTTACCTTAGCTAGGCAGCCATAGTAGGCACAGTGTTTTAAGCTTTGATTTGCTTGTTTACAAAATACGCACTAATATTTAACTTCTGCCCTATTAGGGGAGTGTAAAATATCTATACAATATTTCATAGAAATGAAGTAATTACATTTGCAAAAGTAGAATTATTTAGTCCTTCAGAATTTGGAAAATAAAGAATGGCCAAAAGCCCAGCAGAATAAGTTGAAACATGTATGTATGTGTGTAAGATGGTCCTTACTGTTTTTTATTGCCAACATTGTGAGTTGATTGATTGATTCATTAAAAACCATGTTTTGCATTACACCCTGGTGCCAATCTAGGTGCTGGAGACAAGAGTGGTGAACAAGAGTGATAACAGTCTAAGCTTCACCCATCTTACAACAGGTGATAGATGTAACAATTATTAAATGGAAGGACATAAAGTGTAACTTCAAGTAGTAATGGCATCTTTGAAGAAAAATGAAGGAATATAAAGGAATAGAGAATTATGAGGTGGGGATGGGAGCTTTTTTAGATTATGAAGCCAGAGAAGTTTTGACCAAGAACATGATAATTAAGGAAGGCATGCACTTGATTCAATTCTCTATTCCCTATAGCATTTAGAAATTAAATGGTGATCAAGAAGAGTTAAGCAAGTGCCATGAAATACATTTTGTGCCTGCATTAAATGTCTGTGCTTGCTCTGTTGAGGGTTCAATTACTTTTACTTCCTGTATTTTAATTACGACCAGGTCCTTCACTCTTTCAAAGTAAAGGAAGTTCAGTTCTTTCTCATCCTAAGTTTCCAGTGCTTATCTCAAATGCCAGTAAAGAAAAGGCCTTGAAAGCCAACCCAGGGGTGGCACTGACTGTCAGAAGCTCTTTATTATAATTTCATATGAAAGGTGAAATAAAGGCTCTCAAAATTGACCTGGTTTGCCTGAAGATATAAGAATTAGGACCCAAAACTTCAAATTCTTTCACCTATGCCAGATAAATTTAGAATGCTTCCAAAAACTGAAATGAAAAAAATTCTGAGTTAATGAGTCCAACAGATATAAAAGTCCCAAACTAGATCAGTTTGCCACAGAAAGGGGACTTCTATGAAATGCCAGACTCTAAACGAGTCTACTGCAGCAATCCTACGGTGGCTCTCCATCCTCCAAGGAAATCTCTCATCTGAGAAAAGCCACTCAATACATCCTGCGGGCACTTCCCTCCAGCTTTCTCCTTTAGGCTCTGTCACTTGGGTAACTGGAAGCCCAAGATGACCTCATGCAGATACTCTTAGGCCACTGTCCTTTATTTCTTGTCACAGTCAAGATTGCAAATTAATTTAAATAAGCCATGTCTAACACATCTTACTGGAGACTTTTTTGGGTCTTAAGAATTATAAGTGGGCGGGGGGAGCAAAGACAAAAGATAACTATTAGGAAAGCTGCTGCAGATGTCAGAAGACGTCAAGCCATCCATCAGGAGGTGCTAAAAGTCATGTCAACAGCATTTTCTGATCTGGAACTAGAAAACGATCCATGCTGAAATATGTCTTTGGAGCCCTGATGTGCCTATGTGAGTGCGTATGTGACTTTTTGAGAAGTTGGAGGAGGGACAGGAAAAGAGATAACGAAAAACATCTCTCTTGTAGAGCTTAGCTCATATCCAAAGCACAACAAGTACCAGTGATTAATGGACTCGTAAAACAGCATAGATGAGAACTATCAGTGTGGAACACCTAGTCCACCCCACCCCCACCCCGATGCACAGAGCCAGAGTGTTAGTTCCCAGCAACTTGCCGTGCCCCCTGTCAGTCTCCTGATACAGAGGAGGAAGAGATCAGCTTACACTGCCATATGACAAGGCTGCTCCAGAGACAATAGGCATGCGGAACACCATTGGCCCTGTCCCACCTGAAGTCACCCCTAGTTCAGCAGAATTCTCTGTCCCTGTGTGCTGTATGCTAATCTCTGCTTTATCACAGCCATTGGGCCTCATGTTGTGTGCTTATGAGACATTTGGCACACAGATGCACCAGGCAGTCTTTCTAAGGCCCTGGAGACACCCAGCAAGACACACACACACACACACACACACACACACACACACACACCTCTACCTCTCTCTCTCTCTCTCTCTCTCTCTCTCTCACTCACTGCCTGTTCCTTACCATGCCACTGCTCCGCCCTTCCTTTACTTTCACCCCCATTGTCAATGGCCACTAAGGCTCAAGTTGAAAAGCCATGGTACTTTACCCACAGCCTCCTCTGGGGTCCAGTAGCCAGAGGAATCACACACTCGCCGAGAGGAAGCCCTGTGCACGTACTGACGGAACATCCCATCTTCTGTGCAGGCACCACACACGCTGCCTGGGGCCCTGGGGAGAGGAAGCAGTGAAGGTGGACATCCATTCTGCTGAGCTGGGACAAGAAAACTGAGAAGACCCAGGGGAAGGGCCTCTTACTGTGGGAGGCCCTAGAGGGCAATGGAAGCACAAGTGTTTGTCAACTCAACTTCCTCCTTATACAGACATCAAAATTGCAAAATTCATAGTGACATCAAAATATGAAGGCCATGAAGGAGAAAAATTTAAGTCATAAAGGAGGCCTGTGGAATGTAAGTGGGTGGCTTCTGTCTTGGGAACACTAAACACAAAACAATTACAATCTGAATTGATATAAAATTTCTTTCTATACTGACTGTTGATAAATTATTAAAGACCCCTTGAATTTTCCCCACTAAAACAGACAGTAATTTTCAGAGTAAATATTGTTTCAGACTCCCTATTTTAATTACATACATAAAATAAAAGTCTGTGAAATATAATGTCCCTCATGTCTCCACTGCCTATGAAGACATATCTGAACCCCTCCCCACAACCCAAGGTATAGCACAAGTCAGCTCCAGCCTCCCCTCCTGCAGTTCCTTCATTAGAAATGAAGGAATGGTATATTTCCATCCGAAAGAACATATCATTATTCCACAAAGACATAGCTCCATGAAACACGCTGTCCCCCACTCCGAATGCCGCATGGCCTTTCCGAGCATCTCTGTCTGGCAAACTCCTATTCTTCAGGGGCCATTCTAATGTAGCCTTTGCAGGGGTACACAGGCTGTTTCCTCTAAGCGGACAGCTCTCCCTCTTGCACCCACGGCACTCACTGGTTCCTCTCCTAGGAGTCTGCTCCGTGGTGCTGAGAATTTCCATTTAACTTCTTTCCTTTGCCGCTAAGCAAGTCCTGGCTTATTCTCTTTCCATCCCCAGCAGTCAGCATAGGGACCAGCTCAGTAGTTTGGGGAAGTGCTTGTCTTATAGATGTCTATGAAATAATTATTGGTTAATGATTAAATACAAGCACCATATTTGAGGTAGGCAGAATAAGTGGAAATAATAATAACTAAACAGCAAAGGGAAATCACTTGATAAGGCTTGTCTTTGGTACTTGGACTGCTTTTAGAAGCCCAATTTTGAACAACACATCTGAAATGCAGGCGCTGAATCAGGAACACTCAATAGGTAGCATGTTAATAGCATATATTAATGTCATATTAAACATCTTACAATGTGCTAGAGAAACAGTGTTGTTAAACAAAGGGCATAGTTATGACAGCAGCTCCCATGTATCAAATGCCTCCCATACCTGGCTGTGTGCCACATGTACTTCCCATAAATTATTTCTAATCCCTGTAACAACCCTCTGTTTACAAGGGAGACAATTCAGGCTCAGGGAGGCTAAGTAAATTGCTCAAGGTCACAAGTTCCTTAATTCTTTCAAGCAAGAGCAAGTTCCCAAACACCGTCTAGTGTCTGGTGCTTTGGCAACTAAGAGGTGTAGCTGAGGCCCCCGCTGACTCCAAATAGAGCTCACTCCTAACGCAGATGCGACTCCAAACCACATGTCCCTGATGCACTTGGCCCTTCCGGAGCTGCTCCTAGTGCGTAGCTGGGGCTCCTTTCTGACATAAGGATTCCAAATACCTACTGGGGTAGAGTAAACATAACTCCAGGAATGACACAAATCACCGGGCATGTGACGTGAGTCCCCCCAACACGCGTGTTGGGAGGCCTCAAAGCTAGCCCACCTAGCTGAGGAAAGGAAGCAAATTGCAGTCCTTTCTGCCAACAGGCTCTCAGCACGCCAGCTCTGATGTCTGCTTTATCGTAACGGTTGTACCAGAGAGAGAATTGAAAGATTAAATTGTTTACATGTGTTACATAAACTGATGTAAAACTCCGGTTTGCGCGTACCCACAGAGGACTTACTGTTCAGCCAGTCCAACCGAGGCTGCACAAGGTCACACTTGCAGAAGGATGATTCTTAGACACATCGCATAGATGTGAGCTGAATCACCCAAAGCAGCTCGGGGAAGCCTGGCTTCTGATGGCAATGCAGACGGTTTGGTAGGGTTGTGAGATCTCAATGATGTCATGCACTGAGTGTGGATCAAGGTATCAGGGAAAAGGGCCAAGATCCCAGGAGGCTGAGAGTAACACTGAAAAAGTCCTCAGCAGCTCTGTCCTTTCTTCATCTCTCTCTGTTCTCTTTCCCAGGCTTGTAGTAAAGCTCCAGGGATAGTCAACTCTGTAGCTGGGCCCTGACACCCAGCGGGGAAGTATGGCACAAGGATTCAGAGAGATCATCTATTTCTTGTCCCTCCTTTCTGAATTTTCAGTGGATTCCCCCAGTTGACCTCTCTGTAGTTGTAGGATCTCAGACTGGTTGTGTGTATTCTCTAAGCCTATATTTTTTAAGTAGGAGTTGAGCCTACCACAAGGACTACATAGGACAAGTACAAGAAAATAGCTACACAATGCCTCTCCCATCCCCCACGCAGATGTCATTCATTTTCTATGCTTTGTTTTTTGGCTTTTTAAAAAATAATTACCCTGACATTCATTTATGCCAGTACACAAAAGAAAAAAAATATAATCTAGTTTTAGGTCTCATGTTTTTCTTCAATAAGCATGTAGTAGATGTCTATTGCAGCAGGTCAAGAAACAAACAAACAAAAAAGTTCCTCTCTTACTCTTAGTCATTGCTAGATGAGTGAGGCTGACAGGAAGACACAGCTAATAAGAGTTCCATAAGCTAGTGGTTCTGGGGGTGGGAGGAAGGCACAGGGCAGCAGGAGGCAGAGATGGTAGAAGAGATGCCACATATGTCAGTTGAGCCCTGATGCAATGCCCTGTGGCATGTTGTACATTCCTACTCACCCATCTACCCCCCCAGTGGAAGCATGCATTCCTCTCTCCCCAGACACCACTGTGAAAGTAGCAAGCTACTGATGCATTGTCCCACCATGGAGGCAGGGGGCAAATGTCCTCTCAGTTCCTCCCATTTATCCTGATCACATTGGCTGGCCTCTTCAGGCCCCATCCTGAGGAGCAAGTGCTAGAAGAACAGGTGCTCTACTAAGCAGCCAGAATGCAGCAGGCTGGAAGAGGCAGCCCCAAGTGGAGAAGCCCACATACATAGTCCCATGTGGGGATTCCCCTTGCTTTACATTCTTCCTCTCCTACAAACCACTGCAAAGAAAATGCTGCAGCTCACCTCTGGTGAGCACCCCTCTCACCTGTCATATACAACTCCACTAATGGGAGGCAGCCAGTGGATAGTGAGGGACTTGTGGGTCTGCCCAATGACCATGGGTGGGATGGGAATGGGGGTGGGATTTCTGTTTTCACTCCACTGCTGATAAACAAGGTCCAAATAGCAGTGCATTCGGGCCACTTGGTTAGGGGTGAAGCTGTCAGTGCAGTCATCATCTGTGGGGAAAAAAAGAAAAACACAAGTAATAGAGGTTTCAACCTGCAAACCACCAAGGCAGGGACAAATCCTGTCTTCTTAGTTGTTCCTAGCACCTAACCCAACACCTTGCACTTGTTAGGTTCAAAAAACACTTGTTGAAAGAATAAATACATTCTGTTCCAGAAAATAACTAAGTTAGAAGAGGAAGAGAGAAAGAACCTCCTTGTCTGCAAGCAAGGCCGTCAACTAATGTTGGGCTGGCCCAGGTGAGATTGGCACCCTGGAGCATAGGCTTGCTATGAGCAAAGATTATTTACTCAGCAAACCACAAGATGGCAGTGTTTCAGCAGAGGGCCTGAGCCTGGGGAGCATGTAAAGTTATAGACACCTGCTTTATTGCTCGGTGATATTGGCCAAGGTTAATGAATTCTCAGGGGAGACGCTGGAGGAAAAGGAAACTAAAGTGTCAAGGGAGCAACAGGGATGGGAATGGTGGCCCAGTCTTACTTTTGGAACCAACAAATTCTTCCTACTAGGTACATTTCTCACAGAGTTACAAAGGAAGTTCTCTCAGTTTCAGGAACCTTTCCATTTAAAACACCAGTCACACACCATCTGGCTTCCTCAGTGTTTCCCCTGCCCATCTCAAAGATGGAGAACTTTATATGGAGCTCTTATCTCTGCTCCACATCATCCAGTCTCTTGCCTTGGCAAAGGCCACTATGTCCTTGCAACAAGGGAAGGCAGAGGTGTCAGTGCTTATAAATTCAATACACCTGAATTATTCACCAAAATGCAACTTGGATAGAAATATCTTGGTGGGTCACAGGAAGAACTGGTGCAACACTCTTCCCTTCAAAGCCATGATGAGGTTCTGATGATCCTTTTATGCATAGTTCTAGAAATAAGAACCTGGAACTCAAAAAAAAATTATCTTCTTTCACCATAAAATAGGTCATCAAATCAAATTAGTCCTGAATTTTTGGGGACAAATTTTCAGTCCATTATAGTCTATTTCATATATTAGTGTTACTTTTTGCCAGAAACAAGGAAGATGTGAGAGACAGGAAAGAAGGAAAATCAAGGAGCTAAATTGAAAAAAAAAAAAAAGCCATACAATACAGTTTTCCTAGGATGAAGAAGATACCATCTTAAAAATGAAATGCAAAATTCTGGGCAGTGTATTGGAGGGCAAGCTGAGAGTCAGTGTTTAGCCAGGGTTTGAGAAGAGAATCTGATTTTTTTTTTTAAGAACAAAACAAAAGGAATCCTGAGCTTAAATGAACTAAATGGCCTTGTTGGCCAACTGTAAAAGTAGTACAAAGAGCCAACTTGACCCGGAAACATCTTTCATCCATCCTTATTGGACTCTTCTTTGGAGTAAAAGCCCCAAAACATGAACGAGAACAAGAATCACCAAGTTCTAGAAGTTGAAGAGATCTCAAGAGGGCTTTTGGCTTTGTTTCATTTTTACTGTCCAAGAAAGAAGTGTGCTTTTCTTTTTTCTCTAGTGAAAAAGAATCCATTCAACAAGACCCCTTAGTATCTCAGTATTTCAACAAGATTCTTCAAGGACATGGAAGAAAAATGAACATCCCATATTAAGTACACTTCAGTTTTCTAACATTTCAACTCTCTAACTGCTTGGTAATCTCTCTGGCCCCTACTCCTCCACCATGCCACCCCCCAGAAGCCCTCAGGTTATCTTAATGAAAAACAAAGGCACCAAGTCTGTTGGGGTACCTGTGTAGCTCATGTAGTTGCTGAATGGAGCCCCTGGGAAGTGGCTGAAGCCACAAGTGTCATTGGCAGGCTCAGGGTCCTGGCATAGCTTGCTCTTGGGAGTGGGGGCGGTGTCGGCACAGAGGTCTCCGGTTTCCATGGACGGCACCGTCTCTCTGCAGGGGTCATCGCAGGATTCTCTTTCACTGACCCCTTTGAAAACATGGTAGAGTCCCAGAACATGCCCCACTTCATGGATCATGATGTTGGTATGGCCAGGCATGCCATAGTAGGCAGGATTGAGGACAACACCACCTGCAAAGGAAGGTTTGAAAAGCATCGCTCAGCAGAGAATGAACATCAGTCTTCCCTCCAGTCTTTGATCATGTCTTCTGATCAAATCTCCCAGTTCAGTCTCCAGGGAGATACTTAATAAATAACTTCCAGTGGTATCCAAGTGTTGTGCTTCCCTCTCGTCATGAATATCCTCAGAACTAATCAATACACATTTCTTTATCCCCTATCTAGGTGAGTGTAGTCCTAGATATCAGGGATATCAGAATGAACCAAACAGCAAGAAGAAAGGCCAGGATTCCCAGCCCAGTCAGCACATTAAAATCACCTCTGGACATATAAAAAGTTCAAAACCTTTACACCAAAAATCAAATAACCCAATTAATAAGTGGGCAAAAGAATTAAACAGATACTTCTCAAAAGAAGAAATACAAATGGCTAAAAAACTTGAAAAAATGTTCATCATTAGCATTAACTGCAGATATTAGGTTCAAATGTATATATCAAAATGACACCGAGATTTCATCTCACGGCAGTCAGAATGGCAGTCAACAAAAATACAAATAATAATAAATGCTGGAGAGATTGTGGAGAAAAAGGAACACTTTTACACTGTTGATAGGACTGTAAATTAGTACAACCACTATGGAAATCAGTATGGAGGCTCCCAAAAGACTATGCACAGAACCACCATATGACCAGGATACACCACTCCTTGGTATTTATCCTGAAGAATTAAAGTCATCTTACTGCAGTGATACATGTATCCCCATGTTTATAGCAGCACAATATACAATAGCCAAACTATGGAATCATCCTAGGTGTCCATCAATGGATGAATGGATAGAGAAAATGTAGTGTATATGCACAGTGGAGTTTTATTTAGCCATAGAGAAAAATGAAATTATGGTATTTGCAGGAAAATGGAGACCATCATGTTAAGTGAAATAAGCCAAACTGAAAAGGTCACGGGTCATATGTTTTCTATCATATTCAGAAGTTAGAGAGGAAAAAGGAAAAGAAAAGTGGGGATAGATCTCCTTAAAATCAAAGGGAGATCAGTAGAAGAAAAGGAGCAAGGATGGGAGGCAGGGATGTGGAGAAGTGCTAGGGAGTTGATGTTAGCCAAATTATACCATTTTATTATGTATGTACAAATATGTAACAACAAATCCCATTATACACACAACTATAATGCACCAACAAAAATGGAGAAGAAAAATAAAATAGACTGGAACAAAAAATACAGAGGTTCAAATGCTACTCCCAAGAAATTAAATCTAAATATCTGGGGATATAATTCATGCATCAGTATTTGTTGTTAATTTTCGAGAGCCATGTGCAGGCAAAAGCTCATGGATTTAATGGAAATTAATGTCTGATACTGGCCCTCTCCATACCTGCTTTGAGGACATCTAACTGGCCTCTGAGAACCAGCTTTGTTGTTTCTAGAATGGGGATGATCACACTATTGTTTGGATTTTTTTTAAGCATTTGGCACATTCTAGAGGTTAGTGAACGACAGTTGCCTATGCTGCTTCTGATTTCATCACCACTGTTCTCAAGGACCTAACAGCCAGAGAGACAAAAGCTGAGTCTTGCTACCGTGGAACTACCCCACATTCAGAATGTTGGGCACTGCAGGCACATGGCCAAAACTCACTGTGACCCCAAAGACCTCCATGAGGACACCAAGGGAGGTGTTTTTGAGAAGAGGTATCACATTTAGCGGGGCTTAGATGAACGATACAATGTGTCACTGTCACCTTTCAGAGAAAAGGCAAAAGCCCTCTGAGTGTCCAAACTTCTGTCTGGTTGTTAAAACTCTAATCCCTGTTTCCCTCTTCTCCCCAGGGTTGAGCCGTTGGACTTGAATGGTATTCTTCAGCCCTCCACCGGGTCAGGATCACATTGAACCTCATCTCTGCGCTGGCTTCTTTCCTTATCACCAAACACTCCCTACATCAATAATCTCCTAAGAAGAGTAGGCCCTCCAAAAGGACAGCCCAGGCTTCCCTTTGCCATGTTCTATACCAAGAACTATGCCCTGTTGCTGAGCTCTGTGCAATGTTTAGTAGGCAATGACAGACACAGTTTCACAGGCAGAATGTAATCACAGGTTATCCCGTGGGGGCCATTGGGTTCTATCAAATGAGTGACTTATCTGCCTTTCAGGTAACCATGTTGCTGCAAAGGGCAGTTTCTAAATCCAAGTTTTAGTCTTTCCTGGTGTTCTCAGACACGTGACAGTGACCCAGCTATGTGCAACAGATCCTGAGATAGTATCTACCCATCTAATCCCAGAACCAGATGTCAATCACCTTCTGTTTTTATCATGTCTAACAGTTGCAATTAAAATTTGATTCTCCAATGTTATCCTTTCCCCCTTTGTCTTTCCTTCTTCATGGTTATTCTCTGGACATTTCTTTTAGTTTATGCACCATCATTATTGTATCATGAGATCAAAGTAACCAGAAAACAGGCCTATTTCTGGAACATCCGCAGTATCCAGTATTTGAATAAACCTAGTGAAAAGCTGAACTCTTACTTTCCAAGATGCCTGCCCTGCATGTCTCCATACCCAATTGCAGGGATGCCCATCACCCAAGTTTATGTACAATGACATGTTCAATACTGAACTGCACAAATGACCTTCACACCCATGCGAGTCACCTGAGGGGACTGACTTCTGTTTTCTCCCAGTTGCCTTTCCAGTGCTTCCTCCCCACCCTTCTGCCTCATCATGATCCTTCATACCTCCTCCCCTCCTTCTCTCCCCCGCCCCCACCATCTCTAAGTAAGCTTTGGATAAAAAAATAAAATAAACAACATCAACAACAATAAAAACCCTTTTTTTTCCCAGAAATAATACTTCAAAAGTCTACCCCAAATTTTCACAAATTGGGTTCATAAATTCTGGTCTTGGGTGATACTTTCTGAAAACAGCAGCATTGTTGATGAAATGCATTCAAGAAAAATGCAGTGAGCCATATTTCTCCTGAAAACTTACAACTTCTATGAAAATTTGTATTAAAAGCTCTGAAAAGTACTGCAGTGATTTTGTTTTAACACTGTGCTTACCAGACTTATTTGAACATACAACCTGTTTAGGTAGAATACACTTTGATGTCTCTGGAATACAGATTTCTTAGAGCATCACTCAGGAAACACTATAAAAGATGAACAAACTCCCATCGATAATTATTTTTTTTCACATGTGTCTTATCTCAGAGAAAACCTCAAACATTCCCTCATGCTATTCCTGGACCAGCCTGTCTTTTTGTGGAGAAAGTAATTATAGATGAACAGATAGGAGGTTCCTGAAACAAGGAATAGAAAAAGCATCAGAACCCACAGTGGAAGAATGCCCCAGGGTATGGCTTTAGGGACAATCAGGGGAAATATAGGGGTGGCCATTACACTGATGGGCTTCCTGCTAATGGCAGAAGTTTCTGCCTAAACTCCAAGTGAGATATTTCCCAGTCTAAGGATATTTTGCAGAGGGGGTTTAGAGACAGCTTTCAATAGCCAGCGTGTATACAAGTGGAGCAAGAGCCTGACAAGGCAAGCCCTGGATACTCCTGCAGGTCCCTTCACACCCAGGAGAGCAGGCCAGGTTCCCTTCCATGCACCCTTGATGTCCCTTCCCTAAACAGGAGAATATGGAGTTAAGCAGACAGGACATAAATTTCAACTAAAAACAAGCATTTTAACACATACTTGCAACAGCTATAATTTTTATGTCAGAGCTATAGGGTTTCTGCTAAAAAGTCATCAGTGTGCCACATTTAATAATGAGCTTATAGCTATATGTGTTATACAGAATAATGCACAAAATTTAGAAATGTGTGAAATATAGAACAAAATATTGCTCTAATTTAGGGATAAGTGCTGTGCACATCAGTACATTTTAAGAAAAACGTCCAAGATCCTGGGCCTCTTGTAGCCATTCTACCTGTTAGTGTACACAGTCATGAATCACCAGACTAGAGATAAAGGTACTGGGAGTGTGGTCTTGCCCTGACAAGCTTAATGGCCTTGGTTCTATGCTTCAGTTTTCTCTAGGTCTCCTCAGCTAAAACAAGAGGGGCTACATTGACTTGTTAAAGTTTTCCCTATTCTCATGCCAAGAGCTAACATGCAGGACTTTGTGAGACCATCATAAATACCACGTGAAGAAGTCTGTTATCATGGACCATCAGCCCTCTCAGCCTTATAGTCTGTGTTCCAAAACTCCCGTCTCTTAGCAGCAGATAGAAGTAGAAAGCTGGGAAGGAGATGTCACAATTCTACCTTCAGGTCGGCTGAAGATTTTCTAGTGGCCCCAACTGGCTGCCCATGAATCCTAACCCCTTCCAACCTTTATATTCCCATCTCCTCTCCTGAGAGAAGGGGTCCCACACAGTGCTCATTCACCTCTTATCCTCCCCCGCAAAACAAACCACCCTTGTTGAATTATTAGGAGAGTGTGTTTAAATCATTCCCCCTCTCTCTCTCCCTCTCCCTCTCCCTCACAAACTCACACACACACATACACACACACACTTATATCCATGTGGGCAAGAGAAAAGTGATGATTTAGTTTAGATAAGTTCTTTCATGTTTTAACAAATATCACACACACACACACACACACGTATCCATGCCAAAAGCTGACTGAAGCATAAAGACTTATTGCCCAAAATCTAAAAAGAGGATTGAAAGAACTTCTTTTCTTAATTATTTAAAAAATAATAATAATAAAGAAGGAACAAGACTTAATAATAAATAAAAATGAAATTCCCAGAAGCAAACCTCTTCCTGTCTTCCCACCATCTGGGTCCACAGGGAGGGTCTAAGGGGCTGTGCATTTCTGCCCTCTCAGGGAAAAGTATAATCCTTTCCCAGAAGCAATACTGGGGCTTGGGGATGATGGAACAACAGTAGAACATGCCTCTGGCAAGTACCATTTGATATCAGCATTCACACAGACCACCATCCCCTCAACGCCAACACCTGCAGCCTATGCTTTCCACCAGCTGCAAGGCCAGCCTCAGTAGTGACCAGCCAACCTTTACATCAGTGTGTGGAGGCTCTTCCACAGATGGTTGCTGGAGTGATCAGAGTCCCTTCTTTGGCTGTAAACATTCAGTGGAAATGTATTGATTCTTCTTAATGTCCTTTGGCGACATTCTTAAAAGCTCTTGGAGCTATTTCCTGATCTATTCAATAGTAATAACAAGAGTTCCTATCTCAAAGGGCTGTTGAGAAGATTAAAGTAGTAATGTTAATAAATGAGCATTAGGCTTATTTCCTAGAGCAAAGCAACATAAAATATATATTAGACATTCATTGACATGATTATAATTCCATGATGCAGCCAGGTAGGAAGTGCTCATTTGCTCCATCCCCGGGGCTCCTACCTAACCAGCTTCCTTCATCAGGAGAATGGAGGCTGGCCTGGCTACAGGCAGGACAGATCTCTCAAGAGGAGGGCAGTCATTCCGGGGAAGGTGGGAAAACGCCTCAACAAAAGCTCGATTTGCCCCTAAGCTGCTCACCTTGCTTCCAGGTTGCTCTGATGCTAGACTCATGGGCACCCAGAAGACAGGCAGGCCTTGGTCAGGCCTGAAAATAGACAAGTTCCCTTCCCTTCAGACATCACTCAAATCATCCCTCACAGCCTGAACCAAGTGACTGTGGAATGAAACGCAATCTTATGGAACTGGGTCTGTTAGGGTAATTCTTCATAGATCTTAATAGGAGGTTAATTTACACAGGATATCCTTGTTCTATAGTACCAATAATTTTCCTTCTCATGTGGTTATTTAGATAGGATATAATTATCATTTCTTATACTCCAAACCACAGTTCTTTTTTGTCTTTCTTTTGTCTTGGAGGATAAAATGAAACCACAGGTAAAGGGTACAATGTGGTGGTGGAATAGGGGGATGCAGTAGGGATGGGACTCCCTCCTCTAATGGGACACCTGTACTATGCTCTCTGCTCTCACCTGTTACATTGAAACAGGAAATAGAAATATATGCCACTCTCTATTTTCAAATAGATACTGGTTCCTTGGTCTTCACCCCAAAGAGGTTCTTATTCTGTTCCCAATACAGAATATTTGCAGGCCAATAGAATAAGAACCCCAAACAGCAGAGGGATTTGGACTTATGGTAGTGTTGGATTCCTGAATAAGTAGCCTAGTTCTAAAGAATGGCTGATGTGAGACCAAGCAGAAAGGCGACACAGACCTGCCAGAGATTCTCTGAAGGCGAGGAATCAAGGGTCATCTCAGCTGACCAGCAACCATCTGAGGACTAAATATAAAATGTGCCATTTTCCCTGTGGTCTCGGCATGTAGAAGCCATCACCACTGGTAGGCTCAATTGACTTGGAGTAAATGTCTGCTACTCAGCAACATGGGGGCTCAAAATAGAAATTAAGTTGAATGATAGAAGAATAAAGTTACATTTCTTGCATGCCTGAATGTGTGCGCTGAGACTTGAACTTAATGCAGGCCAGTAACATCAGATTGCATATGGAACACAGAATGAATGGAGCTCCCTGGATTTAGCAACTGGTGGCCACGTGTGGCACAGCTGTTCCTTAATGGACTGGCAGGGGAAATACAAACGCACTGTCCTAGAAGATCTTTCAGCTTTGATTATGAGGGACAAGCTAAAGCAGTAAGGCAGAGTTGTTGTGTGGTCTAGAAAGTGGTGCAGAGGGAAAAAGGAAAGAGAAGTTGCTGAGTAAAGGGTGAGATCTTAGCAGCAGATGGCCAAGCTTTCAAGGGGATGGTAGATTTCCAAGCTGTGACTGGTGTTCCCAGCTTTAACACAAAACGCATAAAGCTCTTTTTAAGCATAAAGACTTATTGCCCAAAATCTAAAAAGAGGATTTAGCTAGTGGCTAGTGAGAAGATTGAGTCCCAAAGCCACTTCTATTAAAAGAAGAAAGAAAGAAAAAACACCTCAGTTGGGCCATCTGAGAAAAGGACACTGGTTGAAATGACTTTAAAATGATTCTGTAAAATTTTTAGGGCCAAATGTTATATGCCCATAAATGAGGACTGGCCTGCAGGGGTCTACATAATTACTTCCAGTTACTGGTGAACATGCACTTCCCAAACAGTGAAGGGACCTGTGTGCCTTGGGACCTGAAGGAGGAGCATTCTGGGGTAGGGCAAGGAAAGAAAGCAGCATAGGTGAATACAAACACAAAGGGAGAAGGAAATGGAAAAGATAAAAAAGAAGAATGTCAAAGGAGCTAGAAAAAGGAGCAGACCTTTAACAGAATCAGCCCAGGAACGGTGCATCCCTAAGCCTTGGGTTTATAGCCTCTGGTTTACTGCATGGAAGGCCATGCTCCACACAAGACTGAACCAGGACAAGAATGCATGGAAGATGAAGATTTGCAGAGCCTGGCATTGTTTCTGTCTCCTGTGTACTCTTTCACTGACTCCCACCTGAAAAAGCACTCAGGGCTCTTAGACACCTCAGATCATGGGAGAAGAGTAATCTGATTAATTAGTACTGAAAGTGCTGTTACAGAGGCACTGGAGACTTAATATATTATCATTCCCTGGCTTTTGCTTGGGGGCAATGCTTCAAACACACACACACACACACACGCACACACACACACACACACACACACAAAACCTCATGACAGAATTTTGGGTACTACAGAGCATGCATTGGTGAAGCTATTTTCTATAATTTATCTACTTGTTAAATATTTATTAAGTATCATTTCTCTGCAAGGCACTGTTCTAGACCACTAAAGATTCAAAGAGGTGCTTTATAAAGAAACCTTTCAAATATCCACATACAAAAGTAATTATTTACTTCTCATACTTATAAATACATGAGCCAGTCATTGGGGTCTAAAACTCTGGGGTATGAAGTTCAAATGCTAGGATTATTTTGCCCAGTATTTTTATACTTCCTGTTTTCCAAACCCTAAAGCATCCAGAGTAATCCAATCTGATGAATATTATCTTCTAACAATTAAGTAATCTACAATAGCGACCAGTGAGATAATTCCCAGCAGCAGTCCTGTCTTGCTCACGTCACCCAGCCCACCTCTAAGAGGTCCCCACATAGATGCTGCACTGCAGCTCAATTACTCCAGATATTCTTTCTCTCAAGGAAGAGTCACTGAGCTTTGGCATTTTAAGGAGAAAAATGGATAGCAGATGAGATTGGCATTTCTTTGGCCCGACCATCTAGTGATGGCCGCATCAGTACATGAACTTGTGAACATCCTCAGGATCCATGCTTGCTGGAGTGCCTCTGAGAGGGCCCACCTCTCAGGATTCCCTCTCCCTCAGCATTCTTCCACAGGCTGTAAACATGCCGAGTCCCTTTCAATCTAAGACTTCCTTTAATTCACCACCACTGTCTAATTCTCACCCTTTGCATACCAGGACTGGATGACTTCACAGCCAGGCTTTTTAAAAGATGCACCTGCCCTTCTCCACCTTTGGTAGACTCACCCCCTAGCCACGTGGTTTCTGCATTGGTGCCCTACAGAAGCAATCTGGCAGAGACAACTAGAGACTTCCCTCTTGTCAAACCCGTCGCTTTTTCTTAGCACCTATTGCTCTCCCACATTGTGTACCACAATCTATGTAACAATTTCAGTGTCCAACCATTTGTTAGGAGACAGTTGAGGCTCAACCTGGGGGCTCCTCTACAAAAGTTCTAAGTGGGGGAAAGGTACCTAAGTTAGTTACTGCTGTCATCCTCTTCCCTGTCTCCTATCTGCATTGCTTCCTCCTGAGAACTGTCACACCCACATCACTCCTGGACTAGCTGCTCTCCTCCAGGCCATTGAATCCAAGTCCTTCACAGCCTTTGCCCAGACAGTTGCCCACCTCCCCCGAACTGCCCACCGTCACTTGCCCTACCCTTCTCTCATGTCTAAGGAATCTCCTGTTACTTCTTATGAATAGCTCTACCTCTACAAGCAGTTGGATCTCTAAAAACACATTTATTCCCTCTATAAAAGAGTGAACATCTTCCCAGAGTATTAAAAGATCTCTGGGTTGGAGGTGTGCAGCTGGGGGCACAACCACGAAGGATCACTACAGACATATAACATTTTGAACTTCTACTATGACTATGAAAGCTAAGCCCCTACTATAGGCAAGGCATTCTTCTTCAGCTGATTATCCTCATTTTTTATATGAGGAAACTAAGGTTTAGAGAGGTAACCTGATCTCTAACCCATTTGTTGTCATCTGTTTGAAGCCATGGACCACTCTGTCACTCAGGAAAATGCTTTTTCCTACAAGACATGTTACTTGGATTCTCTAGAGAATTCTTTATAATTAAACCCCCATGAAGTGTGAGCCTCTCCCACAGGTGCTGGGCCCCTTGCACACTGAGGCCTACTGCTTGTGATCTCATTGGGTCCTGGACATTATGTGGCAGCACAGACATTTCCTTGAACAATCAGGAAGATGTTAGGCCAGAGCACTCTGAATGTCTAACTTCTCTGTCCAAATGACCCACACGGCCCTCTAACCTGACCATAATGTCTCCATACTTCATCTATACACTGGTTGATGGATAATCCATGGGGGCCTCCTCAAAACCCCCTCTCCTTTGGTTTCCCACTTCTGTGGAAGCTTCTTCTTAGCCAGATTTGTAGAATCCGCAAACTCATACATCCCAAACTAAACTGGCTCCCCACTTGCTCCTTCTCCTATGTATTTCTACCATGGCACTACCATCCATTCTCAAACAGAGTTCTTTTCCCATCCACTTATTTATGTGAACAAAGTTTCTCAGTATATAGGGGTATAGAAGAAAAAACCAGCACTATAAATGACACTACATCCTATCTCATTATAACAATACTTACTATCCATCCACAGATAAGAGAACTAATTTTGTGTGGGGGGAGCCACACTCATCTCATTAAAATGCACATTTTCCATGTATTTTGTTGTTGTTGTTCACCAGTAATTCAACAACCAGTTGAAATGCTTTTTGTCCAACTGTAGAAATTAATCATTCAAATAATTTTCCAACGGAGCAGAAATTTTCAATATGTTATAACTTATATGAGATGCTAACATTGGGAAAATGGGTAAAAGTAACTCAGAATATCTTTGTACCATTTCTTACAACTACATGTAAATCCATAATTATATCAAAAAATTAAAAATCTGGTTTGAAAAAGTTATAATCTCCAAAGAGTTATTTTATTCAAAATGTTTTTAAGCTGAGAAACAGGTGACAAACTAAAGATAATGAAAAGAATGTAGTAAGTTACCTTGGTAAAAATTTTACAGGAGAATTGGAACAAAAACATAAATTCAAAGAGAAAACAGGAACAATAAATATTCCCCAATTACTAAAAATAGGTGCATGACCATGAATATTTAAAAATAACAGCGATTAACAAATCAGTAATGTTCTGGGGACATATTACAAAAGTAAGTTTAAGATTTATTTTAAAATTGTCAGCAGTTTAAAACAAGATAATAGCAGCTGTCAGCCATGCCAGGAGCCAGTCCTCTCACTCTCAAGCCCTCCTCTGCCTGTCGCACGAACTCTGCTTGTCCTTCTCGCCTCAAGCCTCAACACTCTAGGAACCCCCTCCTGATGCCATCAGTGCAATCAACCACACTTTCTTCCATTCACCTACCTGGCCTCAGCACACAGGGTTTTCAATGTGTCTCACTGGTCTGTCTCCCAGTCACACTGTGCATCCCACAAGAGTGAATCCCTTTCATTATTCTATCTCTGCATCACCACAAAATACATTCTGCATTTGTTCCTTGAATGAATGAATGAATGAATGATGAATGTGTTCTCATGAGTTTGTTATTAGTGGCTTAAAAAGAGCCTGGTCACCACTAATTCATGTCTTCTGTCTTTGAAGATATATCTTCAGTTCTGTGCTGCTTATTGTGGCTAACGATGTTCAAACCACTGCACATTAGAGGTTAAGGGGATCCCATTCATTCACTGATCCATGTACAAAAAAAAAAAAAATTCTTCCCTGCATTTGCACAGCATTAGAAGTACAAAATCTGCTAAAAGGTAGAAATGGTGTTGATGGCAAAGCAAGACCAGTCAACAAATACCTCCATGTATCTACAGAGTGACTTAAGCCAATAGCAGTTGGAATTAGATTTAATTTTCCAACTTTTGGGCTGGCACGCTGATCTGTAAGTCATTCAGCTGACCTTCAAAATGTAGGGCTTTGCATGTTGACACAAACAGATGCCACTATCTTGAATCCTGTAAAAGCTCTATTTAAAAACTTCCAAATGTCTTCTCTAACATGTTATCACAGCTGTCTGTACTACTTTATACCTGATTTAGGTCAATACAACTCCTTTATTCCATCACAGTTAGGATTGAACAAGAAGAAATAAATAAGAGCCTGAGCAATTTCATATAACTCAGATCTGCGAGCTGTTCAGTTTAGTATTCTACTCCTGAAAAGCAACATTAAGAACCAGGTCATAGGAAGCACTTTTATTCCTCAAAAGTTTACAAATAAAATATAAATACCTTCAGCTGCTGCTGCAATTCATTATGAGTCAAAAACTCATGAGAGGAGGCAAACACTACTAGAAGCCATTTACATGCAATACCTTCTCACTTGTTCACCTACCCTTTCAGTCAATGAGACTCACAGAGCGCCTGCTGAATGCAAAGTACTCTGCTTATGCATAGAGGTCACAGACTTTAGATTTCATCACTTTCTAAATGTACTCTGTATATGTATACGTGTGTGTGAGAAATTCTCTGCAGTTTTATCACACGTATACATTTGTGTAGTCATTACTGCAATCAGCTTAAAGAACTAATCCATCACTGAGATCTCTCTCCAGTTGTCCTTCATAATTTTATCCCTATATCCTACTTCCCAACCATCACTGCCCCATTCCTACCCACTGACAACTACTCATCTGTTCTCTACCTCTTTAATTTTGTCATTTTGAGAACACTCCATAAATGAAATTATACAGTATGTAACTTTTGAGACTGGCTTTTTTTTTTCCACTCAGCATGATGCCCAGTCTGTCCAAGTCGTCGCTTTCATTAATACTTTGTTTTTACTGCAGAGCAGTATTCCACCGTATGGATGTACCACAGTTTGTCCAGCAGCCAGTACTGAAGGACATATTTTCTCATTTCCAGTTTGGAGCTATTATACATAAAGCTGCTGTGAGGATTCATGGACAGGTGCTTGAGTGGACCTGTATTTTCCTGTCTCAGGGACTGATCACCAGGAGTACAATTACTGGCTCATATAGTAAGGGGTTCACAAGAAATTATCAGAGTGCCTGTGGCATATCATTTTCCGTAAGAATTCCAGTTTTCCTGCATCCCCACCACCATTTAGCGTTGTTTTTAATTTTTTCTTTCACTCTACAGGCAGGTATATAATGGTGCCTCATGGTGTTTTAATGAGCTTTCCTCTAACGGGGGCTATTTTCCATCTCTGTATCCTCTGTGGTAAAATAACTGTCCATGTCTTTGTCCATTCTACCATTCTACTTCATTTTATTGTTAAGTTTTGCCAATATTTGTGCTTTACAAATAGTTCCTCCACATCTGTTGTTTCTTTATGCAAGTTAATAGAGTCCTTAGAGAAAAAGTTTTAAATTTTGACAAAGTCCAATTGGTCAGTTTTTATTTTTCTGAACCATGCTTTTGGTATCATATAAACACTCTCTGCTTAGCCCTGCCCTAAAGTTGTTTTCCTGTTTTCTTCTAAACATTGTGAGTTGTACTTTTTAAATTTAAATTTATGATGTACTTTGAGCTAGTTTCTATATGAGTCCTGAAATTCAGTTGAGGTCCACCTTCTTTTGCCTGCCGATGTCCACTTGCTCCAATACCATTTGCTGACACTAATTGTTGGCTTTTAATGTCTATAGTAAATGTGAAGATGTTACCCCATTCACTGCCCAGCATAGTAATATATTCCTCTGGGGTCAAGTTTCTTTTTTCCTTGACAAGTAAGGCTTTCTAGGAATTTACCAATCCTTTTCCCCTGAAAGGCTTTTTGCTCTGTTATTTGTTTTCTAATAAAAGTTTATTTTCTGTATATTTATTTCTTCTCTTATTTTTATTACTTCCTTCTGTCCTTATTCTTTTAGTTCAATATTTATTCTTTGTTGGTTTCTGTAGATAGGTAATTAGTCAGAATTTCTTTTTTTCTAACATACAAAGCTATAAATTTCCCCATATAAGTCTTCTTTATTTTGTTTAAAATTTTTTCCTATTCTCATTATGATTTGTTCCTTAAGCCATTGGATAATTAGAAGTATACTGTTTAATTTCCAAATACTTGGGGATTTTGTTGTTTTTATTATCTTTTTATCATTGATTTTTAGCTTATTTCCAATGAGAGGAGAGAACAAATTTTGTGGTCTCAATCTTCTAAAATTTACTTTTTGGTACAGATACACTTAGTGAATTTTCCACGGTACATGTCTTTGTCAGCTTTTTTGTCACTGTGACCAAAAGACCTGACACAAATAACTTAGAGAAGGAAAAGTTTATTTTGGCTCATGGTCTCAGAGTTTCAATCCATGGTCAGCTGACTCCATAGTTCTGGATCTAAGGTGAGGCAGAACGTCACGGTGGAAGGACATGGTGGAGGAAAGCTGCTCAGTTCATGACATCCAAGAAGCAGAGAGCTTGAGTGCAAGGAGCCAGGGATACTATCATCTCCAAGGACACATCCCCAGTGACTTCCTTCCTCCAGCCATGCCTTATCTGCCTCCAGTTACTATGCACTAATTCATTCAAACTGTTGATCCATCAATTGGATTAATCCAATGATTAGGTTAATGATTAGGTTATAGCTCTCACAAACTATCATTTCACCTCTAAACATCCCTTCATTGTCTTACACATGAGCATCTGGGGAATGCCTTGTATTCAAACCATAAAAAGATAAGACAAGAATGTATATTCTATTCTGTGTTAATACACTGGTCTAAGTTTGTTACTGAGTCAAGTTTTTTAATCATGTTTTTCAAATATATGTACTGAATGTTTGTTTATTCTATCATTTTCTGAGAAAATTATTTTAGTACTTTTTTGAGAGAGAGAGAGAGAATTTTTTAATATTTATTTTTCAGTTTTTGGTGGACACAACATCTTTATTTTATTTTTATGTGGTGCTGAGGATCCAACCCAGCACCCCGCACATGCCGAGTGAGCTGTTACCGCTTGAGCCACATCCCCAGCCCCTGAGAAAATTAATTTAAACCAACAAGTATGATTGTGTATTATTTTATTTTTATTATCTTTTTATCATTGATAACATTTTTATCAAATGCTGTTTATATATATTCAAGGTATTGTTCTTGGCTACACTCAAATTTGTCGTGTTACATTTTCCCGTTGAATTTACTTTTATAATAAAATTAGTTCTATTCAGCTCTGATGATACTACCTTAGAGTGTACTTTATCTGATGTTAGAAAGTTACACTGTCTTTTTTGGATTACTATTTGAATACATGTATTTTCCCATTCTTTTATTTTCAATCCTTAGAATTCTTATGTTTAAGATGTGTCTCTTAGAAATATCACATGGCTGGAGTTTGTTTTCAGTTTGACAATTTTTGGCTCTGAATTGGTGTGTTTAGGCCATTTATATTTAACGTAATTACTAACAGATTTGAATCAATGTCTTACAATTTGTTTCTATTGCATGATATTTATTACCATTTTCTTATCCTTTATTAACTTCTCTGGATTATCTCCTGCTTTTCTAGTTAGCTAGTTAGAGATAATTCAATTAGTCTTCAATAGATCTCTAAAGATGACAACTTAATTTTTAACTTATTACTAAAATTAGTACCTTTTCTAGAGATATAGGCAAAGAAGCACTGTGATTTCACATGCTTTTTTCCTGTCTTTTCTGATTCTATTGGCATAATTTAATTATGCAAATATTTTAAAGCCAAAGAGACATTATTATCATGCTTTTAATATTTTTATCCTTTCCAGCATTATTAATTTCTTTCGACATATCTCTGTTTCTAACTTTGGTTATATTCTTTCTGCCTTCATAACTTTCTCTAGCATTTCCTTCTGCATTGGCATAAATTATCTCAGCTTTCATTTGTCTGAAAGTATGTTTAACTTCTTTCTTTTTAAAAGATATTTACCAAATATAGAATTGTAAGTTACTTTTTAGCATTTTAAAAAAGATATAAGTATGTTGTCTTATGACTCAGTTTTTGTTAAGAAGTCAGCAGGTCTGACTTATTGTACTTTTTAAGGTAACATATATTTTTTTCTCTTTTTTGGAGATTTTTGCCTTTGTCTTTGGTTTTTAGCTTGTAATGGACCTAGACAAAATTTTCTTTCAGTTGATCCTGTTTGGGGTTTGCAAATGACCTTGGACCAATAGCCAAGTGACTGAAAGAAAATTTCCCACTTTCTTTTTTTTATATTAAGAAAGGGGGAATATGTGGGAGGCCAACCTTACTGGTGACTGAGTTACACTCCCCAGCTGGGTGCTGAGGCGCTCAGTCACAGAAATGGGTGTGTCTTGCTACAGCCCCATGGGTGAAGCTATGCTCACCTGTTCCTTTGTAATATAACCCCTTGCCCTGTTTAGGATAGAATCTTCCATGGAAGTGCCTTGTGTGTGTCCCCTCCTCTTACTGTGCCCTTGGGTGTGGCCTACCCAGGTGTCAGTCAACCTGCTGACAGTGGACATCATGAAGATAGACTCAGCCCCCTGAAACCTGACCCCTTGCCTCATTTGAATAGCTTCTCCTCAATAAAAGGGGTCAGCGTGTGCTCTCTCTCTCTCTCTCTTTCTGCGGACCCTTAAGGTCAGAGGAGCCGTCACAGCAACCCCAAAGAAAAAGGTTAAAAAAAAAACAATAACAAAACAAAACAAAACAAAAAAAAAACATCTTGAATCTGTAGTTTGATTTCTTTTGTTATTTTGCAAGATGTTTGGCCATTATCTCTTTGAATATTGCTTCTGCCCCCAATTTCTTTCTCCTCTTCTAGTACTCCAACTTATATTAGAAACATTTTATTAGTTCTCAAATATTGATCAACCTCTCTTATTTTTTTTCATCACTTTTTCTCTCTGAACTTCAGCTTGTAAACTTTCTAGACCTTTAATTCTTATGCTCATAAACTCATCTACTAATTTCTTTATTTGAGTTACTGGTATTATTTTTTAGATTTAAAATATCCACTTGATTCGTGATTCTAGATCCCAGCTCTCTGAACAAACTCTTCATCTTTTTATCTATTTTTTCATGTTAATTATAATTATCTTAAAACCTGTGTCCAATAATCCCAACATCTGAATAACCTAGGGTTTGAATCTATTGTTTGATAGTTTATTTTTGTTTTGTTTACATCATTTGACCCTGTCTTCTGGAATAACTGGTAATTTTTTATTAACGGATGGACATTGTACATGAAAACTTGTAGAGGCCCTTGATGGTATTGTCTCCCTCCAGATAATTTTTTATTTAATTTTGTTAGGCACTTAGCATATAGGAAGCTAAGCCTCTTCCAAATAAGGGTTAAGCGTATTGCGGCCTTTGTGTGACTAGGCTATTTCTGTTTCACTTGCATAGAGGGAAACCCAAGTGCCCCCTCAACAGGGCCTCTGCTCCATCTTCTTTCCCCCTGTCATGAGACTCCTGCGATCAATGTTTAGATTTTTTTTTTAATCTTTCAGAAGTTATTTTCTACTTGTTTTCTTGGCCATTGGCCCTAAGAATGTGTAGTTTAATATCTAGCAAATATTGTAAGAAAAATCACAACAGGAAATCAGGCTCACTTGTGTGCTTTCTGTTTTTCTGAAATCTTGGGCCTGAACTTGAATTTCTGTCTCCCCATTAGTGAGACTGAAGCAAGCTCCCAGCTGCTTCTCTCTAATCTGCTTTTATTCCTTTCACTGGAAATTTGACAATGTTCCTGAGTTATATACAGGGCTCACTTCGATGTGTTTTTCTTCTCTCTGGGATTAGACTCCTGAAATCCTTGTGCCTTGGCCTCTGTCTGACGCCTTCAAATAGTTAAGTTTTAACTGGTCTATTTAGTTGTTTAACATTAAATGAATCTTGCCAATGCCCCTAGCTCTGATAAAGTAAGGAAACATTTAGGGATCTGCTTCAGCCCAGTGATTCTTATCAGGCAATATTGTCTCCATGATGGGCAGGAAGATCACTTTTTAAGGTTCAGTTAGCAACAATATTCCTAGGCCCAGGGAAACTGCTTCTGAGTAACTTTTGCTGTCAGGACCCCTTACAGGTGCACCAAGAAGGTTACCTTTGGTGATTTGGGAGGTGCTGTCTTACGGCATGATGAGTACCCTCTGCAATGGTCACTTTTGATGAGGATAATTCAAGTCTTGAAAACTCACTATTCCATGGATTATTTGAATATGACCTTCTAGTCCACTCATTGCCATCATGAAGATGAGACTGGTTCACACTGGCTTTCACCTGGAGCACAGGGTCCTCTCCAGTTTACCTGACCATCTTGGATATGTGTGAAAGAAACCCACGACCCTTCTCTGTCAGCCCCACCATAATCCTTCAGATTTTTTTTTTTTTTTGCTAAAACTATCAGCCACATACTGCTGCCCATCGCCTACAAGTCATCTTTATGATGGCATCTATGCCCCAGCCAGCCCTCTTTCCCTGGTGATCTATCCACTTACAATAATTGCAAATGAACCTGAACACATGCTTTGGTTTGTATTGGATCCCTGGAAATACCAGGTTCTTAATTGGAGTACTTGAAAATAGGTCATTAATACAAACAATGCTCTTGCCTTAGTGGCCTCAGGTCACCAATAACATCATAAATTTCTGGTATCTCATGTACTGAGAACTAAAAATATGAAGCTCATGATGAAAGAACTGCTTTAGAACCGGAAAACTGTTTCAGATACAACAGAGCCAATAAAACTCAGCCACACATGTTAACGAAGCATTTGATTTAGACCCATATATACTTAATTTTATCCTCCCTTTCATTGCCTGAGATGTGTGTATATATGTGTGTGTGTGTATACCTCAAGATAGCAACCTGATTCACTTCATGGTTTTCCATGTTCTGCTTCCTTCTTTTTTTAATATATATTTTTTTAGTTGTTTATGGACCTTTATTTTATTCATTTATTTATATGCAGTGCTGAGAATTGAACCTGGTGCCTCACACACTTGAGGCAAGTGCTTTATCACTGAGCCACAACCCCAGCCCCTCTGCTAATTGACTCAACATCTTTCTCTTTTCCAATTGACAACATTAGCTATCTTTGGACACTTGCTCAGTTTTTCTTTGTTAATTCAAGTTGTCCTAGACTCGATTTCACAATGACTCTATTATACCTGGTGTGTGATACAGCATTATCCAATATTCCTTTAATTTATTACTCTTTGCTTCACATTTTATAACCAAAAAGAGTAGCTTTACATGACCTCTTTTAAGTCACCTATAAAATGATTTCTAAATTCTAGCCATTCTCTTTGAAATATTGAAATATTACTCCTAATTATGATAATTCATCATTAAAACAAATTTTGGTATAATTATATCTAACATTCTTTGAAAATGCATACAACTTGTACTTGATAATTGTTCTTTCTTTCACATGATAAATAAACCAATTTAATGACCCTTATTAGCTGGTATGATTCCCTATAGAATAAAAAGACATTGTAAAAGGAATTATCTTTCCTAAGTATACAGTTGTTGTACTCAGTGTCTGCTCTTCCTAGGTGGGCTGGCATGCCCCACCTTCCGGAATTTCACAGTTTCTCCTTGAAAGCCCAGTTCACACAAGAAGCCCACCAGTTTCTGGTACAGTGATTACTGTAAAGCAGGTCCCATCATCTAGTCCCTTCTGGTTAGTTTTCCTCTTGGGGCTCTCTAAGACTTAAAATGAGTCTTATTCATGCCAGCAATTTATTTGAGTCTAAATTATAGCTTCAGTCTAGAATATCTTGGGTGTTTGCCACTGTTTGCTCTAATACCTCTTATTGGCCTACACTGAGATATTTTGATAGAATCTCCAAAAACCTATCCTCAACCAAAGCAGTTAATTCATTGAGTAAATTTATTTTGTCATTCCTTCTTCTTTCCCCAAACTCACTTTCACAAATTTCCTTCAGACCTCCTTGGGGTTTTTTTTGGTTTTTTTTTGGGGGGGGGGTTGTTTTGTTTTGTTTTGTTTTTCTGCCATATTTGGCCTTTGTTTTACTTACCCAGGTGACTGACAGCTTCCTTGTCCCAAGGCCAGGTGGCAGCACCTGCCAGGTCTTCCCGCACTGAGGTGGCAAAGTAGACATTGAGGAAGTGAGTACTGTTGAGCTGCAGGGCCTCCTTCAGCTCCTTCACACTCATGTATGCCCTGGATAGCGTGAAAGAAGAGAAAATGTCACACCAAAGCATAGGTAATTAGAGAAAAGGAGGGCCACACCTAAGCACTCTGATGGAATTCCCAGCCAGCATGGCCTTTTGGAGGGATGCAGAGGCAGAGAGCAGGCTACCATGAAGATATGAAGAGAGGGGTTAATACACCTGTGGGGTATTATTCCAAGTTACATAATATGCTACATTTCATAACACTATGATATCTGTATGGATACTCAGAATTTGACATCATTCTTAATTCTCCACTTACACCCCAACTATTTCTTCAAGAAAAAAAAATCCAATGATATTACTAATTCTTTGCCTTCAGAATTATCCCCAGGTCATGGTGAAGAGCAACTTCCAACTCTTGGTCTCTGGTACTTTTCCTCACATTGAAGACTTATTACAACAGAAAGTCTAGTGAAGTCACTGTTCAAGCATATGTCTACTATCGGCACTTTTTTTTTAAAAGAGAGAGAGAGAGAGAATTTTTTAATATTTATTTTTTTAGTTCTTGGCGGACACAGCATCTTTGTTTGTATGTGGTGCTAAGGATCGAACCCGGGCCGCACGTATGCCAGGCGAGCGCGCTACCGCTTGAGCCACATCCCCAGCCCATGGCATTTTTTTTTTTAAGGAAAAGGGAAAATAGTGGCTAGAAAATTAAAGTGGTAAAAGAAGATTTATAGGTGTGAAGGACCTCATAAAGCCACTATAAATAATGGTAAATGTATGTACATTTCCCACTCCCACCCCTGAATCCACAGAAACTCACCCCGTACTCCTACTGCCTTGTGATATTTACTACATATCTTTATTGGTGGCCTCCAAAGCACTAGGCAATATTACATGCATACTTATGCACAGAATTAAAGCTCTATTAAAAACACATGCCTCATGGACCACAAGAAAGGAAACATGCATTTAGCCTCTTTTAGAAGCTCATATATAGTCAAAGACCTTCAGCTTTCTGGCACCAGTGAAATTTAAAACTTTCCATAAGCAAATAGAGTTTTATCATCCTCACTGAAGAGTGGTTTTAAGAAGGAACAACTTAATCAGAGCCCTGGAGCCCCTTAACCTCCCTAGTTGTTTTGCACAGTGGCCATGGTCTACTATTGCAAATGAAGGGACCTTCCAATTGTACATCAGCAGGGAAGATAGCCTCCTCAATCTGCACTGGAAATTTCCTTAATAGATTTCACTTTGCGATCACTATTCCACCAGGCATTGAAGTCTTCCAACTCAGAAGCTCACTTTAGGATACATGACCCTTCTTCTGCTGCGCTGCCTCTCTACCATGCTGTCGATGCCATCTATTCACCCATGGGTAGGATGTGCTGGCAAGGAGCATTAGAGAAATAGAGATCCCAGAGAAGACCAGTTCAAAAGGAGGAATAAAAGCAAAGAAGAAGAAAAATAAGAACCAAAGATGTTTGGGAGAAAAGGGATAGGGCTTTTCAAATAGCATTTTATTAACTTATAATATCTTGGAAAAATAATTCTCAGCCCCAAGAAATCATCCAAGCTCCATGAGGTGACGTCAGATGTGATCAGAGGGATATTCCTTCCACTGCCTTCCTGGAGACACAATGTTTTTGGGCTGTTGCCTGGTTTTCCCTGAACATTAGTCACATTCCCTTTTCTCATTCCCTTTCTTCTTTATTAAAATAATTATAACTTTACTGATGGTTTGGAGTGATGACATCAAGTCAATCTTCAATGTGGAGATGTTTCAATAGGTCAGGAGAGGGGAGGGGTAAGAAGGAGAGGAAAGGAGGGAATTAAAGACCAATACTACACTCAGTCCAGGGGACCAAGGCAATCTGCACCCTTTCGCTGTTCTGAGCCAGGTTCCCAATTCAGATTGGGAATTGGAACCTGAACAGTTTTCTCTTTTAGCCTCCCTCACTTTCCCCCAATCCCCTGGGGCCTGGCACGGTCGATTGGGCTATCTCCGTGTTACTGGCTTCTCTGTCTACCATTTACCAGGCTTGGCTGGTATCCCTCTGTCCTCCCTCTACCCAGAAGTTCTGCTCATTTCTCTTGAGCACCTTCCAAGAGGCCTCCTCCTCCACCAACCTCATTAGCTGGTTCTACTCATCTCTCTTTTCTTCCTGTCCAGGCTATAAATTACCCTTCCCCAGGACAGTGCACATGTCAGTCTGGTGGCAAACAGGGTGTGGTGCTCGGATCCCTGCGTGCCACAGAAATAATGGAAGACAGCAAGTCCAAGGGAGAAAATGCATTGTAAACGCTAGAGGCGCCGGACAGGCATTAATTGAATTGATAAACAAAAAACTTATTTTGCTGGGAATAAAGACTGTGATCTAGATTACTCTATAAATCAGAGAGGATAAAAGTGTGTGAGGTCAGGGTGACTGCTCTGCATGCAGAAGTCCCTTCCTGTTAGATCCCATGTAACCATTTCAGAGTCAATCAGAGCAAATCCAGATAAAAGTCTTAGCTTCTCAACTAATGTGACCAGAGCCTGACTCAGACTTAGAGTAGGGCAAAAATGAATACAGTTCTTAAATGCAAAGCTGAACAACTTGCTCTGATTTATTAAGGGACAAATAAGCTTAATATTCAAGGGAACAACATGAAATACATAAATGGAGTAAAATGTCCATAGGTCATGAACTAACAAGAACAATGCGTTCAAAGGGATGCATTTTATCTGCTTAATTTCTGCTGGAATCCCCCTTTTTCTTACTCTCTCCATACTCCAGTTGGAGATGCTGCTTACTCACCCTTCTGTTTGAGGGACTTGGACCACGCAAAGTGAAGTTGCATCTCAAGTTTCATAAAAATTGTCTCAGAAACCAGCCCTCCCCAAGGCTGATGCATCAAGTCATTTTGCCCCATGGCTCAAGCCTGTTATTTCTGATGAGTCCCAGGAAGAATATATGCTGCTTGACCACTCTAAGACTGATTTGCTAATTTAGGATAGGCCCTTGCCCAGTTTCCACTCCACTGTGTCTTACCATCTCCTGGGCTTTGTGCAGTCACTCTGATTGCTGCCATGCACCCTGAGCACAGACCCCCAGCCACATGCTGGCTTTTAGAGCACACACAAGTCCCAAAGCTTGTTCAGTTTCTATGTAAAAGTGCATGAAGAATGACTCATTATGCTCTCGTTTATTATCCATTAAGTAACCCTTTATAGACTGATAGAAATAACTCAAGAAGGCAGCCATAAAGAAGAAAAAGATCTTGAGCTATCTGAAGGAAGATGAACCAGTATCAAAAACTGGCATGCTGAAAATTAAGACATAAGGGATAAATGTGCACCCAAGACCAAGATCCACAGGCCAGGCAGAGCAAGCCCTCACTGGGAACTGCTTGCCCTCTGCAGGTGGGGAGGTGGCCTCCAGGAAACAAAAACACATGCCCCAAGGGCACTCCATAGGTCCTCACAAAACAACTTGTGCCAAAGCTGGATGTTTTGGTTCAGTTAAATCTAAACCTTCCCGTCATTACTATAAACTATGATTCTCTATCCAAAACACACAGAAGGGTTCCTGCCATGCCTCTCATCCCATCTGCCACTCGGCTTCCTATCACCTAGACTTCTCCCTGAACCCTTGCACTGTGCCCACACCTTAGGGCTTATGTGTCTACAAAACAACAATTGGCTTCTCCCAGCTGCCCAAAGCAATTTCAGAGACTTAGCTTTCTCTCTTCCTTTCAAATTCTTTCTGCTCTCCATCACCATACCCGCTCCACTCCCCTTCATTTCCCATTTCCTGGTTATTCCATACACGAAGAGCTTCAGCATCTGGCTCCATCCTCCATTTCACCCCAGCTCTGATCATACCCCTTAGAAATGTCCACATTTATGTGAAACACCTCTGAGAATAGTCGTATTGTTGATTTCCTTGCCTCGGATGACCTGCACCGCATTCTCCTTTGGCCACCTATTCTCATCTCCACTCTTTCTCAAAAAAATTTTTTAGATTTGTGAACTCCTGCAGATTTTTCGTTTCACTTGTCTATACTTTCACTTGTTTATAATCATGTCCTCTCCAGGGATTGCTTGAAATCTTCCATATTCTTCTCTTGCCCCTGTGGGCTCAATCTCTTACTCCCTAGATAATCATGCCTTCTTCTTTGGTGATAAAACCAAAGCCACTGGTCATGGACTCGTCACTCCCTCCCACACCCCATACCCATGTGCTTAAACTTATTTACTTCCTTACCTATTTTTGCTCTTTCCTCTGATCCCACAGGATGAGGTTTTCTGAGCAAACTGTAACTAACACCCTGCCTTTTTCCTTCTTCCTTTCCAATTCAAACTTCCTAAGAGAATAATTCCCCCATCTCCCATTTGCTTCTTTTTTCCATCTACACTTATAATGCCATTATAACCCAGCTTTCATCTGAATCGTTTTATCAAAATTGTTTTTATTATAGTTGTCAGTGACATCTTAAGTTTTCCTCCCTATAATATAAAAAAAAAATTCAGGCACCCTCTTACTGGCACAGAATGCTGCATTTTTATTATTGGTTACTTCCTCCTCCCCAAGCTCTCTGTTTCCTTTGCTTTCACTGCAGTGCACTTTCCTGATTTCCTCCTATTTTTGAGACCATAGATTCTCAGTCTCCTTTGGGGGCTCTTCTTCCCCCTTCTAACCTTTAAGTTATGTCCCAGAGTCCTGTGTGTGACCTAAACTTTTCTTGTTCTCCGTGTCCACCACTGAGAACTCCTCAATTTTAAATGTTCAAGCAACATCACTGCTTGGATGGCTCTAAATATGTAAATGTACCCAGTCCCACTTCTCGCTCCAAGAGTAGATTCTTACTTCCACCAATAAGTGAATATCTACCTAGTTTACCCACAGACACCTTGACATCGCCATGTCAGTGTGATGAATGGTTCTACCTAAGCACGAAACAAATTCAGACACAGAAAATTTCAGTGCATTTGGAATAGTGGTCCTTTTGGCAAAGCTGTTGTAGCCATATTTTTCCATAAGTGTATTTTCAAGAAGGGTTGAATTTTAGGTTACATGCAGAGGAGGTGCATGCCTGTGTCCATGAAAAGATAAAAGGTCAAGGACAAGAGAAAGAACACAATGGCATTTTGTGTCACTTACCTAATTTTACAAATTGGATTCTGAGCTCCTTGGGAAGAAACTAAAATAAGTCTTCATAAGAAATTTATGAGTCCCAGGATATACAGCTATTCTGCTCTAAGGCCTAATAAAAAGTATACAACCAATTGAGGATAAGGGTCACTCTCACCACGGCTGGCAAGAAAGAAGGGCTATCAGCACCATTCTGGCACTTGGGAGTTTTACAGCCTTGAGTTGCCCTAGAAGCCAGTCTTTGAGAAGGACAGCTTTTCCCCAGAATAAATGCAAGGGCAGAATACCATCTGGAAACTGAGTGTCAGCAGATGAAGTAGAGACCATTGTAGAGTTCAGTGGCAAACAGCAGGACAGCTAAGGGCACAGATCTTTAAGGTCCACTTTTCTGGGGATTCCAAGAACTGCTAGAGGAATGGGATGTTGTATGAAGATAAGATTTTGTAATTGTGCATTGAGCTAATGTAACTTGATGGTTAATAGTAGCATGAACTTGTTCATACCCACAGATTATGTAGACTAGAGTATATTCATTCTTTCCAACACTAAATTCACAAGCTTCCCCTGCCCATTTCTCCTGCTGGGTCCCCCTCTAAATCAGTAGTACTCTTATTACCCTGCCATGAAAAAAACTAGAAAACCCAGGATTTCTCCCTCCCCTTCACTCCCTCCAAATAAGCATCCATCTGACAATGACTACGGGAAGAAGAGACATATTGGTGATTATTGTTTTCCTCCCAAAGACCACATAAAAGGACAGATATCATAATCCCTAAGACAACATCAATGGGAATATATTTATTTCTTGAAATTTATATGAAGAATCTGACAAGACTTATTATACCTAAACTATTAATTCATTTTGCTAATTCATATGAGAACAAACACTATTAAAAGGAAAATGGATTTTTCCCCTCTGGAAATGTTAAAGTTTTATAAGAACTTGAGATTTAAATAAAACTAACTAAAATCTAGTGCCATAATATCTCTGGGTAGGCAGAATAATGCCCTCAAAGATGTTCGTGTCCTTGTCCCCAGAACCACAAATATGTTACTTCACATAGTAAAAACAACTCTGCATATATTACAGAGTATAGCCTTTGAGATGGGGAGAGTATTTTGAGGTATCTGAGTAGGCCCAATCTAATTATGTGAATTCTTATAAAGCAAAGGACTTCTCCCTCCTGTGGGTGGAGGAAAAGATGTGGCTATGAAAGGAGAGTCAGAGAGAAGCTATGTTGCTGGCTTTGAAGGAGGAAGGGGATTATGCTCCAAGAAATATGGACGACCTATAGAAATTGGTCAAAGAAGAGAAACGAATTCTCCTCTAGACCTGGGAAAGAAATGCAGCTCTGCCCACCTGATCACCCAGGATGTCAAACTTCTGACCTGCAGAACTATGAGATAAGCCACCAAGCATGTGGCAGCTTGTTACAGCAAGACTAGAAACTTAAACATTGAGCATAAAGGAAGCAGACATCAGGCTTTTAAAGATGTTTTAGAGAATTTTTTCTTAAATCCTTTTAAATCCTTTCTTTGCTTCCATGGGTATTCACAAGGAAACTATCCTTACTATGCCTTAGTTTCCTCAGCTGTAAAATGAGGAAAATAAAAGGATCTACCTTGTATTATTATCAGGAGGGGAAAAAAGAGCAACATTAATCAAGTGTCACACATAAGCATCCAACAAACCTTTTTATAAATAGCAATACCTATGGCTTTGAATGTTCACACAGCCAGCAACAAAGTTCAAAAATAAAAATACAGGAAAGCAAGCATCATCTCAGAGATTTGGTGGAAAACTAATCATGGCTATGTCTAAAAAGGGGTAGGCCTTGCTTAAAAGAAGCAAATAAGCTGGGTATGGTGACCCATACCTGTAATCTCAGCAGCTCCGGAGGCTGAGGCAGGAGTATGGCAAATTCAGAGCCAGCCTCAGTGACTTAGCAAGGGACTAAGCAACTTAGTGAGACTCTGTCTCAAAATAAAAAATAAAAAGGGCTGAGGATGTGCTCAGTGGTTGAGCACCCCTGGGTTCAATTCCTGGTACAAAAATATAAAATGAAATAAAGGCTTCATGAGGGTGGAATAAAAGGACGCAAACACATGTCCCAGACCCAGGTAAGCTCACAACAGGAACCTTTAGTGAAAACATAACAGAAAGGAAATTCTTGGAAGCACAGTTGGCTAGTCAGACAAAGAGGAATGCTGCTACTTCCCAAAAGCAGGGTCCAACCTCGACCCAGAACAATTGCATAGAGAAGAATGAGAACCTCAGGAGAGGCTCTCACCAGCAGAGGCTGACTGCCCAGAGCAATAGCACCACTTCTCATAAGTAAACTTTCTTGACTTTTGCAAATTTCAGGAAATGACAAAGAGGTATGATAGCTTGATTTTATATTTTTTCGTGACGTGGAATGAATGAGTTCCTTCAATAAAAGAAAAGGTGATACCTTATTATTCCAATAGCCAAAGCTAGACAAGTCACCAGGTCTCAGGCCAAAGTAAAACAAACTTCCAAGGAGGAGGAATGATTCCATGTCCTGGAACACTCAAGGGGGAAAAGGCCCTTTGGAAGTGGAAGGTTGTAAACCTTTAAAATCAATTTAGTTCTAGATCATCTTAACAAAGCTAGAGAGGAGATGCAAAGGGTCCAAAAGAGAACCATATTTTGCAAGAGAATCTGCTGAACTAAAATTTTATGAGAACATATGTAGATTTTGGAAGGAGGAATTGCACAGACAGTAAAATAAAAAAAGATTTAAAAATACAAAGTTCAGAGCTAGCATAAACAAGGAAAAAATGCAAAGAAGAATAAATTTTAAAATTTATATTCTTCAGAATATTAAGCAAAATAGAAAGAGAAATCATAATTACAAGAGACAAAAAATCAGAAAGAAAAAAGCTGAGCACTTGCAAGCCTAAAGTGGAAATGTGTTCAATAATTCACTTACCTAGCAATCATTTATTTCTTTCTGAAAATAATAGTTATCATGATTAATTAAGTCCCAGCTATAGCCAGATGCTTTATATATATATAATGTAAATCTGACTATAACCTTATGTGACTAGTATAATTTTTTTTAATTTTACAGATAAGAAAATAAAGCTTACAGGGATTAAATATCTTACACAAAACCACACATCCTGCAAGTTTGGAGAAAATTTTAAAACTCAAATTCCTCTAATTCCAAAGAATGCGTTCTTTTTTTTTTTTTTTTTCCTGTTCTTAATTGGTTCTCCTTATTATCTGTGAGTAACTGTGTTGGGCTCTGGTAATGAAAAGGTACATGACTCTTGTTTTCAAGACGTTCATCCCAGTGAGTAAGTCAATCATGTAAACAAATAATTAAAATACAAGGTGACAGGCACCATAATAAAAATGTGCACAAAATTATATGAGAGAATGGGGGATGAAATGGAAAATATGCTTAGAGAATGCGACAAGAATAAGGCGTTGAAGATGCTCATGATGAATGTTGTGAATTGGCTGGTGTGTGTCTGTTCTAGCCTCCTTCTAGAGTATCTAGCTATTCTATAAAATAGCACAGTTACAGTTTACTTTTTGCCAGCCTCTTACACCCAGGGATATGCATGCCATTTAGATTCTGCCTGCCGTTGTGCTCTTGTTATAGCTAGAAGGTGGCTATGAGAGGAGGACCTTACTTCTGACTGTTTTCATTTCCTCTGTCTGCAATCATGGCTGGACTAATACAGTGTTCTGGCACCCTGCCATTAGCAGTGTGAGTCTTGAGGAGCAGGCTGTGTAGCCAGTGTACTATACCGGTGTGAAACTAGCAGACACAGCATGGCTCACCAATGGCATCGGTGGCTTCCTGATCTCTAGATGTCTGTGGCAGTAGTCATGGCTTCCATGGCAGGTCAGTCTCCACCCTTCATCTTGATAGATGTTCCTGGATACCCAGCCTCAAACCTGCAACTCTGGCTCCTACAAAAATTGTCTTAAGTTAACTTGATTTTTTTTTGTATTAAATTTTCTTTTGTTGTTGCTATTGCTGTTAAATAGCTATAGTGGTTTCTGTTTCCTGCAATTAACTCTGGACTGACCCAGAGACAGTATTCCAGGTGTGTTGTCAATACCTGATTTTTGTTCTCAAAGTAGGAAAACCAGAGGAGATAAATTCTAGCTGTTCAGCCACATGACTGAAACTAGAAGTTCCAGTTAACTGATTAAATAATGCAAGAATGATTTGTGAATGAGTTAGCCTCCAGAATAAGAAGAGGAACAGCCTCAAGTCCTAAAAGGACCCATTTTGGTGCTTATATAACAATTAACACTCATCTTTGCAGGCAATGGAGTGATGTAAAAAGGCTAAAGACTGAAATATCTCAACTTCCTGTAGAGAAAAAAAGAAACTTGGATATTACAGATTAGTGAGCTCAATGTCAATTGTCAGAAATATTTTAAATGTATTATTAAATAAATAATTTCTATTACTTAAATAAGATGTGATTACTGGGTCCACCATAAAATCATCAGAAAGAAAGATGTAAAAACACATACAATTCTTTGGTTGTTGTTTTGCTGAATTCCCTAGAACAGGATGATTCCATAGTGAGAGTATATCTTAATTCAATAAGACATTGATAAATATCGTATGAGATCTTATTAAAAGAGGGTAGGGAAAATGGGTAGAAAGTGTGTATAAGTACAGATTTGTAATAGTTAGTACCTAATCTTGGGACTTCCCCAAAGGAAGATTTTAATAGCTTAGTCCAGATCTCTGGGTTTATTCCTATTTCATTCAGTAACTGATTCAATATCTTCTAAGAATTCATACTGTGTAAGTTTATAGAACTCACAAATGACAAAAACATGAGAGGTAATGTTTAATGTCAAAATGGAGGCTCAAGTATATCTCAAAAGCTGTAATAATGGGGATTAAACACAAAATATAAAATTCCAAAGTTTCCAGGTAAAATCTATTTAAGCATACATGCAAAATTGATAATAATTGCCCCCAAATACAGCATTAGGGTGTCTGTTTAACAACAACTAATAGGAAAAAATACCTATAGGTTTCAGTTTCCAACAGTGTGACATGGGGCAAGATGTAGACTCCTAGGCTTCAATCCTAGGCACAGACTCAGTGCACAGCCATGAACAGATCTATGTGTGATCAGTGCAACCTTCTGTAAGGATACTGGAACTTTGAGATGCCTGCCCAGAAGAGATCATTGAAAAAGGAGGCAGATCTGGCAACCACACCAGGTGAAGAATGACAGAAGAAATTGAGTATATTTAGTCTAGATGGCAGGGGTGAGTCAGGGACAGCTACAGAACTGTCTGAAAATTTGCAATTCAATTATATGTAAGAGCCTGGCTGTTTGCTCTGGAGGAAAGATTTGAGATCAATGGGTGAAAGTATGGGATGCCATATTTTGTCTCAGTATTTAGAAACTCTTACTAAATTTTAATTAAGAAATGACTTCTAGTCCCCTGTAAATAGCTAAGCAGAAGCTAAAGGGTCACTTTCTAGAGATGGTAAAGGGATAAATCTTATATTGAACAGAATACTAAGTTGAATCATCCCTCACAGCTCTGAATTATCACAATCTTGGAGATCCATTGCTTTCTCATTAATTTAATGATTATCTTAATTCAAATGATTCCTACATCTGTATCTCCGTTTTTATTTCCTTGCACTTTTTGAATATGTGCCCTGGGATAGCCATTGTTGTGGATTCAGTTGTGTCCTGCCAATGGCTGGTGAAGTCCAAATTCCGTACTTGTGAGTGTGATTTTATGTGGAAATAGGGTCTTTGCAGTAACCAGGCTGAAGTCATTAGGGTGGGATTTAATTCACTATGACTGTGTTTTTATAAAAGGGGACATGAGGGACGATTGCAAGTCAAGAAACACCTGGCCTGCAAGCGGCTCATGAGGGCAGCCCTCAGAAGGAGCCAGCTCTTAGGACACCTTGATCTTGGACTTCTGGCCTCCAGAACTGAGAGACAATATTAAGTGCTGTAACTTGAGCCAGTCAGTGTGTGTTACTTTGTTATGGTGGCCCAGGAAATAACATTACCTCCAATCAACAGATGGTCTACCACATGGATTTAATCTTCCCACCTGACCCAGATCTCTGGCTGAATTTAACTTTCTTTTCTATTCATATTATAATGTTCTACTAGCTGCTTAGCTTTACACTTACAGCTAGAAACCTAACTATTCAATTAGTTGCCAACTTTTATCAAATCTTCCTCCATGAAGTCTTTAAAATACATCCCAATTTTTCTGTTCTTGTGGCCATCTCCTAGAAAAGATGCTTTTTACTTTAGTTTTGATGTTTTGAAATGTCTTCTTCTTTTCCATTCTCTAATATCACATCCACTCTAGGCCCCCCTGAACAACATCAAACTGATGGCCAAGTCCACTCTGGATTCCTGTGGTGAACATGATAAAGTCCTGTCCATTTTTTTTAGGTTGCTGCTCAAGGACCTTTGATCTGGCCCCAACCTACCTCCAGACTCGCCCCAGCACAGCTATGGCATGGATTGAAATAAATCATTTACTTTGCTTTTTATCCCCCTTTTGTTTGATTATTTTGTCCTCCTCTTACTTCTTCAATTATCAAAACTCCCACATTCAAACTCCTTTTCCTATCTCAGTTTTTCCAGGAAGCCCTCCCTGATCACTTCAGCCTAAAACTGAGCCCCTACATCTGGATTCCTTATCATTTAGTCTTCTCTGTACAAACAATAGAATTGTGACATGCAAGCCTGCTTTGATAGTAATTGTCAACAATAGAGATCCTACCTCGAGAGATCCAACATGGCGGCGGGTGCAGAGAGATCAAGTCTCTGACTTCTTCAGCTGCACGGACATAGGGAGTCTTAAACCGTCTAAATGCTGTTTGCTCAGGATCACTAGGCAATTCTGAGCTGACGTGGATCTGGGGCGAACAGTCTGTGCCTCTCAGAACACACACCAAGCACTGAGCAGCTGAATTCAAGCTCCTGTTCGCCTGCATCTCACAGACAAACCGCTGTGACTCAGCACTAAATGATCCCCCTGAAATAACTGGTCGGCCCTTCTGAACCTGCAGAGGTTAATACCAACCGAGCCTTCATAGGCAGTGGCCACAGGATTGAGACGGAGCTTGGGACAGCCAGTCAGGACCCACCCGTTGCATTGGTCACCCAGCAAAGGGAACGAACTGTCGCCATTTGCATGGGATACCACCATGGCAGAGAACTGACGTCACCAGAATGCGGCGGAGGAGATAACTTCATTGAAACCGGCGGTGACAGGTGTGTAACCCCCTAGCCTTCCCTCTCCACACAGCGGGGAAACCTTAAGGGCCCCTCCCAGCTCTCCCGTGAGCGCGATAGTCAGACCGAGGGAATCAGGAGTGGTGCGGGACCCGCGGCTCGGGACTCCGGCTACCGCTCCCACCAGTGCTGACAACTGAGGTCTCTTGCACCAGCTACCGGGGATGTGGCTACCGGAGGGCAAGCAAAATACGCTGAGGGTTCTCAGCCCCAAGCTCCACAAACTTAGGGTCTGAGGGAATGGCAAACAGGGAGAGTGTGCCCAGTCGTTCATGAAAACAGGGCTCCCGGGAGCAGCAGACCTGGTGTGTAGCCAGTATTGTGGTGAGCATCACCGGTGAGCGGGGCCTGGCTGGAGGAAAAGTGGGGAAGAGACTATAGACACAAGAAAAGGCCCTAGGCACTCAGGATTGGAGATCCGCCCAGTCTGGGAGGAGGAGCTGCTACACAGTGATTGGTTCCCGTGTATTCGGAGGAGAAGCTTGGCCCGGTGGGCACAGCTCCACCTACTGGAAGAGAAGTTAATCAAACTCTAACACTGCATTTATTAAATTTTTTTTAATTTGGGTTTTTTTTTTATTTTTTAAATTTATTTATTTATTTTTTAAATATTTTTTTAATTTTTTTAATTTTTATTTTTTTGATTATTTTTAAAAAATTTTTTTATTTTTTTATTTTCTATTTTTTCCTTTTGTCTTTTCATTTCTTTTCAATTTCCTTATTCCCCCTTCCTTGAATTCTACCTGTTTACTCTCATTCTCTTTAGTGACTTCTTCCCTTCCCTTCTAATACCTTTCCTCCCAAGCATCAAATAAATTTATAGGAGTAAACAGTAACTCAGCAGTCAAACAGAACAAGAAGTAACATGAGCAGCATGAAAAAGCAAGGAAGAAAAGGAGTACAAACAATGCAGGACAGCCTAAATATTCAGGAGGACCTAGAGGCATCAGAAAAATGGTCAAATAAAGAACTCAAGGAATACCTTAGACAGATGGAATGGAATCTTAAAGAGGATATGAGACAGCAAATTCAAGCAATGAAAGAAAACATTGAAAATGAATTACATAAACAGATAAAAGAAGCAAATAAGCATCTTTATCAGGAGATAGAGATTATAAAAAAAATCAAACAATAATTCTAGAAATGAAGGAAACTATAAACCAAATTAAAAACTCAAATGAGAGTATCACTAACAGAGTGGAGCAAGTAGAAGCCAGAACATCAGATAATGAAGACAAAATATATCATCTTGAAAAGAGTCTAGCCAACTCAGAAAGGCTGGTAAAAAATCACGAGAAAAACATCCAAGAGATATGGGATAACATAAAAAAACCAAACTTAAGAGTCATCAGGATAGAGGAAGGTATAGAGGTTCAAACCAAGGGAATGAGCAACCTGCTGAATGAAATAATTATAGAAAACTTTCCAGAAATAAAAAAGGAAACGGATGTACAAATTGTAGATGCATACAGGACACCAAGCATACAAAATCACAGTAGACCATCGCCAAAACACATTGTTATGAAGATATCCAATATACAGAACAAAGAAAAAATATTAAAAGCTACAAGAGAAAGGAGGCAGATTACATTCAGGGGTAAACCAATAAGGTTAACACCGGATTTTTCATCACAGACGCTGAAAGCAAGAAGATCCTGGAACAACATATTTCAAACACTGAAAGACAATGGATGCCAACCAAGAATTTTGTATCCAGCAAAATTAAGCTTCAGGTACGACAACGAAATAAAAAATCTTTCATGATAAACAAAAGTTAAAAGAATTTGCAGCCAGAAAACCAGCATTGCAAAGCATTTTGAGCAAAACGCTACACGAGGAAGAAATGAAAAACAATAACCAAAACCAACAGTGGGAAGTACCTCAGTAAAGCCAGAGGGTGGGGGGAAAGCTAATCATGGAGAAACAAACCAAATTAAAAAAAAAAGATAAATAATCAAACATGGCTGGAAGTACAAACCATTTATCAATAGTAACTCTAAACATTAATGGCTTAAACTCTCCAATAAAGCGACATAGGCTGGTAACATGGATTAAAAAAACAAATCCAAGAATAGGCTGCCTCCAGGAGACACATCTGATTGGAAAACACATACACAGGCTAAAGGTGAAAGGTTGGGAAAAAATATACCACGAACACGGTCCTCATAAGCAAGCAGGTGTGGCCATCCTCATATTGAATAAAATCGACTTCAAGACTAAGTTAATCAAAAGGGATAAGGAAGGACATTATATACTGATAAAAGGAACCATTCACCAACAAGACATAAAAATTATCAATATTTATGCACCAAATAAGGGTGCTGCGACGTTCATAAAACAAACTCTCCTTAAGTTCAAGAATCAAATAGACCACAACACAATAATTATGGGTGACTTCAACACACTTCTCTCACCATTGGACAGATCCTCCAAACGAAAGTTAAATAAAGAAACTATAGAACTCAATATCACAATCAATAACCTAGACTTAACTGACATTTATAGAATATATCAACCATCATCAAGTGGATATACTTTTTTCTCAGTAGCACATGGATCCTTCTCAAAAATAGACCATATATTATGCTATAGGGCAACCCTCAATAAATATAAAGGGGTGGAGATAATACCATGCATTTTATCTGATCATAATGGAATGAAACTGGAAATCAATAATAAAAGAAGGAAGGAAAAATCCTACATCACATGGAAAATGAACAATATGTTACTGAATGATCAATGGGTTACAGAAGACATAAAGGAGGAAATCAAAAAATTCTTAGAGATAAATGAAAATACAGACACAACATATCGGAATCTATGGGACACAATGAAAGCAGTTTTAAGAGGGAAATTCATCACCTGGAGGTCATTCCTCAAAAAAAGAAAAAAAAAAACAAATAAATGAGCTCACACTTCCTCTCAAAGCCCTAGAAAAGGAAGAGCAAAACAACAATAAATGTAGCAGAAGGCAAGAAATAATTAAAATCAGAGCGGAAATCAATGAAATTGAAACAAAAGAAACTATTGAAAAAATTGACAAAACTAAAAGTTGGTTCTTCGAAAAAATAAATAAGATAGACAGACCCTTAGCCATGCTAACAAAGAGAAGAAGAGAGAGAACTCAAATTACTAACATATGAGATGAAAAA
>NW_026000019.1:16304397-16337358 GCF_001458135.2 Marmota marmota marmota
ATTTGCAGGGAAATGGATGGCATTAGAGCAGATTATGCTAAGTGAAGCTAGCCAATCCCTAAAAAACAAATGCCAAATGTCTTCTTTGATATAATGAGATCAACTAAGAACAGAGCAGGGAGGAAGATCAGGAAGAAAAGATTAACATTAAACAGAGACATGAGGTGGGAGGGAAAGGGAGAGAAAAGGGAAATTGCATGGAAATGGAAGGAGACCCTCATTGTTATACAAAATTACATATAAGAGGTTGTGAGGGGAATGGGAAAAAAAACAAGGAGAGAAATGATTTACAGTAGATGGGGTAGAGAGAGAAGATGGGAGGGGAGGGGAGGGGGGATAGTAGAGGATAGGAAAGGTAGCAGAATACAACAGACACTAGTATGGCAGTATGTAAAAAAGTGGAGTGGAACTGATGTGAATCTTCAATATGTATACGGGGTAAAAATGGGAGTTCATAATCTGCTTGAATCAAATGTATGAAATATGATATGTCAAGAGCTTTGTAATGTTTTGAACAACTAATAATAAAAAAAGAAAAAAAGAGAGATCCTACCTCTACATCTTTATCTTAAAAGGTATTTGTATTTTTAAAATGCACATCAAAAAGAATATGACAATTTTAAAAATATATAGTATAATGGCATAATATAGTATACTATGCTAACGGAATAGGATAATAGCAAAAGAGAATATACTAGCAAAATACAAACAGCAAATTTCCATTCACATGGATCTGGAAAGATAACATTCATATCATGTGGCCATTTAAAATGATGATCTAGATCAATATTTATTAAAATGCAAAACACCCCTGTTATGGTTTGAGTTCATCCTCTCCAAAATTCAGCTGTTGAAATTTAATATTCAATGTGACAGTTTTAAGAGATGGGCCATTAAGATGTGATCAAGCCATGAGGGCTCCTTCTTATGAGTAGGATTAAGGCTTCCACCTTCTACCATGAGGACATAGCTTCCTGCCCTCCAGAGGATATAGCAACAAGGCTTCATGTTGGAAACAGAGAGCAGCCCTCACTACACCTCTACCTGATCCTGGATTTCCAGCCCAGAACTAGAAAAAAAAATAGGTTTCCATTTTTCATAAATTCCCTAGGCCCAGGCACTTTGTTATAGCAGCACTAAGAGATGAAGACACCCCCCAACATATTATTGACTGATAAAGCAGATGATAGAACAGTAAGTATGAAATCCTATCTATTCAAGCCATATTCATTTATCAAACTAGATCTCTAGAAGGGGATCAAACAGGTAATGGGATCTGAGGCAATTTTCTATGCTTTGCACACTTCTGTGTATCTTTTAAAAAGTTTTCTAAAACACAATGCATTTCCGTAAGATATATAAGTGTGTGTGTGTGTATGTATATATATAGTCTAAAAATATGTATATATAAAGTTAGAGCACTCATTCTTTCATTAACTGGACAACATTCCCAGAAGGCAATTACTATGCTTTTGTCAGTGTGACAACAATTTAGTACATCATCTTGCATCTTATCAAGTGTCTGTTCAATATTGATTGACTATATAGTGATAGAGATGAACTCAAAGTGGAAAATAAAGCAGAACACACCCTCATTCTACCCCTATCCCAAGTTCACTGATATTGCTGTACTGTAAAATCCCCATAAACCAGACAATACAGTTTTATCTAAAAAAGTTGAACTTGAAGGAGTATATATAGGACCTGCCCCCTCTGTTAGGCAACAAGGGACAAAAAATACACCCAAGCCCAAACTCTTCTCTCTCAGTCCTTGACAATGCTTTGTACAGTGACTAAAGGCAGAGCAGGTTCTTGGAACAAACACTCTAGCATGATAAACTCCCAGGGCTTGGGCAGAAATGGGCAGTGCGATTCCATAGGCATGACACTGGGTTTAAAAATAGAAAGCTTCTCCCAGGAGGAGTGGCCCTTGTGGGTAAGTGGAGCAGACACAATGTGTTTCAGATAATAGTAAAAACCCATGAAGTCACTCAGTACTTTATTCATTCTTTTGTGCCATTTTTTCTTCTCCTGAAGCTCTTCCCTCCATTTAGACAATCTTAAAAGGTTCTCTTCCACTCCTGTTTGCTAGCAAGGCATTCCTCCTGTTAATATGTCACACATGTATATGCATACAACCCCCAGAAGTCAGTTTCTTCTGGGAAAAAAAAACATTAAAACTCCGAAATTAAACTCAACAAATTAAATTCCCAACTCTCTTTTTTACTGAAAGTGAATGGATCATATAAGAACACCAATGGTGGAAAATCCCTTATGCTTTGGTTTTAGAAAAGAGAACAACATGCTCATTAATTCCGAAAGGATTTATTGAACAAGTACATCTCAGGCCCTGTGCTGAATGGCCAGGAGACAAAGCTGGACAAGACCAGACAGCATGTTGACCAACATAATCTATGGCTAATAGTGGAGCAGACTAGGAGCTCTCTGGTAAGAGAAGCAAACAGTGCTGTGAGAGCCCAGGGACAGGAGCGCCTGGTCAGGACCTAGGGTATGGAGAGGTCTTCCCAGAATTGACACCTACACCAAAACCTAGCAGATAGAAAGGGGTTTTCCTGGGTGCAGGTGGCAGGGGAGGAGGAAGGATAATCCCCAGGTCCAAGGAGTTGGTTCATGAGAGTTATACACAGTAGACAGACGGATGCTGGAGAGGTTAGCATCAGTCAGATCCTGAAAGGTCTTACAAACCTCGGAAAGACATTCAGACTTTCTTTCTTTCTTTCTTTCTTTCTTTCTTTCTTTCTTTCTTTCTTTCTTTCTTTCTTTCTTTCTTTCTTTCTTTCTTTCTTTCTTTTTCAAATTTCCCTTTGATTCAAAAGGGCTTTTTATTTATTTGTTTTTTTTTTTAATGTGGTACTATGGAGCGAACCCAGGGTCTCGCATGTGCTAGGCAAGTGCTTTACCGCTGAGCCACAACCCCAACCTCAGACTTCTTTCATGAAGGGAAGCAACATGATTAAATTGCCTTTTAGAAAGATGAGTGTTGAGAGTCTGTGGGGTTTGGTCAAGCCCACAAAACAGAGATGCTGCAAAAAGGCTGTGGTTGAATTAGAGTGATATTTATAAACAGAGCCATCAGAAATTGGAAATTCATTAGATGAGGTAGAGTGAGAAAGAGTCCACAATTATTCCTGAATTTTTAAATTTAACAACAGGATAGCTCAGTTACCCAGGAGGTCAAGGTTTGGCTGATGATCAAGCGAGAGATGCATTTAGGTAGTTGTAGATGTGAGCAGAATGTAAGTTTAGAAAGCCATAACATGTAGATAATAATGAAAGGTTAGGGATAAATGAAGAGGTCATTACTGGCTTCTTGATGGGTATACTCAGCACCACACAATGCTTAGGAAACCAGCAGAGAGAGAGAGAGAGAGAGAGAGAGAGAGAGAGAGAGAGAGAGAGTTCATTTTCAAAAACATACCCAGAATTATGCAACCTGAACATCTAGAAGGAGGCAATATTAATCTTTCTTTGTTTAAAACGCTAACTGTTGCTGTGTATTTAATGACCCTTGAGGAGAACACTGTGACTGAAGCATCAAGCTCTAGGAATCTCGATCTTCCCTCCAGCCCCTGATGAACTACTAATCTGGGAGCTAATGGCATCTCTTCTACATGGACACCTGCCTACATGGCATGATTAGAAATTATAATGATGAAGATGATGAGTCTTCCAGATCACCCACATTCTTTTTAAGATATTTCTGTGAAGTATGTCTACCGGAATCAGGTGGAGAACTTGCTTATTCTTAAATGTTTCTCTCCCTAAGTCTCCCCAAAACACCAGTAAAATCTAGGTGTGGATTTAAGATTTGTCATTAAAAATACATAAGTAATAAAACATATACCACATACTATAACAGTACAGAACAGTAAGCTACTAATTAACATCAAAAAGGAAAATCTTTATAGAGGAAGTGGTATGTATGAGATGAAAATTTGGAGCTGAGAAATTACTCTCTTGGAATTAGCTAAATTTTTTCAAGCAAAATTCAGGGAGGAAATATCAGGTCTGTCTGTTTTTATAAATCAGTAATGTCAACCTTTCAAAACCAAAAATCTATTGTGTATGCCACTTTTCTTCATATTTGTAATGCTGCTTAAAAATATTTCTAAGCAAAAGACGTAGACCAAAATACATTGCCTACTTGATCATCCCCTGATATAGTACATTTCCTAATAATATGGCAATATTTTAAAATGTAATACTGCTGGGCAGTAAGTAGGGTCCTGTAATGAGAAAAAAAGAATTTCAAAATTAGAAGGAAAACAGATTAAATCACACTTAGGAGTAAATGATATCTAAGAGTAGCAAAGAATAACTAGTGTACATCATTGCTTAAGGCCCTATTTCACTGAAAAGAGTACTAAATTTAAAGGGATTTATGCACATCAAAAGGGTGTTTCATCAAATTAAAAACAAACTTCTTCACAATACCTGAAAGGACTTTTAACAATGCATACAAGATAATAAATATACATGAATATCAAGAATTTTAAGGATAGAAAAACATGAGATAAAGCTGGGATCCAGTTTCATCATTTGTTTTTAATGTAGAGTACTGTACAAATAAATGCCAAGAATATAATCATCTCTGCCTCAGAGAGGTTTGTTATCTCTTGGTGGGAGAGACAACTATGTAAAAAGTTAGAATAAAAAACAGCATAATAATTAGGAGCTTACTGTTCTGTAGAGTTATAGTATGTGTGGTATGTGTTTTTATTATAGCATGTTTCATCTTGTATTTTAAGTATTTGCTCATCTTCCCTAGAAGACTGTGTACTACTTGAGGTCAGGAACCATATGTGTTTATTTGTCTGTTTATTGTGTAGTGATTAGCATGGTATCTATTGGATAAACACTCTATACATTCTTATAAAATCAAAGAATACAAATTTAATAAATTATGTTGTTGTGAAAAATACATAAGTAAATAAAATAAAATAAAATAAAACAAATAACAGTTCATCTTTTAACTGTGCATCATGGAACAGCAAAGGAGGAGATCTTCTCTGAGTTCTCAAAAGCCCATTTTGGCCAAGGAAAAGGTATATGGAGAGAGCAGAGAGGACATAGGACAAGTCTGAGGAATAGTAAATTTTAAGGAATAGGCAGAAGAGAAGCAACTGGCAAAGACATCTGAGAAGGAGCAATGAAGAAGTGGGAAGAAATCCAGGAGAGTTGGCTTCTCCAAAGCCAAGAAGGTCATTCCAAATGTTCCTGGCAATGTAAGTGAGAGAAGAACAGAAAAGTGTCTATCAGAAGTAGAATAAGGAGACGGTTGGTAACTTTGGCAAAAGTAATTTCAGAAGAATAGTGGAGACAGAATCCAGATTGTAGTGGGTTGGAGTGAGTAGGGCATGCAGAAGAAATGGTGGGTCTGGACAGGAGTCTCTGCAGGGAAGGAAGACAGGGAGGAAGCCGGCAGAGATAAGTGAGGATGGAAAGTTTTTATCATAGGAGACTTAAGCATCGCCAAAGTTGCTCAACCAGAAGAAGCCAGAAGGAAAAAAAAAGAATGAAGAGTAAGGAAAGAGTGCAGAAAATCAAGAGAATGTGATTCAGAGCCCAGCAGGAGAGATGCACTTTAGACAGGAGTGTGGTGGAGCTATTGGGTGTCACCCAAGTGGGCACCCCAGTCCCTTGCTACTGGTAGCTAACTTCTTGCCCCATCTTATAGAATCCCTGAGTTAAACAGCAGCTGGCTTACGGGAGGTTATGCAGCAGCATGTAGCCAATGACTAACTTAAAGAAGGGTACAAAAAGCCAATCCTTTTCCCGATTGTGGAACTGAATCCACAGTGAATTCATGCCTCAGAACTCGCTGCGATCCAAGAGGCACACAGTTGAAATCACATTTTGCTTAGTTCCTTACCATGCCTCATCCTGTTTCTCTCACTATCCACTAAAAGATCCCTCAGTAAATCACCAGGAGCCACACGCCCAACTCAGCCTCCCCTTGTTGGAAATCCTCTTGAAGACAAAGAGGAATACTTGCCCATGCAATAGACAATAGGAGAGGAAGGGACGGAGGTGACATTGCACTACCGCGCTTGCAGGTGTGATCCAATGGCACTTAGGAATTGCCAGAAGTTGCCTGAACCAGCAGTGGAGGCTCACTGGTCATCATGCCTCAGGAGACAGAGGACTCCTATCTGCACCCTCTCCCCTGATAAATTTTCAGAAGCCCCCAGACTCTATTCAAAAATTTTGCTCCATGCCTCCTGATGAAGACACTGAGCTTTGGATGGGGAAATTTTTGTTTGCTTTTTCCATTGTCTTTTGTGAACTTTGACTCTTTCCAGAAGGCTGCTAGACCAACCCTGCCTGTCTGAATGTGCAATTGTGGTAGTGACCGAGCAGAGAGAATTCCACATGCACACAGGGACACGCTCCATATCCTCCCTCCTGCACTCCCAACTCCTGGCTTTCTCTTTTCCTCTCCTGTCCTTTGAGAGTTAGGGGCCAGAAAGGCATATCCTTCCAGCCACTCTGCCATGTTCCTTTTCTAGGACAGGCTCGTGTTCCATCTAGAGAGCACATTTCTTCTCCTAAACCTTCACCCTCTCCCGCCCCTGACAGTCATGTTTGAAGCAATCTGAGGATCACTTCTTGGCTGAGGGATCCTATTCAGACTATGGGTGGGTGGTGACTCATGCTCTGTGGTCTCCCTGTGTTTACCATGGATGTTCTTATTCCAGCTGGGTTTCCCTTTGCCCATGAAACCTACAGCTAAGTCACTTCTCCATTTTTCTCCTTCTACCCACATATCCTTTCACCACTGATATACTCTAAAAGGCCTGTGTGTGTGTGTGTGTGTGTGTGTGTGTGTACGTACTCTGGACCAAACACCCGCAAAATCTGGACTGAGGTTCCAAATCCAGCCTGTGACTAGTCTTGTATGGCCTATAAACTGAGCCTGGTTTTTATAAATTTTGGAGTTGCAACAAGAACCAAAAAAAAAAAAATGTAGAAAAAGAAGAAAATGTAAGTGAGATTATATGTTGCATGTGACGCACAAACCCACAGACTTCAGATGTTTACTATTTGGTCATTTACATAAAAATAATGTGCACCCCTACTTTACACTAAGGTATGTTTCTAGTGTGTGGGTCTGAATTCAGTCAGACAGAGTTAAGTCCAGCTCTGCCACTCACTAGCTATGTGATCTGGACATACACCTAGCCTCTCTGAGCTTCTCATCTTCTTATTGATGTGAAGACAAAGATGGTATGCTAGATGGAGCACTTAGCATAGTACCTGCCTATAAAAAAGGGAAGAATAAACAGCAGTTTTTTGCTGTTGTTATTTTTTGATTCAGTGAGGTCTAATATACGTTTCATGTTCCTTCAGGAAAAATCAACACTCAAGAAAAGCAAAATGTGTACAAACCAATGAGTGAACCAAGTCTCTCAGCTGACCTGTGATTTAATTTCTTTGCTCTCAAACAAGTGTCATGACATGGTTCTGTAAGGAGTGGAGGTAAGGCAATGTTTGTTTACCTGACTCCACAACGTCCCTGCAAAGCTAGCTTTTCTCCTGTTGTGCTAGGGAGGAAGTCAGGAGTTGTCTTTTTTCCTCCATGTGCATTCTCACCACTTACGAGCACCCAGTTGCTGGAGCTCACCTATTTCACCTGTTATTTTCTACTCCATCCCCTTCACTTCACAGTCACTGCCAGGGGTCCTCATTTCCTTTTGTCCAGCCTATAGCAATGGTCTTTTGTCTTCTTGCCATAGTTTCATCTTCTCCAAACTATTAACCACATAGCTGCTGGAACAACCCATCAAAGCTATAAATCTGACCAAGTAGTCGTCCTCTTCCAGCCACCTCACCTCTCGCCACAGACTCACTTGTGTTTCAGGTTCCAGCGACATCAAGCAGCTTAGAGTTCTCCACTCAGCTTCTCTGTTTAGAGCTCTTGTCATTTTGCTTGTGGTATGCCTCCTAACTAAGCACGCCTCTTTATAAAAGTACTACCTACACATTATCAATAACTTAGAATACAAAAAACAACTACAAGAAAATTATTAAGTACCCAAATTCTAATCCCTTGGAAATTACTATTATGGATATTTGGATGCATTTGCTTCTATCGTTTTTCTATGTGTGCTTTACACAATAATTGACATAATTGGGGGTACAGTATTTCTATCTTGATCTGCTGGTATTTTATCCTTTTTGATCTACACAATTTTTTTTCATTAACCAAATGCACAATCAACCATCCTTTCAATTATTGTCATGTAAATATCCACAAACCACATACATCAAACACTAATGCCTTCCTCAGACCTTTACTTTTTAGGACAAAATACTTTTTCGTATCACTCAGAGTCTTTCCCATAAAAGAAAGGACAACTTAGGCTATGCCCAGAAAAGCGGAATATTCATGGGATGAAAAGGAAATTCTTCCGGTTTCAAAATTTTATCTAAATTTGCTTATAGAGGAAAGCAGCAATTTGGTTATAGGCTCAAGTAGTAATTCTGAGGTCATGTATTCACACCTTTGAGCTGGCTTTGAGGTAAAATCACACATGATCACAGAGACCTCCTTAACTGCCTGTGGAACTCCTAATATGCTCCAAGGGTCTCAGCCTCTGTCACCAAGTGCTTCTAAAGACCAGCATGGGGATGAGACTGCTTGGTCTAGACTGAGCTTTATGAGAAGCAAAGGTTCCTCCAGTGCTGTTGGTGAAACAGGAGGGGAACATACTCCTTGCCTTATTCTAAATGCAGATGGTTAAAGGTCCTAAACCTTCTGCAAAGTGAGGAGAGTGGCGAAGTCTTAGCCCCTACGAGTCCCACGTGCCAAGGGTAATGTTGTAACCGATCAAGATTCTTGTATGTTTTTTCTCTTTCTGGTTAAAAAGTAATCAGCAAATCCTGGGAGATGGCATAATTAGTGATAAAAATTTGAGCTTGGATTAAAATGACCCAGGTTTACCAGTGTTTGTCATTTTCTCCTTGAATGATTGGGGCATTATATCCTATCTCTAAAAATCAGTTTCATGATATGAAAATGATCATGATCATTTTTAAAACAATCAAAATAGTATAAAAATGAGAATAAACATAGTATCTACCTTCTAAAATTGCTACACAGATTAAATGAAACAACATATGTAAAGCACATGGCAAATACTAAATATTTAGAAAGCAATTGCTACTTAATCTAATATTTTTCAAGCATATTTGAAAATGACAGTCAGTGAAAAGATGGAAAAAAAGTAGACAGGGAAATGAAACAAAGACAGAACTTATTACTGTTTCTTAACTGCTTGCAAATTCACAATGAGAATTTATTATTTTAGAAGAACTCAATGTTTAAAGAATAAAAAGGGTAAATTTAATTTTAGTTGGAATATTCACCCTATACTCTGAAATCTTTTTAGACGATATCCCAAAAGCAGCCTCACAATGGTAGGGCCAGGATGCACAGGCAGAGGGCCCCCAGCTGCCAAAGACTTGGAGGCTGAGCTTCTCCACATGAGAGTGTCCTGAGGCAGAATCTCGGATTCTTAGTCTCTATTATTCCCACTCTACTCTAGTATTTGGAATGAAAAGTCAGGTCAACCAATAATAACTAACAGAAAATAGAAACATTAGGGGAAAGGACCAAATGAGTTCATCCTAGTTTTTTTAATCTGGCATTTCTCCCAAGACATGCTTGACAAGCTAAACACAGGATGGATGAGTCGTCTGTTTAGCCTCATGTGTTATTTAAAAAAAAAAAAACCTCAGCATTCCCATCCCCCCAAGATCAATTCACCAAGTATTTTTGACATGATGCATTCTCATTTGCCTGCCCTATGCACACGTGTGAGTGCACACTCACATGCACTCACAGTTTCTTAGGACCCATTTTTATTTTTAGGCCAGAGACTCAGTGTTCCAGATCAAGGCTTTCTGCTCCTGAGCAGACATGCTAAAAGAGCTTTGTTGCCAGATATAAAAAGGCTGCTGTATAATTTATTAGAGGAACTTTCAGAAAGCTCTGATTACTTTTTAACCAGAAAGAGAAAAAATATACAAGAATCTTGATCCGCTCCAACACTGCACTTGGCACATGGGACTCTTGGGGGCTAAGACTTCGCCACGCTCCTCACTCTGCAGCCTGCTCATCTGCAGTGCACCATGGGAGGGTTCAAGTTTGTGGGCTTTCAGTCTTCTCTCTTCCCTGTGAATGTGCAATTCCATTTTCCTAAATAATAGGGGAAACTGGGCCAAAAAAAACTCAAAACAATACATTTGTTTAATACCTCTAATGGTTCTGCTGGGGCCTGCCAATGAAAATGCTGGCTAAATTGTTCCAGAGAGCCTTCTACCGGAGCTAAACAAAACCTGCCAAATCTCTACCCACCACCTTGTGCTTCCTGCCACTTCATTTTTTTTCTTTCTTTCTTTCTTATTTTTTTTTCCAGTTTGGTTTTTTCCAAGTGGAGTATGTAAGATACCCAAAAAATGTTTTTATTTTCAATATGTATTATGTCTGGGGTACAAATGCATGTTTATTTTGCAGGGTCTAGTGACCATATTTTCAAACCAGAAGTCAGAACATGGTTTTATAGTATAAGGTACTTTGTGAAACAATAGGATAGGATATTTGAAGCCATGCACATCCTAACATGTCTAAGTTGGGTCAACCTTCATTATTAAGGACATAAACATGCCTTAAATTGCATGACACATTTTCTCTAAAAAATATTTTTTTGACAATTTATTATTTTCTACCACTATGCAAGTCACTTGGGAAGATTCTGAGATGTTTCAACTAAAATGACAAGTTCTCCACCCTAAACAATAATTAACAAGTGGACCCCACCCTCTTTTTTCCCAAGGAAAAGGGTTATGGTGACCCTTTTAAGCAAACCTAAATTAGGGATTGAAGAATCAGGAGAAAAGAGGGAAAAATGAGAAAGGAAAAAAATTAAAAAACAGAATTTATGATCAGACTATAAAATAAGAAAAGAAAAAAAGATTATGTGAGAGAGGAGAAAACTAAAATGTTCAAATAAGACAAGGGCACCAATTATTGAATCAAGAGCCAATGTTGTCCACCTATGTCTACCTTGTGTAAGAATAGCAGTTAAAATCAGACAGAATTAGAATCCATGCCTTCTCAACTTCAAATTATCAAGAGAAAGCTATCCAATTCTCTCAAAATTCCTTCAAAAGCATCAAGCTGTCACTGTGATTTGAAACATTGCTTTCAAGTGTTCTCATCCAGTGCAATTCTTATTAAAACTACACGAGTTCCCTGTTTCTACTAGGACTCACATGACATCTAAAATAGCTATAATGCCACTTTCCATGAGTTCACCTTGCTCACAAGCACTCAGAACTCCTAGTATATGTGTCACTGTTATAACGATTCAAAAGACAGGGAAGGAGAATATGGAAATGTTGCTATGTGCATCGTCCCAGAGAGAGTCTGTACGCATGCGTTGACCTGACTCAACAGTGTGTCTTCTCGAGTCCACATGTTCTCATCTGTATCCTCCTTTATTCCACCATCCTGTGCCCCACTGCAAGCTAATTTTTCAAGGAATGAGTACCAGTCATATCAGTCTCTGCTCAAAAACCAACCATGGCTCTTTATTCTCCAATAACTAGTCTCAAAATGCTTAGTTTATGTTAAAGATCTTTTGTACTCTTGTTCTTTAGCCCTCAGCAAGTACCCTAATCAGTGGAATAGTTTTACTTTCTATTACCTGATGATACCTAGAAATTTTCTTCAAACTTTTATGCATGCTTTCCCCCACTCCCAGCAATGTTACACCTGCTCCTCACAAGTCTTCTTGATTGGTGGATTTACCACCTTCAGAAGTGCAGCTTCATTCCTCCCTCCTCACTTGGGTTGTACTATATATACAGTAAAATCTTTTACCTCATTTTAACATGTAACCATTTTTTTTATCTTGTTAAGAATTAATATCTGTGTATCTCCCTGCACCAGCACATTGTGAGTTCTTTTCATACATGATTTACTCCTTTTTGTCTCTCATAAAGAATCTAGGTTCTCGAAGACTATACTAAATAAGTATTCATTTTATAAATGAATAAACCAAGGTCTTCATGTGCCAGAATGTAGCACTTGTTGAAACAGATTTCCAAATATTTTAAGCATCACAACTACCTCTGAGACTTGTCAATGTTCAGTACCCAGGATTTTTTTCAAAAAGGCTGGTGGTTCTGCTGATGATCCTGATGCTCAACAAAACAAGCAAGGTGGCAATCCACAAAGTGTGATGATGGAAGACCATTTGACTCAGTGATCTCAAGTGATCCCAAATTTAGAAGTTGAACTCAGTCCATCAGTTATACTAACTTTCTCACTGTAAGGCATGTTAACAGAATCAAAATCATTTTCTCAAAGTACCCATTCTGACTTTCTACTCAATTGATCACTCGAAGTTATTAACAGATACAGCCAACCTTTCTGAGAAAAAAAAATAATTCAGAGATATTTGACACCTAATTAAATTAATAGTGTATCCAGTTCCACTACTGAAACCTAGTCCTGGCTCTAGATCTAAATTAATAGCTGAGCAACCTTAGTTTAAGCCACTTAAACTCTCAAGCCCCAATTTCCCCAATTAAGATATGAAAACACCTCTCCCCCCAAAAAGCACAGCCAATACTACTTAAAATTCTATATTTATCTTGGCAAATCAAAGAAGTTCCAGGAGAAGTCTCTGGTAACTTATGACTATCACCTTATTATTGTGTTTACTGACAGTGTCCCTTTCAAAATCTCCAAGCAGAATGCATCCACAGTATGCTATTTTATGTGGGTGTCACAGAGGAAGAAAGAGCATTGAGACATGGCTGTTTCATGGTCTTGACTCTGGTTTCCTGGTTTCAGAATTGAAGACAAACTTCATCTGGCATTCCAGGATCTGTGGGTTCTGGGTCTCCAGGATTCATTCCTGGTAATGTCAGGTTAACTCAGGGCATCTGGCAGCTCTGTACGAGGTGCTGTGAGTAATATCAGTTTTGCAACCTCATTTGTCATATAATTAAATTATTATATAATGAAAAGTATGTACCACACAATAAAATGTTCATTCTCATATTGTGGTACAGTATACTTAAGCATAAAACAACCACAAGGGAGGATTGGAAATGACATGGAAAGGTCAGCCTTAAAATTATTTTAATTCATTTAGAAAAAAAAAACAATAAAAAGAAGAACAAACCCAAGAAGAATTAATTTCCAAACCAAAGGGACCAAGGAAAGTTGAGTGAAAAACAGGAAATTAAGGGAGACAAAAACAAATATTGGGTCAGAAAAACAGAAAGAGAATGGACCTTCAAGGTGGGGCTACTGTCACAATTCTCATGACACATTACAGAAGGCCATCAATTGAGAGTCATTACTATTAGCTATTACTCTAAGATGGACTGGCCAAGCCTAAGAGCTCCTAGCACTCCTCATGGCATGGAGTGTTGAGGGTAGCTATAGGGAAATGTTTTCAAGCACTGGATTGACCTAGTATTGAGTTATGAAATAAATTTAGTGGGTTGCTAACCAGCATGCATTTAAAAAATAAAAAAGGAAAAGAAAAGGGGAAATACCAGCACATTTCATACACTACTCACAATAACCCATAAGTATCTGGAAACTTATTGGTTATCCATGTCCATAAATACACACAGATCTATAAACTCAGCTGTCATAAAATATGTTTTTCTAACTGGTGGTCAGATAAAAACAAATTGAAATTTTCTACTTACATGAGTATTTTTTCTTCTTAAATCATCCTCTGTCTTCCTAGATAGATTCTTTGCTTTCTCCTGGTTTCTAATATGTAATCATTCCCCAAAAGTTTAGTCCTCAAGTAGAAATACATGAAACTTCTAGCTCCAGAATTTCTTTATTTCCAAACTACAAAACTAAAATCATGAAACTAAAAGTGATTCCTGTACAATCACTTCATGCAAATGATCTAATTCCTGAAAGCCTCAGGTTGAATCCCTCAAATTATTCATACAACAATGCATACCAAGTGTAAGAGTTCTTGGTGCTCACTAGGTTTTTTAATAATTAATAGTACCCTGCCCCCTTGAGCCCAATCTTTCATCAGATTTCCAAATTTTACAAGATATCACACCTTTCCAGAACCTGAATTATTGGAACAGTTCAGGACCCCTTTTTTCCCTTGGCCCACCTGCCACTCACTGAGTCCCTCCAATCCTGTAGGGTGCAACTTGTTCACAAACCTTTGCGTTCCTCATCTTCTCCAGAGCCAGCTCCACTTTATTCCCAAATAGACCCATCCACAGCTCCCATCTGTATGGACAAAGGTAGGAGGCTTGAAATCATTCATATCAGAGATTGGCACTGCAGGCGCCCTTCAGCAAGTGACTCACCTCTCTGTACTTCAGTGTTCTCATTTATGAAAATTGAGATAATAAGCTTTCTTAACTCATCAAGCTTCTGTGAGTATTAGATTTAAAGCACTAAGACTGGAGCCTAATACAAAGTAAGTGCTCAAAACCTTTTCTTCTTCCTCCTCTTTCTTCTCCTCACCTTTCTTCCTTTTCTTCTTCCCCTTCCTCTTCATCTTCTTCTTTACTTCCTCTTTTTCTTTACCCTCTTCTTCCTCGTTGTCTCCTTCTCCTCTTTCTCTCCTTTCTTCTTCTCCTCATCCTCCCTTATCTTCATTTTATTGTTTACTGTGGTTAATATTTTCTCCCAGATTCTTTTCTTTTTTCCTACCATTGAATTACATCCTCCATAGAACATACATTTTTAATTTTTGTTCTAAGAGTCCTAGGACCTTAGGAGGCAACTCGGTAACTTCTGAAGCAGGAAGGAGTCTGCTGAGAGGTGTGTCTTCCAACCACTTGTCCTGTTTCTACTAGAAGCTTTGTTATTACCATTGGAGGTTGTTATTAAATTAATTCCATTAAACAAAATAGCTCCATTGCTAAAACAAGGTTTGGAACATCTCCCAGACCACTGGACCACTATTGGCATGACCAGACTTTGGTTTCTCACCAGTGGTCACACCACGGGTCATGGTGGTCAGCCATTCATCTCAATATTTGATTCTCTGGTTCTCTTTACATGCAGTGTTCCCCCAAAATTTCAAATTTGAATCAATCCCAGCATTTGTTCTTCTTTCCAGTCCCCTGAGAATTACTAGCACTTGTACACATACACACACACACACACACACACACATTGGTGTCATTACTAATTCTTGGTCTTTGACCTCAGTTGAATGCTTGTTGCTGCACACAGTCCAACATGTCTCTAGTAATCTCCTTCCTTCACTTCCTTCACTATTAAAAATCCCCCTTCCCTCCCTGAACCACTTGCCAAGCTAAACCCCTACAGATTTGCTTCTCAACTTAATGAGGAAATAGAATCTACATGGCAGAGCTTCCTGAAAATTACTCCTGCCCAGCAACAAACGCCGCCCCCCCCCCATCTTCTGTTTCCTTTATCCTATAACTTATCTCCCTTCCTTTCCCTTCCACCTGTGTAATGGGTTCTATTATCTTCTACCTCACCAAATTTCCTTCACCAGCCACCCCGCCTCATGCTTGTATCCTGAAACTTTCATACTCTCTTCTATATCAATGCAAAAAGGTCTTCCTCACTGCAAAGAAATACTGCCTTCACCCGAGCTTCCAGTCTCCCATTCATGTCTCAATGTTGAAAGTATTCATCTCTACTTTTTCACTGCCATTTGCGCCTCTCCCACTATTATCTGCATTTTACTCCCTCATATCACTTAACTTCCCACTATATTTGCAAATGATTTCTCCAAATTGTGGTATACTAAGAGATTTTTCTGTTCTGATTTTGTTAGACCTCCCCACTGTACTTGATTTTTATACTGTGTCCCTTTTCTTTCCATTTTATTGAGATGGAACACATATACAATTCACTCATTACAGTTTGTTATTTTTGGTATAGGCAAAGATATGTGCTATCATCCACGCAGACAATTTGGGAATATTTTCAATATCACAAAGAGAATCCCCATGTCCTTTAGCTATTATCCCCTGCTCCAATCTTCCTCAGCTTTAAGAAACTGCTAATCCATTTCCTGTCTCAATAGATCTGCCAATTCTGGGCATTTAACATAAATAAAATAATACAATATGTGGTCTTTGATGTCTTGTTTCTTTCACTTAACATAATGTTTTCAAGCTTCATCCATGTTCTGGCACATTATCAGTACTGGGCTCCTTTTGTGTGTCTGAATAATATTCCATTGTATAGATTCTATATTTTGTTTATTTACTATATTCTTTCAATTCTTTTCTTTTAAAATTCTGAGACAACATACCCTCTGGCTTCCTTCCATCTCTGTTGTTTTCCAGTTTCTTCAAAGAGGTTTTCTTCCAACTCCTCATCATTTAACTATCTGTTGTTAACACTCAAGAGACTTTCCCTGGATGAATTTGTCCAAATGTACTTTATCAATTCTTACCAATTTCTTAATGATTCCCCAAACAATATTTCTGACCCACACACTATCTTCTAAGTTTCAAAATGTGTATTCGATTTTTCACAGATACATTTTATCTAGCTATACTTCTAAGTATTTCAAATTCAGGGGGTTTAAAGTCTAATTTCCTTCCTATGCCCACTCTCCATTTCCATGCAAGTTACTTCTCACTAGTTCTATATTATGGTGAAGAGTGTTCACTGTGTAGTTATCTAGGTCAAAAGCATATGAACCATTCTGTTCCCTCCTTCAGCCCCTTCCCAGATTCCATCAGTTCCGGAAGCCAGTACAGTCCTCAGTGTCCCTCACACATCCATCTTCTCTTCTACATTTCTACTTCCACTGCCATCTTATAGTTTAACCACTTGTCATTTTAGGGGAGTAAATTACCAAAATAATCTCCATAATGTCCCCCCAAATTATTCTCTATATTTCTACAAAATGCCAGTCTTGTCATATTGTCTATTTAAGTAAACTTCAGTGGCTCCCCTTCATTATCCTGGCCTGATTCTCTAGTGTTATCAATAGCCTTTCCCCCAATACACCTTTTGCTGCAGCCTCACAAGTCTTGATTGTCATTTAACCCTGTGAGCTTTTGTAGAAATTTATTTGCTCTAGCAAATAATATATTACATACATTATTTTATTATCACTTTTACCTAGCTAACTTTTTCTCATTACTCAAAGTTCACTACGTAGGGATGCTTTTGCTCACCTTCCTGGTCAGTGTAGATAATGCTCATTGGTGCCTCTGGTTAAATACTGATGACATTATGATATAAAGTCTCACTTCCACTGAACTTTGTGCCCCTGATTGCTTAGCACATTAGTATGTTTGACTGGTATGTTTGACTGCCAATTATGTTTTTAGAATTTTATGTCTTACATTTTCTAGAAAGCCTTCTACCTAGTATATTTTAAATAACTGACCTATGTGCTTTCACAATCTAACCTATATATTTTGTTGTGATACCCATCACATTGTACAACCATTATTGTTTATTTCCCAGTATCAGTGTCCTCTCCAATGCCTGGTACATCATAGATAATCAATACACACTTACCTGATTAAAGAATATATGGAAGAGAATTAATCCGTGAAAGAAAGCCTTCATTCTAAGACTTTTACTGCTATGTGCCCTAGCATTGAACTTGGACCTGTATCATCATCCCTAGGTACCTTTCCTTATTACCTGCTCACTACCCTCAGCCCACACAAAATTAGATCCCATTCTAATTCACACAGAGACTCCTTTAAGGGTCTGACACTCTAAATATGTCTTGATATCTGAGGCTCTGACAGATCCATCTATTGCCAGTTGCCACTTGCCAACCTGCATATCTGGGATAAACATACACAAAATTTTCCAGCATCACTGTAATCATCCACATGGAGACCCCATTATTCAATATTTTAATCTGTCACTAATAATAAACAGGATACATTTCCTTTTAACAGGAAATATATTCTTATTTGGCTAAAATTATGTAAATCATGTTCTACATAATTTCAGGCAATACTAACCCAATAAAGGGGAAGCAGCTTTTGATGGACTATGTTTCTCTCAAAGACTAAGAAATCATACTACCTGTATGTCCACTTTTATTGACCTACTCAGAAGGCACCTGGCCCTGACACTATGCGTGACCTCCTACTAGCATAAAGGAGTTATTGAAGAAAATGTCTTCCTCTGGCAAAATAATAAACTACAACAGATGGGGGTCAGGTTGGTCTGTTTACACCACTTCTTGATTGCTTTTCCATTGCTGGTGAAGGCCTGTGTTTTATGGGTAGCATAAATCGCCACTTTAGCCTAGGATTCCATATTCAGCTGTTAACATAAAAGACCTGTCAAATGCAATACATCTTGTAAAGAGCTGAACCAGAAAGGAAGATTGAATTTTATCTGTAAGCAGGCCTTTAAAAATAGGAGGTTGCAAATCCATATTCAACACTGAGCAACAGTTTCAATTCCAGATGATAAACTGAATAAAAAGGGAAATATAGAATTATCTTTTTAAAGGAAACTTTGAAAGCCAGCCTTCATAGGCCAATCATATATATTTCTACTTGGCTTGATTTTATTAACCATAGATTTAATTGTACTTATATGTGTTCAAGAGAGTAATTATTAAAAGAAAAAGTCTAAGAGTAATTAGATGACAGTACCATAGAACATAAGAACACTCACAGAGGCTTTAATTCCCTATCTCATTATATTTTTACATTATGTCCTATTAATAAATTAAATTATAAAGCACTTTAGAGCATAAATCATGGAATATATCTTTGGGTGTCCATCACATTCCCTCCCTACTCCTAGGGCAGTAGGGCAAACCTATGATTAATGAATGTAAGTAAAAGTCATACATACATTTAACCACTGTGCCCCTGTCTGAAGATAGTTCTGAACTTGGCAAATAGGTGTCAAGGAGATGAAGAGTTCTGAGGCACCGGCATGAAAGATTTTCATCATTAGACCTCTACCCAGCACACCTTTGACTTTACCTTCTCTTATTTATTTGTACTCCCTTGGCCAAACTCCAACCCTAGTTAAATCAACTTTTCAGAAGACTACCTACACCCAAGTAGCTTAAAATGGTCAGAGAAAAACACAAATATGTTTTCTGGATTCCATTTAAAGGCATGATAATAATCTAAAGTGGGCTCCTTTGCCCCCAGATCCCATTGCAATTCCCTGGTCTGTTCATTTTCCTCTTAATCACTTTACGCCTTTCTGCTCTTCAAACCTTCATCACCTACCTCCTTGCAACTTCCTCTAAGCCAATTACCTTCAAGCTTCTGCCACAGTGAAAAAGCATGAGAGGAAGATTCAACCAGGTCTCTCCATTGCATCTAACTTCCATCCTGCACACCCTTTCCTTGCTTCCTCTATTAGGCAAGGGAACTGAGCAACATCTGACCCCAAACCAATCCTCCTGTGTGTACCACACTCCATCCCCTCTCACCTTCCCTGGGACCCTCTCAGGAATTTTGTCCATGGTGAAGATTAAGTTTAAAAATAACAGGTTCCACTTCAGAGCATATCCTGGGTATTCCTTGCAAAGAAGGATAAATTACACTGTGAAAATGGATATTAAATAGTGAAAATAACATCTATGTTCAGGTTATTTTAAAAGAGTAACATCAAAGTAAAATTCAGTTTAGGACACCAACAAAATTAAATCAAAACCTGGAGGCGGCAGGAAGATCTTTGGACTGGAAACAAAGAGACCCGGGTTAAGTAACTGCTCCTGGGCAGCTCACTGAACCCTCTGGAGGTCAGACACAGAGATATTTACTATTCCATTCAGTTCCCAAATTCTTATCTAAAAGCTTTTAGTCAGCTTTTTTTGAAAAAAAATTATGAGTAATATTGTGAACTTAATCTGACAATTATTTTCAGAACTGGTCAGTTGATAATATTTTGGATTTGATGCCAAATCAGTGAACACTCCTGGACATGGTCTTAGATCAAATCTATACAACTGAAGTTAGTTGAGTAATCATGTACCTTCTTGACAGTAAAATTCCTTTAAAAAAAGTGTCAATGTTTCTTTTGGTGCCAACAATATAAGTCTGGATGTACAGGACTGAATCATTAGAGAAATAGGAAAAAATAAAGGACACAAGAGGAAAAACAGGTGTGCTTTGCCAACTATCCACATACCCAATCTTATTGCCAAAAATTACAGGATTTCCTTCTCTGAGTACCTGGCCCAGAAATGCAGCAAGATTCTCATCACACTGCACTGTCAGAACTTGAAGTTTCCAGCTGTCCTCCCCAATCTCACGCTAATTACACATTCTCCCCTCTTCTTCATCCTCCAAATACCATCAATTTGATCTCCATGTGAAACCAATTCAGGTATAAGTTCATTGATAAGACCTTTATTTTTAACCCAATCATAGTTTAAAACTTTTTGTCAAATAAATAACCACCCTTGACATATGCTTTATTAGTTTGGCTTTTCTGAAAGAGGGGCATGGCTGTACATTATGGCTCGTTCAGAAATCTCCATCCCAAGGGTGAAAGACAGACATTCTTTCTAATCATCCCAGGAATTAAATGTTAAAAAAATACTCTTATGAATATAAAATTTAACTAAACAAGCTAGTGACATATAAAAATATATAGGAAGAGTCTATTTAAACATGGTTCAAAGCCAGGAAGGCTAACTATATAAATCTTAGGAATGTATGCATAGATGATAAAACTAAAAACTAAAAAATTATTATCAGAAAAATTATCAGGGAAAGGAGGAGGGTGAAATCATAAACAGAAGGATGTACACAGGTCTTTTCTAAGGCATGATGATGTTCTGTACTGTCATGAGGGGTAGACACCAACTCTGTAATTTTTCTTTAAATAGCTCATGTATATTTTATATACTCTTCTCTATATATGACTTTTTTTCTTTTATTTCTTTTTTATTTTGTTGTATGTAACAGCAGAATGCAATAAAATTCATATTACACACATAGAGCACAATTTTTCATATCTCTGGTTGTACACAAAGTAGAGTCACACCATTCGTGTCTTCATACATGTACTTAGGGTGATGATGACCATCTCATTCCATGGTCTTTTCTACCCCTCTCCCCCGTCCCTTCCCACCCTTTCCCTTAGCCCTATCTAGAGTTCATCTAATCCTCCCACGCCCCACTCCCCAACCACATTATGAATCAGCATCCTTAAATCAGAGAAAACATTCAGCATTTGGTTTGGGGGGATTACAATAAAAAGTAAATTAATACCAACTCTATTTATGAAATAAATTCAAATTATACTTTTCAAAGATTTGGCTCAACAATGGGATGAGGAGATGGGAAGAGGAATTATACTAAACAATTTCAGATTGTATCTATAGGATCTACTGGGTTGGGTTAGTATTCTATTCAACTGTAGTAGATTATATAAGAGAGAAAGGAGGTATGTTTCTCAGAGGCTGAGAATTATGTGTGCATTTACCAATTCATGGCTTTGATCAGCATTTACTGAAAGTCTACTACATGTCAGGCCCAATATTAGGCACAAGCGATGCAAAACTGAACAAGACAAAAACGCTGTTCTGTGTAATCCGCCCCCAGAAAGTGAGTATGAGATTTACTAACGTGACCTTCTCACTGCGGTTCATCCCCACCCTCAGCTGGAGGCTTTGACATCCTCCTCCTATTGTCTCTTCATCTCCAGTTTCCAAGTCAACTATCTGGACAGGAGGGGTTTTTGTTTTGTTTCCATTGCTGGTGTGTTATTTTGTGTGTGTGTGTGTTTTGTTATGTGCTTTTTTATTTGTGTGTATGTGTTTTGTATTTTGTGGGTTCTTTTTTGGGGGAGGCAGCCTTGGGACCCATCACTTGGTGGAATGTGGAACTGACCAAGTTGTCAAACTCAGTGTCCAGCAGGTCAGAGTGAGCCCTGGCCTTCATACCCCTGTGATGCTGACTGAATCTACTGAACAAATTCCCTTCCAAGCACTGGTCTGAATTCCTTCTGTAGGCTGGACTGCCATGGATCCTGGCCCTATTCTCAGTTGAATGATCTCCCAGAATGTGGACCCTAGGTTCCTCCTATCAGAGAGGAACTCTGAAATGTCTCAGTGATCCTTGAATGCAGGACCCTTAGCTGCTAGGACTGCCTATTGCTTATGCCCACCCAACACCCTTCCACCTGCCCTCACAGGAGTCCATTCTGCAACCGTTGAGGGGCTCAGTCCCAGCCCTGCCAAGTTCTCACTTTCCCCACCTTTCTCCTGAACAGTCCCAGGTGGGTCTGCTCAAAAGCCTCCTAAAATCAGGACAACAGCCTTCCAAATGAAGCAATAGAGATGCCTATAGAGTGATGCAAAAGCAGAACAGACTGGGGGTGAGAGTAGAAGGATAGTTCAGCTGGGTCTTAATAAGTTTACCAAGAAGGAAGAAAGAGGAATTCTAGCAGGCAAGAATGAATGATGGGGCTGGGAATTTAGCTCAGTGGTAGACTGCTTGCCTTGCACATGTAAAGCACTGGGTTCAATCTCATCACCACATTAAAAAAATGAATAAGTAGAGATGTTGTGTCCATCTACAACTAAAAAAAATAAAAAGAAAAAAAGAACAAAGGATATGTTCAAAAGCACAAATATAGAGAAGAAGCCTGGCATGTTTGGAAAACAACAAGATGTTTTTGGCATTTGTGGAATGGTGAAAGACAAGGATAGAACAATGGATAAAAGGAAAATAAAGAAAGATCTTAAATACATTGCTAGTAAAAATATCTCAAAGTTAGTGTGCATTTAGGAAATTTTGATCATTAAAATGAGGCAGTAACTGGCCTGAAACACAAAAATGCATTCTGCTATTTGGGAATCAGTATGAATTCACTCAGTCATAATGTAAAAGGCTTAGTTTTCAAGGACCTCTAATTCTCAATGTGACAGGGTTGAGAGTATAACCAACCTAGGTCATAGGTACCATCTCTTCATTGAGGGGCTAGAAGTAGGTAGTCCACTGCCCAGATGTGCAGTTATGTAAAAGGACTTACTTAAGGTAACAAAAGAAGTGGGAGAGGAAATGCATACTAACTGCTAGTGAGTGTGATTAAACTGAATCAGACAAAATCAGATCCTCTGGGAACTCCTCAGAATCCCCAATTCTATTTCTTGGAGATCCAGGACAGCTGGATCCAGGACAGTCCCCTGTAGGAAAGCCAGCTGTACAGGGAGGGCAGTCTTCAACAGGGACAGTCCCAGGTGAAATGAGGACTGGCTGTTTTCTTGGCCCTGCCACAGTGAAGGTTGGCTCTAGCTCCTCCTGGCGTTGCTGGAGTTTACACTACTCGTTTCAATGGCCTCCTGACTGCCAGATCCTCTTTGCTGCCCAACAATCCATGTGGCCAATAGTGAATCATCGGAGACACACATGGACCTGTTCACCCCTCTGTATTAGAGGCACACTGAGTCAGCCAAAAGGATTGCTCGGAACAAAATGAGAAAGGGCAAAACACTGGGCTTGAGAGTAGGAATGAAAATGGACGTTCTGGGGACAAACGTGGAATGGGTATAATAATCATAAAGAGAACAAAATATATTGAGCTATTAATTTGGTCAATGACTTCCCTCATCATTTACTATGGTCTAAATGTTTGTGTTCCTCTAAAATTACTGCACTGAAATCTAATTACCAATGTGATAGGGTTAAGAGTGATTAATTTAGGCAGGCCACACCCTCATGAATGGGATGGGTGCCCTTAAAACAGGGGCAGATGAGAACTGGCTTGCTCCTTCCACCACATGAGGCCACAGAAGATACCGTCTATGAGGAACAAGCCTCACCAGACACAAAATAAGCCAGCACTTTGATCCTGACCTTTCTAGAACTGTGAACAATAAATATCTGGTGATTATTAATTGCCTAGTCTATAGCATTTTCTTGCAGCAGCCCAAATGGGCCATTATCATTTCTCTTGGACTGAGGTGGGTATACCTGGAGTACACACTTTGGGAAGCAAACAGAAGTTGGCAAATCAATTGTACCATCATGGTTCACCAGCTCTCTGTACCTCAATTGTGCCCAAAGTCACCATCCCAACCTCAGAAGGGATCATGCATTCTATGACTCATCAGCATCACCGTAGCAATGGCATTTGCTTCAAGACAGCTTGATATCAAACAAATAAACAAACAAAAACTGGCTAATAGGGGACCTCTGGGGATAGTTGTCAGCCTAAGCTGATCATTTTAGGACCCTCAGCCCTTTAGAGATCACCCTCTGCCTCCTAAAGTCAGAGTTTTTACATTTATACTTTCAATACATTTCTGTAGCACCTATCTCTTGAGTACCTACCATGTTCTCTACATGAGACTCTATTAGCAAACTGTGAGGACATTGGCTATTTCAGTTATTGAATGAGGACAAACTCATTTTTCAAAATGGTAATTAAATGATAAAATAGATGTAAAATACTTGGTTTCATGCCTGACACAAAAGCAGGTCTTAATGGTCATTTTCTTCATTTATGGCAGTGCAGAGATAAATTGGTACACTTCTCCTTGGGGAACTCACAGGAGAAATCTCGCAGTGTCCTGAAGTACTGTGAGCTAGAGGTGGACAGCAGTTCCTGACTCAGGTCTAAGCTTAATTCCCAGCATTCTCAGGGAGACCCCCACGAGATGTTTTATCCTGTGTACCTTCCAGTCCCGATCCTGCCACCCACTTTAGGTACTAAAGTAAAAGAAAATTGTGGAATATTTTATATTTAAGTATAACTGATTAATGAGGACACCACGGAGGTGCTGTCAAGTGATGATAGATATGAATAAAAGCTCTGGCCCAACACACTTCATAATTTGAAAAAAAAAAGTTCCTTAATTATTATTTTTAAGAGAGAAAGGCAGAGACAGCAATGTTCCCTGGCCTGTGGTGGTGTTGTATTTACTAGAGGCAGTTACTACAACAGACAGGCCATTGACCCGGCTCGACTCCTCACTGACAGAGCAGGTGCCTCGAGGGAGTCTTCTGTGCCAGAGAAAAATCACTGCCATCAACTGGTCCTTCCCAATGCTTTTAATAGAATTTTAATCTTTAATCCTAAGAAATTGACTTTGTCAAAAACAACTTCCATTGCTTCTCTCTCTCCTTCTCTTTCTCTCTCTCCTCTCCTCCCCCCACCCACTTTCTCTTTTTCAAGTGTTTTTTCAAACATAGGACCTACTATGCTAGGTTACTTGGGAAAATTAAGTTTGTTTGGTGAGTAAAGATTAAAACTTACTGAGATGTCTATCATTACAGACATTGGGAAAAGAAGCCAGGAAGCCAAAGGCGATTACTGTGAGAACAGTGGCTTTGGTACTGTCTGTGACTGTGCCCAAAGCTTCATTAGGTTTTTGGATGAACCCATTCATCCTTCCGGATGTTAGACTTACTATCTTCCATTATAATGAGTGTTTGTTAGATTAAAAAACAAAACAACTACTCAGTCTGGGGATATCTCAGAAGACCCCATGAAGTTTCCAATCAATAATTATCAGATGTCCTTAATCTCAGAGAACAAATTGAGCTTTTAAAGACACACATGAAGCTGCAGTTGTTCCTATAATAAACAGATGAGCGATGCTTCCCTGAGCCTTTCAGAGCTCCCTCCAGCCTGGGGCTTGCATGGCTGCTGTCTTCTCTCTTAGGAGCCACTCTGTGGGCATCTGCTCACCTCCCCCATGATCCTGCTCTGTGGAGTTTGTTACATCTTGCTGGCATCTCCAGCATCTGTCTACCTAGAGACAGAGTGTACCTTCAGTATAGAGCGCATGAAGATGTATTACATTTTTATAAGGAAAACAATGAGGAGAAATTAAGTAATATCTATCTAAGGCAATATACATGAATTTTAATGCAAATAGAAGTTTCATTTGCTATCAATCCCTTCTGAGAGTATTTGCTCTATAATAGAGTGACTTTCTGTAATTAAGCCTCATTTTCCATCTTTTCCCCGTTGACTTCTATTGTCTAAGAAAGCTTGATATTGCCAGCACTCACCTGACATGTCAAGAATGAATTGGATAAATGTGTTCCCTAGAGCTACTTCTTTACCAAAAGAGGTATTGATAGAAATGTAGCAATAAAAATTCCAGGAACATATGCTCAGCAAACTCTTGTGAGGGCTAACAGGAAGCATTTTCATTGAACAAACTGGCCCTCAGAATGCATTGCTTTATGGGAATGGTCACAAAGCCTCAAAGAGCCTGCTAGTTGACTTCTTCGTTTAGAGACAATAGTTTCACACCGTTTTAAAAATTATTTGTAAAGCCATCTCAGTCAACTGAATTGATCAGATGTCCTTAACCTCAGAGAAGAGATTGGCCATCACAACATGGCTTGTGGCCCTGGAAGTAGTGTGAGCTTTTATGCCCACTGCAAAAGGAGATGCTGTTTAGTTGCCAATCCAGCAGCCTCTCAGGGGCCCAGCCATGGCCAGCACAATCAGCCCTTCTGCTTTCCTGGAGGCACATTACCTGAGAGTCAGTTCTGGGCTTTAATCTTATTCTGAATTTATTTTCACATATTCTTCTAATCATCCTTTGTATATTTTTGTTCCTTCTCCAGTACTGTCTACTCTATTAACAACTATGAAATGTAACGCTGTCAATGACTGTGTTATGCAGGGCAGAAAAACATGTGACCACATAGGCAAAGGGAATCCATGTTTTCAACTTCTTCCGAGCCTCAAAGGATAGTTTTGAGACTCTGGAGTGAGACAGAGGCTGGGAAATGGAAAATCTGGGGCAGAGACTTAGACCCAGTGTCCTCTGCCTCTTGTCTAATACCTTGGGTGTTTAGGGACACTGAGGAAACAAGTGGGGCTAGCTCTGTCTGGAGACAAGCTTCCTCATTCATAACATAAAATGAAAAGTTGAACTATATCATCTCCAAAGTCCATCTGTGACATTTAATGGCTCTGAATCTAAGTAGGCTTATTATATCTTCCCAAATTTACCTGGACTGAATCTCCTTACAGATTTATAGCAGCTGTTTTCTGAATCACTTTCTTTCATATCAGTCACTTGAGTACAAGAAGACTAATTAGGAACAATCTCCACCTCCCTCCAGCCCCTTCCCTGCTAGCTGCTTCCTTCTTTATCAGCAAGATCAAGCTCCATGCCTGCCTGGACTCATGCTTCTATGTCCACCCTCTTGTCCTTCCCCCTGGTTCTGAAAGAACATGGGCTTCCTTCAGTTCACACCCGGAGCTTGAGTTCTGAGTCCCTTCCACCCTTCTCTCCATAGGTAGCCTACTCTCTAGATAATTATTCTTCTTTAAAACTGTTCCAGGATACCCGGGCATGGTAGTGCACACCTGTAATCCCACTGGCTTGAGAGGCTGAGGCAGAAGGATCACGAGTTCAAAGCCAGCCTCAGCAATAGTGAGGCGCTAAGCAATTCAATGAGACCCTGTCTCTAAATAAAATACAAAATAAGGTGGGGATGTGGCTCAGTGGTTGAGTGCCCCTGAGTTCAATCCCTGGTACAAAAAAAAAAAAAACAAACCTGTTCCAGGATAAAAGTATTCCATCAACTCTCTAAAAAGTTGAAACTGAGTACATAAAGTGTTGTTTACTTGTGCTTACAAGCAGATACCAGACTGACTCTTTAACAGAATATTAGATTTTTGCATAAGAGTTTTGTTCAAACTGCTATTCATTGTACCCCATAGTTTCCTCTGTATGTGATTCCTAGGAGAAATTTCTATCCAGTGGAATTACTCGTGCCAAGTGTTCTCTTGAGCAGCTTTGTATTCATCTTAGAAGTAGGGTGAACAATGTAACTATCTCCCTCTGTATTGATTTGGGTAAAGTCAGAGCTAAATATGTGACCTAAATCTGGCACTCTAATACATATGCAATCATTTAGCATAACAAAGTCACCATTGAATTCATACTTTTCTTATCTGTCTGATTTTTTTTCTTATCCATATTTATTATTTTAAATGTTGCTTCATGTGAAAATATAAATCCACCAAGCCCTACCTGCGGTAAGGCGTAGTATTAACTAGCACCTAAACAAATGAATAAAAATTTCTTCGGAGACCCTTCATTTAGAAATATAGATGCAAAATGTATACAGATTTCTGCAGCCAGAAATAAATAGAAATAAAGTCCTAATATATAAGAAAGTAAAACCAAGAAGACAAAGGAGTAAGCCTTGGGAAAAGATTCCTTAGAACTTAAGGTTTAGTAATGTTCACATGTCTTGAAATAAGATGGTCCATCACATCGCTTGCATATAGATGCTGGGATTGCTCCCCAAGATCTGTAAAGATAGGTGACCTACAGCCACCTTAGGCTACTTAGAAAGGAAAAAATGTGATTTTATCTATTTACTTCTTTGGAAGTGCAAAAAGGTACCAGAATGACAAGACTAGGGACAATGACTTGCTTCCATTTTATTAAAATTTATGGAAAAAGTAGACCAAATTAATGAACAGAATAGTCAGGTATAATTATAAAACAAATTTAGCTGAAAATACGAGGCTCCACAGGGAGTCAGTTTAAATAGTTGTCCTAATGTTGCCCTGTGAATGCCCCACAATGTTTTCCTAATTTATAGTTATGATTAGGCTGAATAAGTGGCAGTTATTACTATGATCATTATTCCAAATCTTACACCATATGCCAGGTGCCAATTCTCTGTTGACTGTATTTTTCCATTTAATAAACTCTCCTGTCTGGCCTCTGCTACTCATCTTTCAAGAACAACTTCCCCATATTGAGTCCCTCCAGTTTGGAAGCATCGAACATGTAAATGATTCTGAGAGTGATCAATCAGATGACAGAAAATTAAATCAGAGTTAATTTGGGGCTAGGGTGAAGGGATACTAGAAATAGAAAGACAAGTTGGCCTTAGAAATTCAGATTTAGGAGTCCAGAGATGATTAGAGATAGCTCTTGATTTTACTCTCCTCTATACTGCAATTATATGCATATGTGCCTCTCTCCCACATAAATGAGGGTAAGGATCACATCCCTAGTGTCCACTACTGTGTCTAAACCATAATACACATTCAATCAATGTTTGCTATGAATTGAATAAATTAATGAGTGAAAAAGAATGGGTAGAGGGAATCAAATGCAAAAGAGGTCCCTGTGCCCTTCATACTGGCTCCTCAACCAAGTAAGAAGTAATACTGCACAGATGACGAGAGCAGGGTCACTTTGTCATCCTGACCATTACCACTCTCCCAAACCTGGAGCTTCCCAGAGCTGAGCACAGACTCCAGACAGTCTGACCAGATCTGTGTCTCCGGATACTTCTCTTGCAGTGATCTGGATGTTTTATACTTTTTCAACAGAGTCCCAGATAGCTGGCATATTTTTAGTGGCCTCATTATGCTTTTGATTCCTATTAAGCTTATGGGCCCCTGACACCCATGACAGCAAACACAGTCTCCACCAGCTTGGTTTACAAACACTGGATATCCTCTTGGTTTACTAATGCTTTATATACTAAACTCTAAGTTCATCATGTAAGTGTCCAGGGTGTTGAGCTCAACCCAGCACTCAATCCTTTTAAAATAATTTTGAGTCCTTACCTCTGTCCTAATTCTCAATGCTATGGCCTCCATCGTCCTAAAGCTTTTCAAAATTCATTATGAAACTCGGAGTTACCTGCTAGGAGATACAGGCTTTCCTGAACAGCAAATCCTTTTGAAAGCACAGTAGAAAGGAGATGTTCCTTATACTCAGCTTTGCATTTTTATACCCATATGAAAGAGGCCTCTGAGGAAAGACCAGGCAGAAGCTCCCTATGGGCCAGAGTGATTAAGGGCTCTTGCCTCATTTCATGATGAATACTAATCAACCCTTCCCTGTGAATTCCAAACTGAAATAAACACCTTTTTCACTTTTATTTTGCAGTCACCTCTTTGACATCTCCTTGAGGACACCTACCATCTCTTCCATCTCACCACTGAATCCAAGGCAATGCCTCACCAAACACTGGCCCTTAAGAAATAGTTTCAATTTATGAATCATTTTGAGCCATCATTTCTCATTTGCATTTTGCAATATGGCTTTGAGTTTGCAGTCAGGCACTTCTTGGCGGATCCTCCAACAATATCATTCTACTGTTTTGTTGCTCTGCTGTTCAAGCCCTGCTAATGTTTGCCAGCTCCCAGAGAGAAAAACTGAAATATGTGCTACAGCCTCCTGGGCTCTCTGTGATCTCTCCTAGCAGCTCATCTCTGCTCCTTTCCTTCTAATCCACCATGCACATTCCCTGCTGCTCCCAATGCTAGGAATCAATCTCCCAGATTCCAGTGCCTTAATTTCTCCATATATCTGCTCTAATACGTCTTTTTAGTAAGGCACTCTGTGGATACCCTTTTATCGCTTCCTCCAAATACTCTGGATCCCGGGTGCTTCTGGATGTCTCCCTTCAGCACCTACTATGATATATAAATCAAGCATTCTCTTGTTTATTTGTGGATTGCTGGTCTTCTCACATTAGATTGTAAGTTCCAGGAGGGGAGGGAAAAAATTTCTTTTTCATCACCATACCTATAGGCCTCAAAAGGTACCTGGCCTAGAACAGACACTCAATGAATTTTTGTTGACTGTGAATGAATGTGAATATGACTAAGCAAATGATTCAACAATGTGACCAGATCAGAGCAAGGATTAGAATCTAATTCTCCTTGCTTCTTCTTTCCTAGTTCTTTCCACTCTGGCACAATGATCTCCCTAAGCAATTTTAACCTACTCTCTCCTGCTTAGGAGTTTACCAACATTTCCCTGCCTCCAGCCTCCCTGGTACATAATATTCATCCTGCATGCTCCCTCTATATTTGTTTTCTAGAGAATCCCAAATACTCAATGACTTAAGACATCCTTTTCTGGCATAAGATGTTATGAAGCTCTGATCATCTTGCCACTGAAAATAGCAAAAACCAATTAATAAAATACAAAAATAAATTTTACATGCATTGCCAATCTGGGAGGAAATTGAAGGATATATTCAGAGTCCACATACAAAGTAAAAACAGGAATACAGAAAAGTAAACATTTCTTGAAGACACTGGCTACCCTGAGGGATCTGCTCATTCTTGGTGTTCATAAACTTCAGTTTTATGGCTTCATGAGCATCTTGAATAGAAAATCAAAATTTAAGGCTCATTCAAGTTAGGGAGTTCGATAAGAGAGACTTGTATAAAATCAGAGCACCCAAGGACTACATTGTCTATAAGTATCAAAATGGTAAAAATTAAAACTTTCACTTTATTAAGAATTTATAAAAAAAATTCTTTCATTCCTTGGCCTTAATACAGAACATATGGGTAAAATTTTCCTCGAGAATTGGGAATAATTTGTACCCTCAATTCTAATAATCTATGGTCTAAAAAACACCTTCATGCTAATAATGAAGTGGTTTCATGTTGCTAGTGCTATAAGCAATTGCCAAAAGTAAATGAGCATATCTTCAATTTATACCCAGAAGAAAATGAACAGGTAAACTTGTAAGGAATATGGGTTAACAATCAAAAAGCATAAAGCATGGCTGGGCAATGTGGCATACAACTGCAATCCCAGCTACTCAGGAGACTGAAGCAGGAGGATCTCAAGTTCAAGGCCAGCCTCTGCATCTTAGTAATAGCCTGTATCAAAATAAAAATTAAAATGCCTGGGTATGTTGCTCAGTGAAAGAGTGTCCCTGAGTTCATTTCCAGTATTGAAAAAATAATAATAAATCATAAAATATACATGAAGAAATAAGACACCATGAGGAAGAGCCAGAAGATATGAATAACAGAATCAGACCAACTGTTGTAAAATACAGAAGATGGCCTTAATATGTTTTAGTTGAGCCTTTTCTTCTGAGTCAATTTGTAGATATTCACATGTACTAGTAAGAGACATTGCAGAGCAATTCTGTATACACTTTACCCAGTTTCCCTCAATAATGCATCTTACAAAACTATAATGCAGTTTCACAACCAGGATATCTACATTGCACAACCCACTCATCTTGTTTAGCTGTACCCAGGTTTTCTCACACTCCTGTGTACATGTTGAGTTCTATGCAATTGTATCTCATGTGTAAGTTTGTGTGTCCATCACATTCATGTGTTTTTAAAAATAAAAGAGCATATCCATGATATGGATTAATAATAGAATTAATAAAAAATGACTAAATAAACAAGAAAAAGAACCAAATATAATCTATGGAGATAAATACTATACTAATAAAAATTAAAAATTTATTGGTGGGTTATAAGAGCAAGTTAACCAAACCTGAAGAAAGAATCAACTGTGAAATAAACTCAAAAATAGTTACTCAAATGCAACTTTGAAAAGCAAAGATATTAAAAAATCAAAGAGTTATCAAAAGATGTAGAGGGCAAAGAAAAGGGAATAATTAATATTTATTAGGAAATCCAGAAGAAGATTACAGAAAGATCAGAGAGATATACTTGAACAGATAAGACTCATTATGTCCCAGAATTGATGAGGACATGAATACTCACATTAGCTAAGGACAATAACTCTCAACTACACTAAGAAAGAAAAATCACCTCAAACATAACAGAGTGAAATTGTAGAATATCATAGATAGAAAGGAGATCTCAAAAACAGCCAAAAAAAAAAAAAAGCCAAATAAATACAAAGGCAGGATGTTTAGCTGAATTTTCAGCAGAGTCAATGAAAACAGAAAGCAATATTTCTTGGTGAGAGAAAGTGTTGAGAGAAAAAAAACAGTCATTCTAAAACTATACACCCAACACAGGTATCTTCTAAGAAGCTTGGCACAGTAAATACATCTGTAGAGATGAAAAAGAAAAGCATATGACAAACAAACATTTAATAAATGAAATTTTAAAAGATATTTTTCAGGAATAAGAAAATGTATCTTGGAAGGAAAATCTAAAGAAAGTAGCTATTTAAACTGAATATATATATATATATATATATATATATATATATATATATATTTTTTTTTTTTTTT
>NW_026000019.1:16337383-16339347 GCF_001458135.2 Marmota marmota marmota
TCAGCAGTTGGTAGTCAAAGATACATCTCTCTGTACATCTTTGACTACCAACTGCTGACTCTTCACCCTTAACCAAACATTCAATGACTATTGTCCTAATATAATTTTTCTAGTTTCTCTCCTTCTTACTGTTGTCTGGGGAACTTCCTTCCAGTGGTTATTCTAACAGTAGTCTTCATAGATCTGCATGTGACAGTGCATACCTTATGTCACTTTATAAAGTTCCTATGATGTACTAGATATGGTAAGCTAAACAGAGGGACAAATAGAATATATGAAAGGTAACTGCTGATAACTTCAAGGAAGGGTTTAGGATCTGAAATCTCTGGATTTTAATCCAGGCTGGGGCATGAGAAGCAGAATGTAGATTATGGTCTGCTGTTCTGAGCCATGCTTGGATTATTCAAAAGGACTTTGGATTCATGGAAACATAGAAATCTGGGTTTCTATGAGGTCCTTAGGACATGGTGGAATTAATGGTCATCTCTGGACTAAATTACCCATATACAGCATCCCTATTATTACAATTAAGTCACAGAGTTTAAATTCACAGTTCTATTATACTGTTACTCTGAAGGGATCCAACTTCAACAAATGCTTTGCCAGATATTTATTGAGCAGACAGAGTGTGCCAGGCACAGAGTCCTTCACAGTTCAGTGAAGTGTAGGAAATGAGGTAGGAAGTGGGGTCAGACCAATAGATAGATAGCTAACCTGCATTAGTAATTGATGTCGATGTGCAAATATTTTCTTCACTTCTCAAATCCTACTCAACCTTCCTAACGGCTCCTGGTGAGAAACTAGAAATCTAGTCCAAAGAGGTTCCTCCCTTAAGGCTCTGAAAGAAGGAGAGAGTTTAAGGAATCCAGCATTGAACATCTGTAACCCAGATGGGCCTATCAAACACAGTATTTATCAGTCTTGGGACCAGTCAGAGGAGATGTGAATTATAGATACATTACCCAGCCAGTTGAACAGGATTACCAAGACAGAAGGACTTGGCTTGAGGTTGGGAGGGCTACATAAGCCAGATGTCTATTTCTACATACCAGTTGCCCTGAGAGAGAGGGGAGGGGAGTGTGTGTCAGTCATAGGAGTTGAAGGAAGGAAGGGGATTGAGGGTTCACTTAGGTAAAAATCACAAATATCATTGACCATTTCCTGCGGTGCATCCCAGGGAGACAAGCCAAGTGAATTTCTGTGCTGTAAGGTGAACTTGGCTTCCCTGACTTACAGGCCTCACCTTCATTTGATTGTTGTATTTCCATTATTTTTCTCTTTAAAACAAAGACTCAGAGTTAAGGTACTTGGTGCTGCACGCCCTTTCCATCCATTGCTTTCTCTCCTTTTCATCAGAGTTCAGCTATGTATTCAACTAAGTCTGGAACTATGTGCCTCCCTCTGTCTTCAGGTTTCTGAGTCTCAGATTTTATAATATTGCTGATGAAGAAAAAAAAAAATCACCAGATTAGAACAAATTCAAACGTTTACTTTCTGAAGCCTGTGGTGGCTAACTTCTCTGTATGTTGACAGTTCCCTGTCTGGTCCCTGAGTTTTGTTGCTGAGGGTTCAAGCAACACAGAGGATGCTAGCAAATGACACACTTCTCTCTGAAGAAGACCTTAAGGAAGAAGACTGGGAGGTGCCCGGCAGGGGCAAGAGAGAGTGGTACTTGCAGTTGTATCCAAGGAGAGCTCATCTTGGGACATGAGGATTGATGTATATGGCATCAAAGGGAACAGGTGGAGAAACTGGTGATGCACAGACCTAGCTACTCAGGATTAACTGTGCTCTGTTCTCCCACACTTGGTGGCTATGGAGCCAAAGGAACGGAATGGTCAGGCTGGGCCCCTGCAGTGGTGGGTCTGTTAAACATCAGCCAGGCTTCATTATAGGTTTCTTTTGAAGTCAAGATTCAAAGTTCCCTGAAGCCAAAAAAAAAAAAAAAAAAAAAAAAAAAAAAA
>NW_026000019.1:16339368-16347112 GCF_001458135.2 Marmota marmota marmota
GCCAAAAAAAAAAAAAAAGAAAAGAAAAGAAAATGCACGGGGAAAATAAGTGTAAGGGGTAGAAAAGGGCAGGGTGAAAAGAAATGGAGGGGAAACTGAACCTGAACAGCAACATAATCTCCCATTCCCCCATTTCAGTGTGCTGGAAGTATGCAGATTCTAAAGTGACATGTCTTAATTTCTCTTATGTCACCTGGCAAAGAGGATAGGAAGGAAGAAATGAGAAGACTGATAGATAAGCTCAGAAGGTTTACCTAATCCCAGAAGCATCTCTTGTTTATTTTTCTCCAGGCCAATTTCTCCACAGTTCCAATAGGTGCCATCTTAGAGTGCAAATGAAATTCAATTTTTCTGTTCACCTGGCTGTGTGTACTTTTTTCTCCAGGTGAGTGGGGAGAGGCTGTTTTTCTCCTTTTTGTGTTTGTTTCCTGGCCAAATATACAGACTTGTGAGTGAGCCATGTGGTCTGTCTGGTTACAAACATTTCCTCTTATAAAATTTTTAGGAGAGACCCTAATCTCCAACCACATTCAGTTATTCAAGGTGGCTAGGCATTTTACTTCGAGCTTGGCTGTTAGCCCTGATCCCCTGGTCAGCTGTCAGCCTGTCTCAATTGATTTCACTTAGGGATCCCTTCCTGGAATTTAACCTAGGAATCTGAAAGACAACTGCAAAGTTACAAATGTTTTCCTTTTCTCCCTCTTCCTGAGAACCTTGTTAGTGAGTTATCATAGTGCCTGAAGAAATGGAGGGGAAACTAAACCTAAAAATCTGGTTTTCTGGGGCTTCCCCTAATCCACAGCCTCTTTCTCTTGATGTCAGAGCATAGGCTGGATGGTGGAGGAGCATAGAATGGTATGGGCATCCTTATCACAGCTGTATGGGCGTCTTATCAGAGCACCACACCCTGGAGAAAGCTGGCAACTATTTTTGAGTTTCCTAAAGTTCAAGTTTTCTCTCCCTTCTCTTCTACTGCTCTAATAGCCATGGACCTGATTTCCGAAGCTCAGAAATCTGATAACTAACTCCTACTTGTCCTTCAAGTCTGTCAGAATGAAATTTCCTCTTTCCTAGGAACATTCCTTCATCCTAAAATATGGCTATAGTCCCTCCCTGTATCACTTCAGATCTGCTAGGTGCCACTACCCTGCTCTTGGCCTTGCCGTCTCTCACCTGGGTCATCGCAACTGCCTCATGAGAAGTCATGATTTTTGCACTTGCACTCCCACCCAGTCTGTTTTTAACAACCAAAGTAATCTTATTAGAGTGTAACTCAGACCCAGTCAGAGGCAATGAATCGCATGGGTTCTACAGACCTACCCCGCCCAGCACCAGAGACTTCTGTGGCTTCATCTCTTGCCACTCTGTTCTGCTTTACCAGATTCCAGCCACACTGGCCTTGACTTGTCAGACATGCATGACCTTTCCAGTGGCTCTTGGTTGGAATGCTCGTCCTTCCAGATTTCTGTACGGTCGGCTTTCCCACTTCCTTCTGGGCATTTTTCAAAGTGACCTCGTAAGGGAGGCTTTCCCTGTTACCCCATCTAAAATTCCACACATTCCCTTGACTTTTAATGTTCTTTCCTGTTTTATTTTTCTTTTTAGAATTCATCACCACCAGGCTACTTTGTTTATTTCCCTTAATGTCAATCTTCATTGGAATGTAACAAAGAAAGGGTTTTTGAGTGTTTGAGTTACTATCACATCTGAGCACCTAGAACAGAAAAAGGAAGACTAAATATTCAATAAATAACTTGAGTGAAGGCATAGAGTTCCTCCTCCAGTACAGTGGTTGGCAAACTACAGCCAGGAGATGAAATTTGGCCCACTATGTTCTCCTAAATAAAATGTTATTGGAACAGCCACAGCCACTTGTTTGCATAATTGTCTATTGCTACTGTCACATGGCAGAACTACATAGTTAAGACAGAGACTACATGGTCCACAGAGTCTAAAATGTTTACCATCTGGGCCTTTACAGAAACATTTGTCTACTGCTTCCCTGGTGCACATCTTTCTTAATATACTGTAATCATCCATTGTCACTCCTCTCTTTATGCAAGAATTCAGATTCTCTGTTCATGGTTCTTGGAACACAGCAAGTGCTCAATTAACTTAGTAAAAATGGCCTAACATATTAATGGAAAATCAGTGATGAAGGACAACTGACAATGTTGGGCAAAGGCTTAAGGAGGGTAGAAACTTAAAGGCACAGAAACCTCTCTGTATTGAAAGAAGAAGGGTGTCCGGAACTCCCATTGGTAATCTTTTGTTCTGATCTATCACTGTTGCCACATTCGAAAGTAGGGAAGGTAGTTGGAGATGCTTGTGGAGAGGAGCGTGTTAGAGTAGCACTAAGCCCTTGGGTCCTTTACTTAACTTTTGAGTAGCTGCGCTCCAGATGGCTCTGAAAGAATGAAACATGAAGTGACTTTTGATGAGCAGAGAAGTAGTCCAGTACAATAGCCAGGAAGCAAAATGAATTCTCCTTACCTCGGGAGACAGTGAGTGAAAACACGGACCCCAAAAAAGAGATCAGATGGTCTCTACAATGATGTCACAGGTTAGCCAAGACTCTTACCAAATATTTTTGTTAGGCTTTTGCAGTTGTAAAGAAGAGAGACCACAACTGGGCATGGTGGCAAACACCTGTAGTCCCAGAGGCTGGGGAGGCTCAGGCAAGAGGATGCAAGTTTAAAGCTAGTGTCAGCAATTTAGTGAGTCCCTATGAAACTTGGTGATACTCTGTTGCAAAATAAAAAGTAAGAAGGACTGGGGATATGGTTCAATCCTCATTTCCAAACAAACAAATAGACAAACAATTAAAACAAACAAACAAACAAATAAACAAAAAAACAAGAAACTGCTGAAGTTACCTAAAAAAAAAAAAAAAAAAAAAAAAGACATACAGGATGCCAGTGGAGTCAGAAGGCTGCCCATGACAGGCAGGTTCTGGAACTCTGTTTCTCTACATCTTAATGCTCTATACCACTCGGATCTTGATAGCCAGCTACTTGGCCACTCATAGTTTCTATTGCCTCAGAGCTTCTAAAACATTTCTTCAGCTTGCTGTGGCTCCTAGTTTATCTCACTGCAGATTCATATTCTACTGGTAATTGCTGCAGTCTCTTGCAATATCTTGGTTCAAATTCAGTGAACTGTCAATGGGAATTTACCAAACTCATCATTATGTGTGAGGTCAGAAGCCATAGGCTTCTGGCCAATGTCAGGTGTCAGAAACTGTCTGTGGCCCAAAAGAGGCTGGCTGGGAAGGGATCCAGGGCAACTCCTTATCTCAGCTGGTATAGCACTCTGAGGAGAGTGAGCTGGTTTATCATATTTTCTTCTTGGAGATTAAACTCTAGATAAGCATACTTTATTGACATTTAACCTTGATATTCCTGGTCATATAAAGTCTCAGGAATTTTCATTTCAGTTATATTCCTGGGATTCCATGATTTGGAATTTAAAAGCACTTGGGTCATAGTAAGATAGTAAGTGCATTTTGCACTGGTTACTTTATTCAATCTCACAGGAGTTTAAGAAGTAAATATTTTTATCTTCTACATTTTATATGTGAGAAAGCTGATTTAGTTAGTCAGATAACCATCAGTGGCAGGACAGAGATTAAGCTCTGACTGCAGAGTCTGTATCCCACATCGTGTGTCAGATATATGTCTCATGTCCCCAGCAAAATACTTAATTGAGGGAAACTATAAATATTTGTTGATTTTAATTATATGGTGATTGTTTCAAAGAATATGTACTTGAAGATATGAGAGAAGGAAGATATGAGCTTACTATTTAAATTAAGGACTTCATATAGGTAGTGGGTTCCCCATCATGTGCAGGAAGAGAGCAGGAGGAAGAGTTGCTTGGGCAAAGGACAAATAAGAATTTTTAAAATATTCTTCTCATTTGCCAGTGAGAGCCATAAAAAACATTTTTAATAATAAAAATTCAGCACAAACAATGTACGGCAGAAGATGGAGGAAATTCATACACAAAATAAATATGAGGGAGTGGAGAAAAAAACCTCTCCCCTCCACCATCTTTCTACCTTCAGACTTCTTCCAAAATAGGAGTTTATAGATATTTTTTTCTTGAATTATTATAAATAGATATTTAAAGCTGTGGTTCTGTGAACCACACTAGACATGATTCATGGTTTACCAGGCTGAAAGGTAGGTAGGAAAATTTTTTAGTATTATTTTTATCCTCACAAAAGTTCGCATCATTCAAATAAAAATAGACTAATACTAAAAAAAAAAATCAAAAGATAAACCATGTCTTTAAAATGTTTGTGAACTGGAGTACATATCAGTGGTGGAACACTTGTGTAATATGCACGAAGTCCTGGGTTCTATACCCAGAACTGTCAAAAAATTTACATATACACATTTACATGTAAATATAACTATTCACATATATGTGTATATATTTATATATTTTTGCATATATCTTTAACAATAAATAAAATAATTGGAAAACAAAATCAAGGAAATATAAAAAAAAGGAACAAAATAAGAAAGGATAGAACATGAGAGAAAAAAGTAAGGTAATTAATTCAGGAGATTCATCCCCAGGTGTCTCAAGGAGAAAATATAGAACAAAGAAAAGAGAATTAAAAAATATCAAAGTAATGACTGAAGAAAAATTTTCAGAGATAAGGGTCACAGTTGTCCAAACTGAAGAAACACACTGAGTGCTCATAGAAGAGAAAAAGGTTAGCCCTTAGAAAAGTTATCATGGGATCCCTAAAGTAAGAGGCTAAGGATAATATTTAAGATTCCAAAATGGAAAAATGTGTGAATACATGTTTTAAAAGACCAAATAATAAATTATCAGAATAGATTCTAGAGGAAATTAATTTCTTTAATATTTGGGGAAAATGTTTTTTAAATCAGAATTTTATACAAAGACAAATTATCAGTTTTTTTGTAAAGGCAGAATAAAAACACTCTTGATAAGTCATTTTCAGAGATGTTTGCCCAAAACATCTTTTCTTAGAAAGTTACGTAAGGGTATTTTCCAGTAAAATAAGGTAGTAAATTCAGAGAAATTCATGTAATTCAGGACACATTGGCTGTATTTCAAAAAATTAGTGAAGTCCCAGAACAAGTATGCAGCCTACCTAAAGATAACTGGCCAATCAATATTAGAAAAATAAAATAGAAGATCTAGAAGGGAAAGCTTCAGGTTAAGTGTGTAAAAAAAAAAACAAAAAACCTGCCAGGCACGTCTATACCCCAGTGGCTCAGGAGGCTAAGACAGGAAGATCAAGAGTTCAAAACCAGCCTCAGAAATGGTGAGTCCCTAAGCAACTTAGTGAGACCTGTCTCTAAATAAAATTCAAAAATAGGGCTGGGGATGTGGCTCAGTGATCTAGTGCCCCTGAATTTAATTCCTGGTATAAAAAAAAAAAGATACAATTAGATTGTGTGATAAAGCATTTGGAAACAATTAAGGGTATCAAGGAAGACTAAAATAAGGAAGGAGAAAAGGAAGAAGGAAAGAAAAGAAGTAAGAAGGGAGAAGAGACACACGTATAGGATAGGGGATGGGAAGAGGTTGTGCAAGAATGAAAATAGGGTGACATTTTGTTCTACATCACTGCTGTAATGTTAATACACATACAGTCATCCCTCCATGTCCAGGGGTTCCACACCTGTGGATTCAATCAAGAGTGGATCAAAAATAGTAGAGAAAAAGTTGTATCTGCACTGAATATGTATAAACTTTTCTCCTGTCATTATTCTTACAACAGATATAATAAATTATTTATATGACATTTGCATGATATCAGGTATTAAAAGTAATCTAGAGATATGTGTATATTATACACAAATACTATGCCTTTTGTATAGGGGAATTGAGTATCTGCAGATTCCTGTGTCCTGGAACCAATTCCCTAGGGATACCAATGGATGACTATACTGACTCAACTAAAAGTAAAAAAAATAATTTGATTGGAAATATGGAAAGAAAGAGAGAGACAATTGAAGAGAGTTGGTCTCATCTGTATCATAAGATCAAGTCAATTTTTAATATTGATGAATTAAACATTATAAATATATTTGGAGATATGTAGGTAACCAACAGAAGAGATAGGTAAAAGAATTATATTTGCCTACCAATGACATCAAGGCTAGAGAGTGGAAAAGAATGGGGGAGAATCAGGCAGGAGTCTCTTGTTCTTCCTAAATCTTTAGGTACGACTTGGTATTTTTTATCATAAGCATTTATTAATATTTTTAACACTCAAAACATAAATATTTAGGACTGGGAGTATAGCTCAGTGGTACAGCATATGCTTAACATGTGCAAGGTCCTGGGTTCAATCAATTCCCAGTACCACCAAAAATAAATCATATATTTTCTTTAATTCCACAAAGCAGATATTCTGTGTCAGGATAATAAAGTCTATATGAAGAAATGTTCACAAGCCTTCTGGCTTTACAGATAGAATGGGACGAGCCCTCATGGCAACTCAGAGGCAGTGAGGGGAGTGAATTGTAAACACTCAGATAAGGACAATGCAGAGGGAAAGGGCCACCCTGAGGAAAATGATGTCTGTGTACCCTGAAAGACTGCTGTAGTCTGGATGGGTGTCCCCAGAGGTCCTTGTGTTAAAGGCTTGATCCCAAGGGTGGTGCTATTGGGATGTGGTGGAACCTTTGAAGGCAAGGCCTAGTGGAAGGTCTGGGGGCCATTGCAGGTATGCCCTCAGAGGGGATTGTGAGACCCTGGTCTCTTCTTCTTCCTTTGTTGGTTACTGCTTCATGAGGTGAGCAGTTTGCTCAGGCACACACTCCTTCAATGATATGCTTCTTTGTAGGGGGCCCCAAGTGATAAGGCCACCTAATCTTGGACTGTAACCTCCAGAACAATGAGTCAAAGCAAACCTTTTCTCCTTAGAAGGGGATTATCTCAGGTGTTTCCTTATAGTGGTGGACAGCAGTGGGTTGTTATAATGAGCTGGGGGAAAACTGGGAACAGGCCCAATTTTCCTATCTCCCTGGGGATCCTAAGACTTGTCAACCACTGCTATTGGTGAGGTTTAATTTATGCTCAAGATTATCAAAATCTAAAACCCAAACCCAAAGAGAATTTTCTTAAGCAACTATTTCTGTAATGTAATCAATTCCCTATGCATTATTATTATGTAACCAAAGACTTTCCATCTGTCAGTTCTAACAATACTAACTAATGAAAATTTTAGAGGTAAAACTTCCCTGTGCTTTATTTCATTTGATTCACAAAACAACTTAAGATAAATAGCAATACAAAGTATGACTGTAGTCACCCCCATTTTGCAGGCAACTCTCCTGAATTTCAAAAAGTGCCTTTGTAACTTGCATACCAGTTCAGTAGCAAGGGCTCTAGGATTTAACTGTGTTCCTTGATTCCAAATCTTACACTCTGTCCTCAACACCATGTGCCTGAGCCACAGGCCAGTCTGTTAGTATTAACTGACAGCAGGAGGACTGCCCGTGGATACAGACACCATGAACTACTGAACAAATCATGTCCAACAGAAAGGCAGCCAGCCAGGCCCTGGGAGCTGTGAGCCAGTCCTCCTGCCACCTGCCAGCCTTACACTTTAGCTTAGGTGTTCCTTTTCATAATTCCAACAAGGGTACCAGTTGTACTAGAGACGCCTTGTCCACATAGACAGATTAACAGGTTTACTGCCTAACTCCCTCCTTTCCAACCTCTCTCCAACACCCACCCCCCCCCCCCC
>NW_026000019.1:16349148-16355380 GCF_001458135.2 Marmota marmota marmota
CCCCCCCCGCCTCTGGATCAGACACCAAATGAGAAGCTTTTTATCTATTTCTGTCTCAGAACAGAAGATACATCTGATGCATTCATTCATCAAAATAAACATGAGACAAATAATTCCACATTGGTGGCTGTTCAAGGCACTGGGAACATAGAGACAATACAGACAAGGCCCCTGTTCTCATGGAATCAGCAATCCAAACGGGAAAGACAGAAAAACACATGATTGCATAGAAAAAACATCTGAAGTGGTGTTGGGCAGGTGGTTAAAATTAGATGATAAGCAACTCAGTGAGGACCTGTCTCTAAGTAAAATACAAAATAGGACTGGGATTGTGGCTCAGTGATCAAGTGCCCCTGAGTTCAATCCCTGGTAACCCCCCCACAAAAAAAATGATTGGATAGCTGCTTTAGACTGGGGGGTTGGGAAAGGCTACCCCAGGAGGTAGAAGGTAGATCAGGTAGATATTAGAATGATGAGAGAGAACCCATCAAGGGAAGATCAAGGAAAAGAGAATTCCAAAAAGAATAGTCAAGGTAAAGCCTTGGGGGTGGGAAGAAGATTCATCTATTAAACAGAACAGAACAGAACAGCCAGCAAGGCTGTGCCATGTGGGCAAAGAAAGTGATAGAGAGGAAGAAGCTGGCCATGTAGAAAGGGCCCGATCGCAGCAGGATCTGTGAGCCAGAGGAGGATTTAGGTATTAAGTGCAGTGAGGAAAAAGTCAGAAGGGGAATTACAGGATCTGATTTTCCCTCTACAAAAGATCCCTGTAGATGCCACATGGCAAATGGAAATTACCAGGGAACAGTAGAAGACTTTGGGAACCTGAGGCCAGGTGTAAAGTACGCTTGTGCCCATGAATGCACTGAACTGCTCAAACTTCACCAAAGACCAAGCAGTTGTGAGATGTTTCCGTGGATTTGTCTGACTTTGGTAAGACCCTGTGACCACAGGAAGAACCGCCTAAGGGAGTGCATTGACTGGTTGCTATCATGACCTGCCGTGTTTGTTCTCCTTGAGATCCTGGCCTGGTCAGGTAGAGCGAGTCCTTCCACTCCCCTGTGCCTCAGGTACATGCTACACAGTTGTCTGCTCCACAGATCCTGAGTTCTGTGAAGACTGTCCCTTGTCTTCTGTGGCACTAATTGCCTAACATGACACCTAGTCCTTCCTAAAAGCACAATAAAGTATGAAAGAGTGGCTTAGTGAGACCCTAAACAACTTATCCATACCCTGTCTCAAAAAAGAAAAAGAAAAATGCTGGGACATGGCTCAGTGGTAAAGTGCCCCTGGGTTTAATCCCCAGTACCAAAAAAAAAAAAAAAAGTGTGAAGCCAAAGGGCAGAACAATGTTGGAAACGCCCACCATACAGAGGACACCCAAGCCCACTTCCTTACCTGTGGGGTGAGTCGGGGTCGAAGCAGGTCTTGCGAACGTCAGTCACCTCGGGGTCACAGCAGTCCCCATCATCAAAGTCGTTCAGCATGTTGTTGCATTCCACGTGACAGAGCCCGTCCCTGCGGTTCCAGGAATAGCAGCGGCCCTGTAGGCGGCAGTCACCTCCATCATAGCCGGTGAGCGGGTGCTCACACTCAGGGTCACAATGGTCGTTGCCAATCTTGCTGGGCTCACAGTTCACAAGCACAGCCCGGTGGTGCAGGGTGGAGTTGTGGACCTGGTGGATGCTCAGCTGCCAGCTGATGTTGTAGCGACTGAAGGCCTCAGTCAGCGCCTCATGCTGCCTGCGGATCTGCTCCTCGCTCACAATGGGATGCCCACCTTCATCATCACAGATGTTCACCACCTGATAGCGGATCACCTTCTCTCCCCGAAGGGGCCAGTATCTGTTGTACTGGGAGATCAGTTCCACATTGTCACACACAGTTTGCCCACAGAGTGGGGGCTGCAACGGTGACATGAGCTCAGGCTCTGGCTGGTGGCCCTGGAGAACCTCCAGGCGGGGATATTTCTCATCCCTAAAGGGGACCCACTGTTCCTTCAGAGGATCAAAACTGGCCGTCAGGATTAGGGTGGTCAACTCCTCCACGCCACTGGGATGCTGTGGACTGTGTTGTAGGCGACTTTGTGCCAGGGCAGTTGCCCAGAAGACCAGAGTGCCCAGGTGTCCACGGAAATAGTGCCCGTCATCAGAGCTGTCTCCCCCCAGGAGCAGGGAGCGGCAAGAAGCCATGAAGGGGCTGTTCAGGGGTCCAGACTGGTCTAGACTACTAGCCACCCGGGTGCCATCCACATACAGGGCCATGCGCTGTCCGTCATAAGTGGCTGCCACATGTGTCCATGTACCTGGTTGGTAGCGGCTGTGGCCAGTCACCATGGTGGCTTTCTTCACACGATCAGTGCGGAGGGAGAAGAAGAAGCGAGCGTCTCGCCTTCCCTTGTCCTTCCCTGTGCGGATCCCCAGGGCCCATCCCTTATCATTGACTGTGTGGGTGCAGTTATCAAACACGCCTGGGAAAGAAGAATCAAAGGGAGACATACCAGATACAAAGGGAGATGGAGAAAAGGAGAAGAAAACCCATGTAAATGGCCAGAATATAGAGTTTTAATGGAAAAAAAGTGAGTGATACAGTTTCCCCACGTGGAGTGCTGGTCCATATCCCAAATTAGACCATCTGCCAGCTTCCATTATCAGAAGGAATCTGATTTGAGAATCCACCCAGTTTGGCCCATTCTGGTATTTTAAAATAACCAAATGGAAGCTGAAAAATGGGTATCCAATGCAAATGACAACCATCCTTTAGCACTTCATCAGGAACACTCTTCATGTGTCTGGACTCTGAGTCCTGGCCTTCCCTTACTGATCCTAACTCCTTTCCAAATCCTCAGAAGTCTTGTGGACAGTCCCTGATTCTGCAAACAACAGTAATCTCCTGTCCCCTCCAAAAGTCTTTTTTTCTCTATTGAACATTAAAATGATGATTCTCATAGAGAAAATAAGGAGTTGGTGACTCAAGGAGTCTGTCAAAGACTATACATAACATTGTTCCTAGCCTGCTATTTCTTGCAGTACCTCTCAATGGGCAAAAATAATTTTTTTAAATTTATGGATTTTTTATTTATATATGACAGTGGAATGCATTATAATTCTTATTATACATATAAAGCACAATTTTTTCATATCTCTGGTTGTACACATAGTATATTCACACCAATTCATGTCTTCATACCTGTACTTTGGATAATAATGATCATCACATTGCACCATCATTAATAACCCCATGCCCCCTCCCTTCCCTTCCAACCCCTCTGCCCTATCTAGAGTTCATCTACTCCTCCCATGCTCCCTCTCCCTATCCCATTAAGAACCAGCCTCCTTATATCAAAGAAAACATTTGGCATTTGGTTATCAATCCCAGGGAACAAATGTTTCCCAGATAAAGCAAAATGGTATCAGTCCCAGCTGAAAAAATCATGGAGTTGATTATGAGAATGACTGTTCTATACCCAAAACTGCCCACCCACTATAACCACAAGCTGAACTTCCCAGATAAATGAAGATCCCTGCCATTCACTGCCTCACCACCTTGCTCAGAGCAGGCACAGGACTGTTAAGTCTATTTGAATGAACAAAGGCAGGAATACCTGCGGATACCCAATCACTGCTATGTTGGCAGGAAGAGAGTATGGTCCAATAGTATGGTCCAATGTGTCAGAGCCATGGGCACAAGGGAACCAGAGGCAATCTGGAGACCTTGAGTGCTCCCAGCAACCAGTGGCTGATTAACCCACCCTGTCTTCTGGGGGGCCTCTTCTTATAGTCTCAGGGGTTTGAATTTGTAAGATAATGAAGGCAATATACGCTGACATGGAAATATATAATAAATGTTTGTTAATCTGATGAATAAACAATGGGAGAAATCGACTATCCTTAGATTCATGTGCCCAGCAATAGTAGCAAGAGTCCTTCTTCCCCAGACTGTTGAACAAGAATTTTATTTATCCTTGATCTTTTATATAGTCCAAGCCAATACTACTCATCTATGGATGGTCTCGATTTACAAGTAGGATGCTTCCCATTCTGATGGCAGTAGCTGTATTTTTATAAATAACAGAATATCTGTTCTTATCCCAAAGTAAATTACATGTGAATTAAAAGATAAAAATTATTTTTTCCAAAGACAGCTCCTAACCGACCCAGTGATTCAAACAACAACGATACTTGGTAGAACTGATGATGAGAAGCTACGTATAATGTGATGGAGATGCTCCCGTTTGGGTTTGGGTTTTACTGTTTTTATGACTAGATTTGTTAAAGAAGCTTAAAAATATTGCTTTGAAAATTCTTGTGTTAGGTAGATTTTCAAAAAGTAAGGCAAGCCTGCTCAGATGGATACTTAGTTTCCTGATTCATATTTTCTTTTTGGTTCATATATTTTTATAAGTACTACAGAGCCTTAATTATGTGTGTCTGCTGACTTGTGAATGAGTGTGCTACAGTATTTAAAATAAGTACCAGAGAAGTACTAATTTGTCAGCTATATGCTGGTTTTTAGGAAAAGAATTGGGTAGTCCAATTTATATATGTTACATTTACAGGTATGTGTATGAATTGGGGTATAAATTACTACATTTGGCATATAAATTACCAGATAATTGACTTGATTATCTGCCAGGCATCTAGTTACCATTTTGAGCACTTTAATTTACTTAAAAACTTCTATTTAATTATCAATAAAATAATTATTTCTACTTACTTTCCTCAAAGGAAACTATAAAATTCACCATTGAGTTGCAAATTTGCCACATTTGCCAATTTCTGTGGTGTAAATTACTCCCACAATGGCCAATTTCAAGTTACCACATGATGTCATAGACATGGGGCTGGAGAGAGAAACACACAATTGGCTCTGGTGAGCCAGTCTGAGCCATTTCCAGCACTGCAGGACTAAACAGGAAAGCAGATGCAAGCTGCCAGAGGTCTCCTTTTCCCTCTGACTAAAGTAGATGTGGCTGCTTTTCTGATGATCTGATTTTCCTGTGATTTTAAAAAGGGTAAATATTGCCTCCACTCTGGGTTTTGACTTTAATAAGACATCTACTTGTGAGCAGTGACCAATCATACCTGGGCACAAAATGCATCCATCCAACACCTGCTTTTCAGTACCCTTTAACCACAAGCTAGGGTCACAGCAGCTGCAGCTGCACAGCCCCCACATATCCTGAGAAGGACCCCAAGGCCTGCTTTCTCTACCTCATTAAACAGAAACAAAACAAAATATGTTTAAAAGGGAAGTTACAGAATCACCACATTCGGGAGACTTCTCTGACTTCTCAGTCTAGTACTATGAGGGCTGACAGACCAACTTCATTTAAGCCAGCACCATCTCCACGGTGCAACTCTGAGCTTGTGTAACATTGCGATTTTATAACTTTGGATGTACATGTGATGGAAGCAAGCACATTATAACTTGTTTATTCATCAAAGCCACATTCTTGGGAAGAACAGAGGGAACAAACAGATCATGAATATGATTTATGAAATCACTCAACACCACACTGAACTATGATAGCTCATCATTAGAAAAATCAGATCAAATGATGTAACTTAAAAGATGGTGATGGTGTTGAAGCCAAACATTCGGACCACATCATCTTAAAATTTTAAGAATAATTTTTTCATCTCTTGCTTACAACTACCTTCTGTTATATGTCAACGTTCATTAAATTTAAACTTGTTTTAACACCTTATCTTGTATTTAAACTGAGTTTAGAAGAAAAAGAAAGTAAATAAAGTGAGCATATCTCTTCTATTGTATTACTGCCCCCAGCTCCAGAAATCACATTTAGAGACCATGGGTATCTTAAAAGAATAATACACTCATATGTGTCCTCCACAAAAATCATTTGTATCCAGTTCTCTACTATTTTTAATTACCAGCATTTGGAAATATAGAGTCAACTTTCCTCAAGGAAAAAGTCCTCTTCTAAAATTGGAATATATTCTTCCAGACTGATTATGAAAACCTCTACTGAAAAAGGGGGAAGATGGCGGCGAGGGGAGTGCATTACCCCCGTGTGCTGCTTCACTGTGTGGGAGTATGACAAGTCAGGACGGCTAAAGGATATCTTGTTAGGAATTTCCAGCAATAGTGGGGTGCTCCGGAACCTGGAGGAAGGATTTCCATCGCACGAGGATCGGCTACGGGGACTCAAACGCGAGAGGTTTGTCGCACGGAGGGTAACTGCTTATTCAGCAAATCGCCCCGCGGC
>NW_026000019.1:16359806-16376800 GCF_001458135.2 Marmota marmota marmota
CAAAACCCAACATGAAAAAAATTTCCAAAAAAAAAAAAAAAAAAAAAAAATAAAAATGTAATGAAGTCTGGAAAAAAAAAAAAAAAAAAAAGAAAACCTCTACTGAAGTGTGACTGTCATAGTAGAGGTTCACATACAATGTCAAATGGAGAAATCGCAAGGTGTGGCTTCTATATGGGAGTAACCTTGCTTCTTTCCACTTCTTATGGTCTTTCTTTGCACTCAGGAGAACTGCTGCTTATGCCAAGAAAAAAAAAATAGAGATTCAAACTGTCTCCCTTTGGATGTCTACTATGCTCCAACCACTGATCATGTAACAATCCTATTAAACTGTACCACAAATCTATGAGCTGGATTTCAGTATCTTCCCTTAAAGACCAAAAACTGAGCAAGTGACTCACAGTCACATCTAGCAAGTGACAGAGACAGGACCAAAACTAATTTTATTTGATCAAAAATTAAATGTCCTTTTTACTGCACTAAAATATTTCAAATACTAAACCAAAAATGTTTAGCTGTTGTTATTTGGAAACTAAAAAAGTGACATGTAGCATTAATAAATTTGTACATCACTACTGGAAGATAACTGGGATCTGAATCTTTTAAAAATGCACAAATTTACATCCATATGTACATATTTCTCCAAAAATATTTTGGAGAAGAAAACAGAGTGGTGGGCACAACAGTTCACATCTTCCTGTTAGCCAGAGCCTAAGTTGACAGGCTGCCTCAATGAATATTTGGTAGAATTTTGGGGTGGCCCCACAGGGTCTTTTGTGGTATACAAGAGTCAGTAGTTACTTCTAGGAGACCCAGAGGCAGAGGGAGTTTGTTATCCTGAAGCCAGGACTGTGAGCAAAGTGGGAGATGGTAACAAGAAGATGATTCACTGAAGACTCCCCTCAGGCCATCTCTATTTCCTTTTTGTCCTTGGTTTCCCCACTAGGTATGTAACTAGTAGAAAAAGAATCTGTGCTTGAAGAGAATGTCATAAAAATAGGAAGTAGGATGGTCCATCTAGGAGCTGCTCCCACCTGGCCACTGCTCTAGCGGAACTGCCAGTGGAACTCCTAATTCTCTACCAGATCATCGCCTTCCCTCCTGACACCTTCTGTCAGTTAGTTTTGTCTGAATGGAGTTCCCTGATAAGACCAGATAGGAAGAGTGATGCATCTACAGTGCTCCTGGCACCAGAATGAAGAGAAGAGCGTTCTCTACTCCAGGAGTTGTAAAAGTCAATTATTAGGCAAGAAAAAAACAATCTGAGATCTTTCAGGAATCCACAGCTTTGGCATGCTTATTTTATGCAAAAGGGAAAAGCACCATCTCATCCCTTTCTTTTCCTAAAAGCAGAGAAGTATCTGTATTTCAGCTTATTTCAAAGAACTCCAACAAAGAGAAAGCCAAATTGCCTCATTCTAAAAGGCCACATGGGCCCAATGCTGAGACCAGTGCTCTGAGGCCCCATTCTCTTACGCCTCTCCAAAACTGAATCCCTCCTCCCTAGTCCACATGTGCTCCTGGCACCACGATTTTCCTAAACACTAACATGCCAAGTAGAGTCCCAGCCCCAGAAATGATATCCTGTCTGCCTCATTGTCTGAAATGTCTGCCATCTATAGGCATGCCATTCCAAAATTCTGAGAAGTCCTCCCTCATTGCCCTCATCAAAGGGATTTTCTATTGCCATTTGCTGAGCCCTGTGTCCTGCCGATATTTTCTTTATTATTATTCAAACAAGCAAGTTGAGAGTTCCTTGATGACAAGAGCCTCTCTTTGACATCAGTGGACTTCCTCCAGGGTCAAGGGAGAACAGGGTTTTGTTCTTTCATTGCTCCCATTCTGCTATGGAAGTCACATTGAGTAATGAGGGTCTTGACCCAGAGGAAGAGTGTTTCCACCAATCTTGGAGGTCCCTGGTTGCCCTGCAATTGCATGTGACTGAGAGAAATGCACCACAGGGTCTCACAGGTTCTCATTGTGGCTACAGATGGTGACACTGCCCAGAGGGTTGGGTGTGCTTTTCCTGCCATCACATAAGAAACTGCTTCCTTCTGAACCCTACTCAGGTGAATGACAACACCGTGGTAAGACAGAGGCCCACCATCGAGGGAACATCTGTCCATGCAGAGTCTGATAGATGAGATCATTCAGCAGCAAGCCCAGCTGACAGAAGGTAAGGCCAGGCAGAAACAGTGAGGGAAGCTCACATCCAGGAAATGGCCCCAGTGGAGCTCTGCTCTGTGCCTCTAGAGGATTAGTCAGGAGTGAGAACCCTGCTCCTCCAGGAAGCCCCAGCAGCTTCCAAGAAGGAGAGGCTCCACTCAGCAAAACAGAGTAGTCACACATGGTGTCATCCATTCTGGTAACTCAAAAAACATGCTGTGTGGTGCAAGTTTGTTTTTAGGAGGAAAATGAGCAAAAAACAAGGCCAGGGTAGGTCATGGCCATGAATCAGCCTGCTGCAAGGCAGGGTCCTTTCTCAGGATGTCATGGCTGGGGCTGCCCCACAGAAGTGCGCTGCTTCTGCAGACCTACTCCACCCCTGCCAGAGAGGATGAGGGGGATGAAAAGGACAAAGGAGAAGGAGAGAAGCCATCCATCAAAGACCCCGCACACCTGGCAGACAGCAGGACCATGAGCAGGAAGAGTAGGACAGAGAGAGCCCAGGGAGGTGTTTTTCAGCTGCTCTAGATAATTCTCCCTCAAGACAGGAGTAGGCTCAGATTTTCATTTATGAGTCCAAGGATTTAAGAATTAGAGCGCGGAGTGGGAGCCTCCTGGGGATGGTTTCACTGGCATCTTTGCCACAGATTATTCATCCTCGCCTTATGGAGCACTTCTCACTTTAGTCATGGTCTCCTGTGTGCAAAGATGATAGGAACCCGGTGGAGGGGATTTCCCTGGCTTTCCACAGGCCACCCATGCACAAGGTGGGGGTCCATGAGGCAGGTTTGCAGGGAGAGGGCAGGGCTGCTTTGAAACTGCCTGAGTGAGCAAGAAAACACAAGAAGGACAAGATGGGGGAGAAGAACCTAAAGGAGTTCACAATTCAGGAAAAGCAACCCATGTGTGACACCTGTAGAAGTGTAGTTAACAGTTTCTGGCATGGTGACATTACGCGTTAGCTTCTCTGAGATATTATTGTGACTGATTGGGGGTGTGGGCAGGGCAAGGGGCTGACTCCAAAGCACACTCACCTTGTGTGCTACCTAGTATCAGAAGCACTCGCATGAAAGTCAGGCTGAAATGGCATACAAACGTCCCGGAAGATGAGGCTTCAGACCAGAGACTCCAGTCTTCTTTCATTTTACCAGGGCTATGAAAAGCCCAGGAATTAAAGTATGTGGAATCTGTGGTGCCTGAAATCCCACCTCCCACAGGCCTCCAGGGGACTGATGTGCTGGGCCCCAGACTACACTTTGAGCAGCAGCTGTTGCTATAGCCCTTGTCATTGGTCGGGGTGAGGGGTGGTTGTTTGGTTGTTTGTTTGCTTTGTTTGATTGTTTGGGGCAGTACTGGAGATGGATCCCAGGGCCTCACACTTGTTAGGCAAGAGCTCTACCACTGAGCTAGCCCTTCAGCTTTGTTTTGTGTTTTGGCTTGTTGGTTGTTGTTTTATTTTTCTGTTGGTACTGGGGATCCAACCCAGGACACGCATGCCATGCAGATGCCCAGCAGCTAAGCTACGACTTCCAGCCCCTCAGTAGCAGGACTCCAAACCAAAGCAGACTGTGTCTCTAAGGACAGGCCTTGTCAGCAGCGAATGATGGATAAAGGTTCATCTAGTGACTGTATTACAGTTCACATTCCCAGGTGAGCCTCCTGGACTCCCAGCTTCACCTCACTTATTTCACACCACACACACACACACACACACACACACACACAGAGATGCAAACACACACCATGGACAAGTCTGTCTAGTGATCAACTGGGACACTTCTCTTTGCTTACTTATTACTTGCACAATATTGGGTGCCAACAATGGAGGAGGGAGCATAGTGGGTGTGAAGACATGAGAGGGAAAATAAGAAATAAAAATTTCAAGTGGAAATAAGAATTTCAAGTGTTCAATGTCAAAGAAATGCAAATGAAGACAAGATAAAAATTCTCATCCCTCAAGTTGGCAAAGAAAGAACAGCAATAGTCTCTAGATTAGATGATACGGTGGAGAAAAAAGGCACACTCGTGCACTGCTGGAGAGAGAGAAACTTGGTAAACCATTCTGGAGAGCCATTTGAAAATCATTTCCCAAAACATTCAGGCCCTCCAGCCCCAGCATTTCAGTCCTAAGACTCCTCTTCAGGAAAACAGTCTGCGAGGTATATTTACAGGATGGTCACAACATTATTTAATCACAGAAAAATGACATTCCATAGCACCCTATCATTTAAAAAAAAATCATACTTTTGAAGAATATTTAAGGACCAGGAAAATGTTCACAGCTTATTTATTAGAAAACAAGGTAAATTCTGAAACAACATATATACTCTAATCCAAATTATTTAAAATAATAAATGTGTCTATTTCAAAAATTCAGATTCATGGAAAAATATTTTTTAATTTCTACAATAAATAACCTCTCTAAGTCTGCTCATCCTGAAGGATTTTAAGTAGAAAAAGTGAGATAATCGAATTTTGTTGGAAGATTAGAATAAGAAAAGTGTAAGGACAAAAATAAGTTAGCAGTTAAATAGTAAATTGACCATTTCCATTTCTACATAACCTTGAGGTTGAGTAAAGGAATTTTACATTTCCAGAAAAATCTATAGAGCAAAGGGCTCAGGTCCCTGTGAAGCCCATAGTTGTGAAGAACCAGGCCCAGTGCTGCCATGACCCTGAAATGAGTCTGAGGCAACAGGAACCTCCTTCTCCAGGAAGCTTACCTTGCCACCAAGCAAGAAGCCACATGGCTTTGGGGCTTGGCAATGACTACCCCCGTGCCTATGTTACTGTTTTCTTGCTGCGAAAGCGACCCACAGAGAGAGAGACCAAGTAGTCGACCTAGAGTTGTAACATGCCTTGCCAAGAATGACCAGTGCCTTCAGAAGCTTTCTGAGTATCTCTTAGGATAATCCTGCCCCTTTCCCAAATTCTCCAGATTCTCCAAGGCCTTAGAAACCTAGCAGCCAACTGAAAACCAAAAAGATAGCTAAATCTGTTGTAGCTGGAAGATCAGGCTATGGAGCTCAAGAAACTAGATCAATCACACACACTGGCCCTGCCACCCTGAGTAACCTGGTGCACTTCTCCAAACCTCACTTCCTCATCCACGGCAAGTGGAGGTCATAACCATACCTCACTTGGGGAAGGTTAAATGAATGCACACATGCAAAACAAAAGAGTGCTCAGTACTTGCTAAGCATGCAATCACATTATTCTCTGCTAATATCATTGCTAGCCTTTTTGCATATTTAGCCCTATCTCTTCAACAGTCTAATAAGCCTGGTGAAAGCTGTAAACTAGCCTTATGCTCTCCACACTCCCATTGTGTCAGGCTGACATCTAGCCCATGTAGGAATAAGTAATACATTAATGGACTAAATCCACAAAAGAGCATCCTCCCAACTGAAAATATGTCACAAGACACTAAAAACTCCATGACCTTTAACAAAGAAAAATATCTCTTAATCCTCCCCTACCTTCTATACCGCTTACTCCCCATAGTAGGAGCAGTTACCAATCTGGCCAGCACATCTCTGCCCCCAGTACTGGTATAAAACCATGCTGGCTTTCCATCTCCTTCTCTGTTACCTAGGAGGGACTAAGAAGAATTGAGCCACCATCAGACTTGCCACCTCATGACTCTTCTGGGCAGTTTCCTCTCAAGTCAGTATTTTGCCTGATATCACCCATTATCTCAGAACATTTAGCAACTTTAATTTATCTTTCCCCACATAAGAAAATAAATAGATAACCAAAATTGAATAAGCATTGTAATGCTCCTTATGTTTAATCATTGCCATCAGGAAAAAGAGACAGACAGAGACACAGAGAAAGAGAACAGTCTTCAGTGTAATTTTAAACATGGATTTTACATATGTATTTATTTATCTACTTATTGTAATTCTATTTTGACCATTTTATATAACCTCTGAGAACAAGCAGTATGAAATTTCCTGAGCACTCAATGGGATTTGCTGGTCTTGTGACTCTGGAATTCTTTCAACAAGACATTGGTGCCCAGTGGTCAGCTAGTGTGGTCCGGAAGGAAGGGTTGAACTAATGTTCCTTAGCAGAGAAACAGACATGGATAGCTGCTCTGCCAATCAAGCTGGCTTTCCTCCTTAACAAAACTAGGAAACTATGTGCTTGAAAAATCCTCAAAAGCAAAAGGTAGATCATGAAGATAGAGTCACCAAATCACACACCAAATCATACACCTGAGAGTCTAGAATATGCTTCACCTCGATAAATTACCCCAGCACCTGCCCATCCTGGGAAGGACAGAGTGGTACTCACAGAAGGATGCCATCACCCTTCTTCCCCAGCCTGACTCTATCTCTATCAAGGGCTGCCCAAGAAGTCTCTCTTACAGCTACTAAGCAGCAGCAGCAGCACCACCACCACCACCACCACCAATTCTGTTATTTTGCTCCTCTACCAAATAAATAATTTGGATACTCTCAGAAATTTACTCTGGCATTTATTTTACCAAGTACAATTCATAGAATCAACACTACCTTAAGAAGTGCTTAAATAATATTACATACATACCCAATGATAGGAGTCACTATGTAAAGCAAGCCTGCAGGAGACCCTCTTGCAATGGAAACAACCTCCCGATTGCTTGGAGGCTGAGGGTTTCTAAAGTGAGACACTGTTTTACTCTGCCAGCATTAGCCCGCTGTGTCTTATCGTCATCCACTGTATACCCTCTCTGCTCATTTAATAATAGCTGAGCATTTTTGCCTCCTCTATGCCATCACAAGTAACCCAGAGGACTCTGATTGCCTTCTAGGGAACAAGTTGAGGCTGCTGACCCAGAGACCACACACACCAAATACTGGGGCAGTCATATACTAAATGCTCACTGCCCCTTTTCCACCAGTGTGAAAGTCTGGAGGAACTGAAGGACAGAGTGTGTGTTTCCAAATTGAACCCAGGTGAGTCTACAGAGCCCAGTGTTCAAAGAAGACACTTAAATTTGGCTCCAGGAGTAAACCCCCTGTGGTGACATAGCTTGGCCACTTAGCTCCTGAGTAAGAATGACAAAGAACAAAGGAAAATAGTGATCAATTTTATTGGCATTTCAGGTCAAATGAGGACTATGGTCTTCATCAGTTTTGTTTGTTTCATTTTCTTACTAAAAAATCTTCCTAAAAAACATTTTTCTCTGCTTTCCAATGAGAGATTTAAATCAAGCAAAGGCAACCTGGAAGAGTTGAAATCACATCATATTAGAAGGCAAGAAACCTGGGAGCATAGTCTCAGCCTGCTCCTGTGTAGCATCAGGAAGATGCCTTTCACTCTCTGTGCCTCACTGTCCCGTTTGCAAAGTGGAGACTGGGATGGGTTGTCTGTTGCATGGACAGACTGCCTGGAATCTCTGTCTCTAGGTTTACTGCAGAAGGGTTTTCAGGTCATAGCTAGAACTGTTTCTTACTACACCACCCTTCCTTGGCTGTGGCTATAGAAGGTGGAAAGGATTGGTTTGAACCCACATGTTAATGGGCTGGGTCTTTTCCCAATGGATTCCTCTTTTGAACTCATCTTTTTATCATGTACCCATGTCTCCTAAAAAGCACAATAGCTAAAACATAGTTAAGGAGTCTGCTTAGATGAAATCCAATTAATCAGGTTTCATTACAATTACATGATAAATTGTATCATATAGATATCCATGCAATAAAAGTTCTGGAGAAGGAGAGTATGCGGAACTAGAATGGGTAGGGAAGGCCACGGGAAAGGGTAACATGAGCCAGGGCTATAAATGTCCTGACAGCCAGCTCTGGTCCCTGTGTGCCACAGAGCTCTACAGATGATAAAAACAGCAACCAACATCCAACAAGTACTCACTGTGTGCCAGGCACTGCTCCAAGCCTCCAATTCATTTTAACTTATTTAAAACATCACAACAATTTTGAGACAGAAATCACCTCTGCTTCGATTTTGCAGATGAGGGGATTGAATTTGCCAAGTGAGTAGTGCTAGTAAAAAGCCTGAGCCCAATACAATCAGACCCCAGGCTCAGCATTCCTACCCACTACATGTAGGAAATGAATTTAGACAGACAGTGAGACTGATGCATGACATGAAGACAAGGGGACAGCTTGCACAAAGATCAGGAACTGGTAATGAGCAGGCCATGTGGAGGGGAGAGAAAGGGGTGCCTGGCTCAGGAACGCACCTCATGCTGAAGGATAGAGGTGACTGGAAGCCAGAGGTGCCCCCCAAAGCCTACAGGTGATCAGAGGCTACACCTGCTGCATATAGGAGCTTGAAAGGGGAAGCACAGCATGCTGTGTTGAAGAGCAGGAAGGCTGCATGCTGGCAGGAGGCAGGCTAGGAGGATGATGTTGACGGAGGTACCCAGGAATGCAAGGGCAGCAGTTGCCTCCCCCATTGGCGCCTGGGTTTCTGCAGCATGCAGCGGCACACTGTCACTGTTCAGGCCCCAGAAATGCTGAGAGCAGACAGGCAAAGAGGCAGAGAGGGTGGGATGACTACCTAGTGTCCCCTTCTCTGCCAGTGGACTAGGCTGGCCCCTGGATGAGGTCAATCAAGTGACATCCTACACTCTGCTCAAAGGCCCAACAAGACTGCCACACCCAGGAAGGAAATCCTGCTAGGATGACCTCCTCCTTTAGGATCCATGCCACAGCTGTACCATCAGGATTATAAGGATATTCTATTGTGTAATTATTCCAAATTATTAATGTGCCTTGAAACAAACAATGTCTAAAATAGACCTCTACTGTGGTTAGTGTTTATAATTATTCTGTGTGCAGTTGGAGTTCCTTTCTAAATTAGTTATTGAATACCTACTTTGTGCTCAATAAACATCTGTTGAATAAAGGAACTAGTGAGTGTCTGAATAAAAACTAAACTGATCTAGGAACTGCCAATGAATACATTAAAAGGATTTTACCCCCACAAAAAAATTTATAAAAATCCCAAATTTTAAAAGGACTAGAAAAGGAATAGCCCTGGAAAGAATTGAAGCCTAAAGAACATGCCTAGGTCCTTGCTGGCTTCTTCATCAGGCTGGTTCTAGAGGCGCCCTTCTCCACTTCCACTGAGGGAACAGTGCACAAACACACACAAAAGCCCCTCGATAATGAGAAAGAGACTATGTATGCATGCAAATCCAAAGAAGCACTTAAAGCGAATTTCTGAAATTTGGGAAATAATCTTGGTTAAGCCTAGTTGTAAATTACATGAGATTTTTTTAGATTAGTTTCCAGTCAATATTTATCAAGGATAAATATATTCTGGGTGAAAAGGGAGGAGCTGAGGCAGAGGATAAGTGCTCCTTCTAATTATTAGTGAGGAAATTTCAAATATCTTGACCATCTTCCAAATCAATAGAACTTTAAGATTACCAGGCTTTCCTTGCCTACTTTCAAATAGAATAATTCACTTTACAGTTTGTAAGACTGATTCCTTAGTGGCTTACTTATTCATTCACCTTCTTGTCAAATATTTATTGGAAGAGTTATTTGTTACTATCTGACCATGCACAAGGTGCTAGGGATGCGGCAATGAGCCAGGTACAGCCCTGGTCCCAGAAGGCTTATAGTGAGGATTGGGGAGTTAGTTTGGGATAGAAATGACCAGGAGGTAGGGCCGCATCTGTCTGTTTAATGCCTTTGCCCAGAATGTTGCCTGGCTTTCAGCAGGAGCTCAATGAGTATGTATCTCATGAACAAAAGCAAAATGGAAATTATGGTAAGCTCTTCTAAGTATGTTGATAAAGCAGAGTAAGGGTCCCAGGAAAACACACTGGAGAACAAACCTAGATCAGTCTCTAGGAAGATCAAGGTCAATTTCTGGGAAGAGATATCTGAAAACTCAGATGTTAAACAAGAGACAGACAGGTGAATATGGTTTTGGGGAATGGTTTACCGTTAGACAAAGGGCAGACATCAGAGCCCAAGTCCAGAAAGAGATGATATATCTGTGCCATAACAACGGTTTGGTGCTGTTAGAAGTTAAACTGAAGGGATACATGCTTGTGAATGTATTTGATCATGGTTGTAAATGTCTGCTTGTGTGTGAGGCTGTGTATGTGAGAGTAAGCATATGAAAGTGTGCTTGTATATATATGTGTGCATGTGTACACATATGGGTGTGCACATATGTACATGAGTGTGTGTATGCTCATGTGTGTGTGTGTATGGGTGTGCATACATATATATGTGCATGGATGTATGCACATGTATACATGTAGGTGTGCAAGTGTATGCCTAGCCTAGGGGCCAGTATGAACTTGAGGAGGTAAGTAGAGTGCCATTTGACATGAAGGTCATGAAGGTCATGAGCTTCAGCTTGAGCTGCTTTGCTTTTGAGAAAGCTCAGATAGTTTGCAGTCAAATACATGAAGAATGAATTAACTTCTCCAGGAGCTACAGGCCATAGGGATGAACATAGAAGGGCCAAAATATAGTGCAGAGGCAAACCAGACATCATTTGGTGATTGATTAGTGGTATTGTATGTGATGTGGTAGAGGGTGAGGGGCAACAAAGCAAGACAGGGACTCCCAGAGACCTAGGCAGCATGGTAGGGCCCTTCATTGACCTGTAGGAAACAGAAGAGTAGGTTTAAGACATAAGAGGGCTTCAGTTGAGCAGATTGGGGCCCTTCACTCCTTATTTCTCCTGCTGTAAAAAATTAGAGACAGTATCACAAAGTAGAGAAGAACATGAGCTCTAGGGACAAACACCCAGGTTCAAAGCTTGGCTCTGCATGGGCTGGCCGTGTGACCTTAAGTCATGTCTTATTTCTCTCTGTGCTTCAGTTTCTCCATTTCTTCCCTTGAGGAGTTCTTGAATTGATATTTGTGAACTGACTGCTGTTGGGCCTGGCACAGAGTAAGTACTACAGACATATTTGTCAAGGAATAATATCTGCAATAATTCTTGGAATGATTGAGTTTGCATATGCATGCTTTACTTTATATTTATCTTCTGATATTTTTCTTGGTTTATGCTGTCTCCCACTTGAGTTAGTAGTTCTTTAATAACAGGCCTGAGTCTTGAATCTTTCACCACAAAATGAAACCTCTCTGAGCCTGGTTCTATTCCTAATGTCTTCCTTCCTAGCTGAAAGTCTGTATGTAGTGCCCTAGACCTGCTATCTGTCTTTATCCATCTTCTCTTCTGCATATCTCTATATACTATAATGTCAATTCTCCTCCTGGCTGCCACCTCTAGAGCAAAACTGCCCTCTCTAAAGTCATCAGTGCTTCTTGAACTCAAGGTCCAAAGAACCCACTTCAGGTCTGCAGGCTTGCTTGGTGTTCCAGCACTGCCTGACTGTCTGACTTCCTTTATCTCCCCCACCCCCAATTCTACCATCTTCCAGCCCTTCCTCTGTCTCTCCAGTTACCTTCTTGGGCTCATCAAAACAAGTCTGGCCACTTCCACAAACCAGGATGTAATAATCCATTTATTGGAAGCCACCCACCAGACCATGAGCACCTTTCAGGTGAGCCTCTGTCTTAGCAGTTCTTGATTTCCCAGCATGTGGCTAATTATGTGCTTCATAATTCACCTAATAGAAGCTCAATAATGTTGAGCAAATGAATAAATGTATTATAGAACCAAAGTACTTCTTTAATTTCCTGTCCAGAATGTGCACCAATTACATGTATGAAACTTAGCAAGTGCTGTGTCAGGACCTAAACGATGACTGATTGATCCACTAACTTTTAAGCTCTGTGACTTCTATAATCAAGTAACTAGACTTCTAATCCAGAAATGTGGCACAATGACTGGTCTTGATATCCTAGCTGGTTGTCATGGCAATACCTCAACTTCAGAATGCTCTGAGTCTTTGGGTTCCAGTTGCCATATTGAATATCTGAGCAGAACCACTTTTCTTTACCACTCACTTCTGACTCGTAAAGAGAACTGAGATGTTTTTGATTGCTTACTGAGCTTTATTTCCTCCTTAAGAAAAAAAATCCAAAAAGGAGGATTGTTTTAAAGCAGGTAGTAAACATGGAAAGGGAAGAATGCTGTTACTTTCTGAACATGAACTTGGCATTGAAATATGCTTCTGGAAGGTGCTAGGACAAGGGTGTGTACAACACAAGCAGAAACAGATTTGATGCGCCCCCAGAGTAACCTAATTCCATGTATTCCGGGGCAGAAGCCCAGGATTTATGTACTTGTTTATGACATCAGGGACCAAAGCATGGATATTCGGCATATGAGGCTCAGGATCCAGACTAAGGTGTTGCTCTCCTCTTAATAAACACCAAATAAGGTGTTTATTTGGCCTCCTCAAGGCATGAACTAAAACAGGAAAGAGAAGGAGCCAGACCTCCTGGCATACACGTTCTGAATGAATTAGATGCTCAGAGGAACAAGAAAGAAGTGCACAGAGGAGTAAGCAGAGGTGATCAAGGATGTAGTATTGCTGGTGAATTTATTTGGGCTACCAAAAGCCCAAAGAAAGTAGGTGAGTCCTATTCTCCAGCCCTGCCTCTGTCACTCTTGAGTATTTCTAACATAAAGATGTACTTCACTCTAGAACTGCACCCAGAGTCCTTATGGGTTTCTATCTCATCCCAAATTCTGAGAGTAAATACAAGGCTCAAAGAGGATGGGGAATGAGTAACCATGTTACCACCTGGGTCTGGGTCGGTTAAACCTCACTCACTACATTGTCTCTCTGGGATCAAAAGGACTTAGGAGATTCTTTCACAGTAACTGAAGGTTGGGGGAATGATGAGAGGGAGATTAATTACAGGCGGTAGGCACTGAAGCTGCAGAGTGATGAGTAGGATGATCAGTGTCATGCTCAATGGAAATCCCTCTTACCCCCCACACACCCCAGAAAATAGCTCAACTCCAAAGTCCTAGATAGAAGCCTGGGACACCAATTGATTTAGACACCAATCCTTTAACAGAGTGGGCCCAGGCTCTCACCTGGGGCAAGACCAGAAAAAGCCCTGGCATCATAAGTGAGCTATGTGGGCTCCATCTTCCTCCCTGCTCTGTTTCTCTTCTTTTCTTTCTATATCAGAATCTGGTACACTGTGATTCTGCTGTATCAGAATCTGGTACACTGTGGCTTTTTCTGAGTGGCTGAGTGTCCCCCATAAGCCTGTAATTCAGCATTCATAAGGTGGGAGATAACATAAAGTAATGTACTCTGGATCAAAGATGAGCTCCCCAAATGCAGATACCAGTTCATGAAAGACAGAATCCATCTTGGGATACCCTCAAGAAGCTAGAGAAGAGAGCTTGACAAGAGTCCCCATTTCAACCAGTAAAGTTCCCTGGGATTGCAGGGGCCTTGGCATCAAAGGTCCAGGCATGTCTTCTGATTGTGCAGGACAACAGCACATTTCTCCAAGACCTCATGCTTTATCAGACATTCTCAGTGACAAAGTCCTACTCACCAGTGATGCCAGAGCAGACCATTTGATTTTCGAGGGACAGCATATAAAACCAAACCCTAATGAATTGGTGGGGATTGCAAAATGGTGCAGCCACTTTCTACAACAATCCAATCAATGCCTTGCAAGCTAAACATAAAGTTACCATCTGACCCAGAAATTCTTCTCCCAATATCTATCTGCCCACCAACCCCAAATAAAAAAATATGTTCCCCTGTGCATAATGTTCATAACAACTCTATTCATAATAGCCCAAAGTGGAAACAACTGAAATGTCCATGAACTAATGACTTTATAAACAAAACAGAGTATATCTATGGAGTATTGCTCAACTTCAGAAAGGAATGAAGCTCTGATGTATGGTACAATATGGCAAACCTCAAGTGAAAGAAGCTAAATACAAATAGCCATATATCTTATGAAATGTCCAGAACAAGTAAATCTGCAGAGACAGTGAGTAGATTAGTGGTGTGCCTATGCTTACGATGAATTTAGGAAGGACAGTGCTAATGGTATTTCTTTTGGGTCTGATAAATATGTCCTAAAATTAGATTGTGGTAACAGCTGCATAATTCTTTAACATTAAAGATGCTAAAAATATTAAGCATACATACACTGAAACATGCTAACTTTAAGTAATAAATAATAAGTAATAGCATATCTCAATATACTATTTAAAAGGAACCTTAAGGTGATAACTGCACATGAATTTTCATCAATAAAAATATTAAAAACTAAATAAAATACATACAAACTTTACCCATAGTTAGTGTTCATCCCTAGAAATTAGCATGACTATTTCCTGTGAACACTTTGCAAATTTTGTTTTTTAAAGCAAAAATAATATTTCCCCTCACTAGTAGTGCAAAGTCTTTCAGTTGGCATTATTCTGGATGGTGTGGCACAGGATGCAAAACAAGAGAGAACTGTAAAAGCATGGCATTTGGGGCAAACCCTCCATAGCAGGGGTAGGACAATTATTGCCACCTGTTTTTGCAAATGGGAATTTTATTGGAACACAGCCATGGCAATATATTTATGTACCTTCTTTGGCTCTTTGCATGTCCTAATAACAGAATTAAGTAGATGCAACAAGGACTGTATGGTCTGCAGAGTCAGAACAATTTTTGGCTGTCCCTCTACAGAAAAAATCTGCCCCCCTCCACACATTTTCTGCAGCAGTAGCACCTAGGAGCCTGTTAGGCAGAACCTCAAGCTGTCCCAGACCTACTGAGTCCAAGCTGCATTTGGATTAGAAAGTTGTGTTAGCATAAGAAGCAGATGCCAAGACAGGATTAAATATGCAAGGATTTTATTAGAGGAGACAACTATGAGAGGAAATCTGGAAGGAGCCAGAAAAGGCTAGGAGAGCCACCAGTCCATGATGCAAGCCCGACCCTGAGAGAGGACAGAGGGAAGAGGAGCTGGGTGGAAGCCTTGTAGACTGCTGAGCAGTCGAAGAACTGCTCTGCAAAGCTTTGGAGAGTCCTGGAGCCAGAGTCAACTGTGTCCCAGGGCCTGCTCTGCCATTCTCCCTGCCACCCCCAGGGTGTGGGGCCTCCATGCAACTACAGTGAGGCTCTTTAGAGCACAGTGCTGGGGTCCCTAGTGGATGCAAGTTTCCTTAGCTGTGCCCCTGCAAGCCATGTTCTTTATGTATCTGCTGCCAGGTATACTCCCAGAGCAGCTGTCCCAGCTGATCTCTGTCACATTGACACTCCAGAAACAATGCTGAAGAAGCAGGGGTTGGCAAACTTTTTCTTCAAAGGGCCAGGCAGTAAATATTTTAGGCTTTGCAGGCTATAAGGTCCCTGTTGAAACTACTAAACTCTGCCATTCAATAGAGAAGAAGCCACAGAAAACACATAATCAGATGTGTGGCTCTGTTCCAATTAAACTTTATTTACAAAAGGCGGTTCTGGCTTTGGAGCCAATGTGGCCCTAGACCATAATATGCCAACTCTGCTCTAGAGTTGTAGGGTTTGAATTTTCTTAAAGTCATCAAAAGTTTTCTCATCTGAAATAGGTAAGAGAGGGGCTATTCCTGATGAAGTGGAGGGGAGCCCTGGGCTCAGCGGTTTCCCTAAGAAGCCCCTAAGACATATCTGCAAGCAGCAAAAGCAGAATTTGAAAGCCACTGCTCTGGATCCTCACAAAGAGCCTCCAGCATCAGAAGTTTCCCTTTCCCTTTCACTCACCCCTGATGGGAATCCAGCAATCTAAATTTCTATATTACTCTACAAACTTAACTGAGATTCTAATACTGTGATAGATGTTTTGTGATGACAAAAGTCAATCATAAATGCATTTGGCTCCCAAGAAATTTTCAGTGGATAGAAATGACACACACATATACCTAGTAAGGAAGAAGCAACCCACACCCCGGGAAAGCGCACACAAAAGGTCGCTGGAGCAGAGAAGAGATGGCTCTCAAATGGGGAGGCAGAGAAGTCTGCAGGCACAAGGGCCTGCAGTGGGCTGCAAAAGGTCATGGTGGCACTCTGTTTTACCTCTCTAACCACACACCTCACGTCCCCATACTGCCTCTCTTCTGGAGGGTCATAAAGCCACGTGATGGGAATCCTCCTAAACTGAGTTGCTAGTTCACAGCCATCAGGCACATGCCCTCTTTGGACATAAAACTCATGTATCTTTTCATCATCACAGTGGCAAATCCGCCCCAGAGGCCAACAACACCTCGATGGCTCGTATAGCTCTTCTACACCAAGGATAGGGCTCTGTGGCCCTACTGTATAGCTAGGTCCTGGTTGGGAGCTGGCAATAGGAACTGGGCCATCCCTTTACGGTCCTATGAGGACACACGTTCTGACGTTGACTATTGCTGCATATGGGAAGAGAGCTAAGGAGGAGGGTCATAGAAACTTCATCTTCAGAGGAGCCCTGTTAAGAGTATGAATGTAAATCTGGAGTCCTGCTGGGTAAAGACAGCTACAGCACACGTGCCCCCTCCTTTCTATTTTCTTTACATCTATATGAATCTGTCTTCTGCAAAGCTCCATATTCCACTGAAAAACTCTTTACTCTGAATACAAAGCTCCCTCATTGGGAGAGAAGAGGATGTCAAGGCATCTGATAAAAATCTCATTTTTTAGATGTCATTCAAAACAGAAAAGCCATCAATAGGCTCTGAACAATGGACTAATGTCAGCAGACCCTGGCCATCGAAATCCAGAAAGCCGTAAATGTTATGTAAGCCATGTGAACATGTACATTTTTCTAGAGCGTGAGCATAGCTTTCATCAGCTTTTCAAAAGGGCTCACAGTTCCAAAGAAACTTTAGCACCATTGTCCAATTTATTTGAAATAGTACTGCTGCCCAAGCTAAAAAAAAAAAAAAAAAAAAAAAAATGACAATTTTAAAAATAAATAAATGGATCCTTTTAGGCCTTCTGATTCTAG
>NW_026000019.1:16377252-16473594 GCF_001458135.2 Marmota marmota marmota
AAAAAAAAAAAAAAAAAAAAAAGACAATTTTAAAAAATAAAATAAATGGATCCTTTTAGGCCTCTGATTCTAGTCCTTAATTATCCTGAGACCATGCTGTTTAAAAAAAAAAAAAGTTAATATCTCACCTACAGAAAAATGAGAGGCTAATAGGTTAGAACCAAAGAGGAATGGGTTGATACACAGCTCTTAGTAATGGAGCCACCCACTGTTAACACCTGCCATGTCATAAATAAGCCCCCTGGGTCAGGCCCTGTGTTGCACACTTTATATACATGACTTATTAAAACGTCATAACAACTCTGCTAGACATTATCTCATTTGTCTTCTGTTTTTCTTCTCTTTCTTTTTAAGATTTTTTTCTTATTAAGATGGAATCATACATTTATATATATTGTTGGGTTTTTTTCTCATTTTTCAATTTGAACAAAGTTCAGAACGTTCAGTGAACTGCCAAGGACCATAGCCCTGATAGTGTCAATAAAATACCTGATTCCAGATCTGTCTCCCTTCCAAATTCCACACTGGGACATTCTCTAAAACTTGGATCCTCAGAGGAGAAAAACTTGCCCTCGCCTCAGGGACAGTTTCTTAGACATCTTTGTATTCCCCACAGTGGCTCACTGCACTCTACATGGCCAGGCACTCAATAAATATTTGTTGGATGAAGAAACCTGGGCTCCAGTCCTGCCATGGACTTAGTACTCAGGTCTCCTGCATCTTGGGAGCTGCAGGTGGTTACTCAGCTGGGCCACTTCAGGGAACATTTGAAATCAATTACGGGTACGGAGGAACCTATTAAATTTTCTCTTTTGTGTATGTTGGGGTTGAAGGAAGGAGGAAAGGAAGTTGAGAAGGCGGGAAGGGAACAGGATGGTTTCAGGGTTGAGTGCTGGAGCGACAAGTGTTCCCCCAAATAGGACAGAATTTGGCTTATTCCCCTACTCAGTTCCAATGGCCCAACCAAATGGGCCCCAGGCCTCCGACTACTCTTAGTGGCACACAGCCCTAAATGGCAAGCCCTCAACCAGCTGCTTCTGGGGGGTACCCTCCAGGGGAGCCATTGCATGCAGCCCTCCCCTAGAACTCAGTTGATCTGCATCAGCCATGGGAAACAGGTACCTGCAGAAGGCCTGCCTTGCAGGAAGCCCCACCCACTTGGGGGCCAGAGAAACCCTCAGCACCTACAGTCTGTGAACCCCACATCATCCTCCACCCTAAATAAACTATTCTGGCAGTTCATTCTGGAGTCCAGCTTCCTATTTTGAAAGAATGTGATTATTGGGGGTGGAAGGAGAGGACAACTCTGGTTGGCTTTGCTTTCTTTACTAGTTGCTACAAATACAAGTCAGTCAACCACCCCTAAAAATGCCATATTAGCTTAAAAAAAAAAAAAAAAAAAAAAAAACCTATATGAAGCTAAACCCCAGAGGTGCCTACCAACAACATTCTGGGAGAGGATGATTAAATTGCATGCTGAGGCCAGGGCAGGACAGCCCTCCAAGAAATCGCAGTCCCCCCTCGGGGGCTTCCTGTTCTCCTGTAATGAGGCAACGCTGCCACCTAGTGCCCTAAGTGGAAAGTATTCCTCAAGGCCCCACCTCTGGGGGTGGGGTCTTCTCTGCAATGGTTGATCTCTACCCAAGAGAAAACACCTCAAGTTTGGTAGAATGAAGACTGGGAAAGTGGGATTAGGTTAAGTAGGCATATGCTGATTTTTGAAAGCTGTTGTAAAAGAGTGTGGGAGCCAAATCTTTGCAGCATCTTGGACTATCCTCAAGAAAGCAGAACTGCAGTAATTGAGTCATTTGTAGCTCCCAGGGACATGATTCTGTATTGTTGTTCTGCATAGGGGAAGCCAACCATCCTAGGAACAGGTAGTGACCAGCTCAAGGACCAGTGCTAGGTGAGAAGGAATAGGGCTTCCTGTTGATAGAGGAGAGTAATTTGGTGCAATGAATTCCTGAGTCCTTGTTTGGTAACTACATGATTCTCAATCACAGGGTCCACAGGTGAGTGCCGTGGTAATTAGTATGAGTAGACAGGATGCCTAAATCCTCAGGAGCCCATCTGCTAGAATCCTGAAGGATGGTGACCTTGTTTCCAACCCCTATGTTTTACCAACTTTTACCCTAAATCCTTATGGGGTACTTCCTGATGTACACAAGACTAAAGAAGAGAACAGGGTGGGAGGTGGAGAAGAGCTGGACCTGGCTGTTCTCTGCCCTCAACCTTCCTGGAGCGAACCTAAAGGGGGAAATCCCAGTATACCACAGGAACCTCTTTGATTTGAAGAGAAGAAACCTCAGAAGCTAGACTGTCTGCAACAGATTTCCTGCCCAATTGTACGTGCTTAGGGAGGTTAAGAGAGTCAGATGAACACTTTGAAGAAGGAGAGTGCGCTGTGGCTGTGTGAGGGCTGTTGAGGGTAACAGACAGACAGATGAGCAAGGGAGGGAAGCGGTATATTGGGGTGGGCTGCGGGAGGTGCATCAAGGAATGTGAGAACTGCAATCAAATCAAATCACTGCTTTCCTCTGTGTAGAGCATGAGACAAGACACAGGAGGGACAGGATAGCAGTCAGGTACCACAATCGTGAATCTGCTTCCCCAGGTTTGAGCTTTAATAAGAGCCCCTCAGAGCCTCCCACATATTTTCCTGTTGGATCCTTCTCTAATTCTTTACAGTCAGAAACTGATCCCAGGTCTCTATGTTGCTACTGCAAGAGGAGGGGTAAGCAGAGTCGTGGGTTTCAGTCTAGACGGCAAGCACGCAGTTTCCCTGGCAGATGGGTACTAGGAAGCAAGATCAGGCAGCAAGAAGAAGTCATCTGGGAGGAACTGTGAAACTGCCAGCTCTGATCAGATAATCATCTCATTATTTCTTCCATTTGGCCCCAGAAAAAGGGTTTCCTTCTACTCTTTCTCTGCTCCCACCTAGCTCACAGCCCAGCCCCTTCTCTCACCCCCTCTCCCACCCCAAAATAAAGCAAAACCAAAAGACCCTAGCGTGCTCAGTGTCTGGGAATCCCAGCTTCCAATAGAGAAATCACAGCCAAAGGGGGAGAGAGAGAGTGTCCGGAAGGGATGTTCCAGCAACACTCCATTGGAAGAGGCTCCTTCCTTTTCCAGATTTCTTTCCCTCTTCTCAAACTTCTTTGCAGGGTTCCAGCAACCTGAGAAGTTTTTGTTTTGGAAAACTGTCAAGCAATTCATGGGCTCTGAAGTCCCATCCCCAGCCTACCTCTGGCATGTCTTGTTGCCTCAGTTTCTCCATCAATGTAATGGGATAGACAAAGATCAAAGGGTGCTGTGGATAATCCAAATTAATAAAATTAAATTGTTTTACTATGTGTCTTGTTTTGGGGTTAGGTTCTGTCATGGGAGATCCATCCAAAAGGATAATGAGATACAAGTGATGAAATAGAAAGCCTAACCCTAAACACCTTTCTTGAATCATGCTTCCCAGTCAGAGAGGCAGCTATTCTTATTCCACTCACTTCTTTTCCCTTCTGAGTGACTTTCCAAAAAAGCCAACATCTGGGTATAGAGAAGAATAAATATAGGCAAAACTCCCAGGCAGGTGTCTCTGATCAACATCGAAGAGTTATACCAGGTTTCATTTGTAGATCCCTCTTACAACAGCCAGGGCTAGAAGCCAAGACCCTGGCTTATGAGTGCCCACCTTTTCCAGTAGACCTTACTGTTCCTAGTCTGTGTATACTGCTGTCAGGACAAAATGAAGGAGACCCCCAGATGTGGAACAGGTGGTGCCTTTCTGTGTACGTTCAGGGCTGCTCAGAGAAAAGGCAACCAGGCAGGACAAGATGGCTGTGTGCCTGACAGCCTTGTTCCCTCCCAGCCTGGACCAGCCCGGGCATGACTCACTGTGCAGGTCTTGGACTCTCCTCTATTTTCAAAGTTGTCTGGGTATCCCAAACTGACTATGAGAAACAGAGTATGAGACCCCTTCTCCTTTGACTAAAGATGAAAAGTCCTTTCCCTTTAAAAAAGGTGAGAGAGCTAAGCCAAGATCTCCTGAGGGCAAGCAGGATGCACAGAACTACATGAGATCCATACCAGGGGCAATGCTGTTATGGCAGAGGTCATTATCTTCTCTTCGATGGTGTCCAGAGTCCTGCTGTGCTAATAAATAAAGGGCTTGCCCCTCCCTGTCCCTGGCCAGCTCCCTGTCCTTATTCCTAGCTTTCCTGCTCTGACCTCTTCCCCACCTTGCTCCCTAGGTCTAACCCCATCAAAAAATGGAGCCAGCTACTCCCCAGGACATCAGAAAGCCCAGGAGTGGGTCATTACCTGCGATGATGGCCGGGTTGTTCTGTCCTCCCTCTGGTCTCACCCAGGCTTCCACTGTGAACGCCTCCCGGGGAATCTCAGCCAGCACTTCTGGACGCAGCAGCAGCCGCTCCCGCCTCCCCGAGAAGTACAAGACAGACAGTCCTCCTTGGGGGTTAAAGGTCTCTGCTTCCCAGTCAGGGCTTCCTCCACCATCTTGTATGCTGTCCTTCAACACGTTTCTAACCCTGTGCCTAAGGGGGTGCTTAGGCCAAGGTTGGAAATGCGGAGGAGAGATACCAGGGTCTCCAGACATGTCCTCTGCCTGCCTCTTCACCACTCGGCGAGGATGCCTGGACTTGGCCCAGCCCTTTCCCTGGCTCTCCGCTTCAGGATCCTTCAGGTATGGAGAGGTGGTGGGAATGGTGGCAGCCACTGTCCAGCTTCCCCGAGCTGCGGCCTCACCTAGAGACTCCTTGAGTCCTTGTTTGCCAAGATAAGTGTCATCATCTCCCGGAGGCTCTGATTGCCCAATAGGACTGTCCCCTACCCACAGGGCTACTGGATGCTCACTCGGCTTCCCCCCCACTCCCACTGTGTTTTCAGTCAGGTCTTGGAAAACAGCCTTTCTCATGGAGTCCGGTTTAGTGCGTCCTGAAGGATAGGTTCCCTGATCCCTCACAGGGTAGGACTTCAGGTAGTTCCCAGGACTGCTGGGGTACACCCCAAAGAGGTGATGCTGGGGAACAGCTCTGGGTCTCTGAGCCTTGGCCCCCAGCCAACAGCGCTCCCCTTCCAACAGCACCTGATTCAGGTGTCCCCTCTGAGCCAGGGATTTCCTGCGTGTCCAGCCCAGCTCGGAGTTGGCAGTACCGAATGCCCACCCAGCCAGGATCACCAGGCTTATCCTCAGGATCTTCAAACACATCATCCCTCCCTCAGCTCTCCCACAGAGCCGGAAGTCAACTTCTGGGTACCACACTGGGATGATGGGGAGAAAAAGAAGAGACAGCCTGCAATGAATGTGCAGTCACTGGGGAACTGTTCTGCTCACAAACCAAACTTTGTCAAGCTGCCCCAGTGGAGAGCCTCTCCTGAGGACCTGCTGCTCTGGTGGCTCTGCCAGTCACTTCCCCACTGCTGCGCGGCAGGTGCTTCCCTCATGCAGCTCTGGTTTAGTCCTTGCAGAATGAAGCTAATTGCTCTTGGTTCCTTGGACTTTCCTTCCAGAGAGCTCAGGTTTCTTTCCTTTTTCTTTTTGCTCCTTCTTCAATAATCCCTTCCCACACTGATACTAGAAAGTAGAGCATAAACCAAAGTCTCTCAAATAGCACACTCACCTATATATACCCCTGGCTGCCCCCATGTCATTCAAAAACACAGTATTTTCCCATTTTCATTTCCTTCTCTTCTTCCTTCCCTTGGGGTTGCCTTCTTTTATGTACTCCTTCACCCAAAATAATGCTCACCTTAAAACAAATTGCTAGAATTGCTATAAACAAATTTATACACAGACACACAATTTGATGGCTATCATCTAAAAATGCAAAAAGAATCTGGGAGCAAGCTGGTACTTAACTTTCCCTCTGTAGATGTCCTCAGCCAGGTCCCCATTCAGCTGCCAGTCTGCCAGCACAGGATAGGATACTACCCTCACTTGGTGCTCAGGGTTGTTGATGGCCGAAAGTATTTTTTTATCCCCTTCCAACTTGTTGGTATGTGGTAAGTCTCCGTAAAGTTCTTCTCTGGGTTGACAGTCTGCTGTTCTCTTAACCAAATGAGTCTGAGAGCCCTTGACTTCACCTTCTGGGAGCCTTGTGGATCCCTGGGAAAACAGGGAAAAGAGCAAAAAGAAGAGTGTGTACTTCAAGGACCTGTTCCCTCCGGTCTCTCCTCTCCCCTTCTCTCCCTTTCTCTCTGCCTGTAATTATCTTCTTGTTTTTTCATTTAAAGACAAGGATGATGTCAAAGCTAGTAAGTTTGGTGCATCACTCCACCTCCTCCTGTCCCCTCCTTCCTCCTGAAAACCTCCCCATCTCGACCAGGCACAGGGGACAGCCCGTTTCCCCAGTAAACATCTTGGGCTTTCTCTCTCTCTGCAGCCACAGCCTACACAATCAATAGCAAACAATCAATACTGTTTTGGAGCACTCTGTGTGTACCTTCTCCCTCCCTCCCTCTCTCTCTCTCTCTCTCTCTCTCTCTCTCTCTCTCTCTCTCTCTCACACACACACACACACACACACACACACACACACACACACACACACTTTGAAAGGACCTCCCTAATAAGCCCACATTCGCCTTTTAGGACTATTTGCATGTCTTTCTTTTGTTTTCTTACAAATCTCCTGCATTTTTTCTTATTTCAATCAATCATTTCAGATTTAAAAGAACAATACCTTAAATTCACTTCATATTGAACATTGGGAGAAAGGAGAAATCAATTATCCTGCTATGAGAAACATTAAATGGAAATGCCATGCTTTCATAGTACATAGATCTTCTTTTCCTCTCAGAAGTTCCTCAATCTGAAGTTAGTAAAAGTCACCATATGCTGAGTGAGCAAATAAACAAATGAGATGCCCAAAATAAGTAATTTACAAAAATGAACAGCTAAACTCAAGCAACATTTTTTTTTCAACTGATTTGAAATGAATGGATAAAACAAGGAGGTAGATACTGTGATTCTAACCTCTGTCATGTTTGCCTAGATGCTCACACACCAGCTTTCTCAAAGGATCCCCATTCTTTATATACATGTATACATCTTCACACAGACAGATGGACACGCACAGAGAGCATGCTTAACCCAGGTACGTTTGACCACAGGTAGTACAAAACAGAGAGAGCAGTACACTGGGTCCTTCGTTCAGGTCCTAAGAAAAATCACTTACACTTTTAAAATCATTGCTTGTGTAGCACACATTCCAAAACATGCAGCCCACATACCATGGAGGAAGACCTCACTGCCTCCTCAGCCTTGGGACCCCACATTGTCTTTTAAACTCCTCTACCCAGCTAATCTATTTGCTATAAGAAGGCGGTGTCCTAACCACCCCATCCCCAGCACACCTTGTTTCCCCAAGAAGCATCTACTGGAGCCTCAAAGCAAGTCCCTTTGAGGCTATCAGTCCAGGCACGTGGGCATTACTAAGCAGACACCCCATGGTCTGGTCTGCTTATCCTTTTTCCTCTTATCACTTCTCTAGCTCCATTCACTTTTCTGACTCAGTTCTTTTTTCTTTCTCTCCCCCCCCCCCCCGTAGCAGATCAAAATAGAGACTGAGTCTTTGGAGTGGGGAGAGGGGATGTATAAAGTCAGAAAAGCAGGGAAGAAAAGGGGGGAGAGAGAGAAAGAGAGAGGAGGAAAACAAGAAGAGGGAGGGAAAATACTCAGGTAAGAAAAGAAACCAGCTCCCCCTCCACCATGCCACCCCAAGGATCCTCAGAAAAAAGGTTTCCTACCATTCATTTCAGGAAGGAGGGTAACCCATCAGGGAAGAAGGATTCCGCCTGCTTCTCCCCCTGTTAGAGTGTAAGGCAGCTCGCATCCCCTATAGGTCTCTCCTGGCTCCCAGCTGCTAGTAATCCATTCATAAGGTTTCAAGAGGCAACACAAAACTCAAGCTTCCAGCTTAGTTTCTCTCTCTCCCCTTCATTCCTTTGCTCACCACTCTCCTTCAGCTCTTGGCAGTCCAAAGTTTAAAAAAAAAAATGTTGAACCATGTCTGTGTTTTCCTCCTGTTGTAACTTTGGCTGTGACATCATAACCCTGCCCACCAACACCCCACCTCTCTCCCTTTCCATCCCCCCTCATCAACCCCATACCCCCAAACACTCCCCCACCCACGGAGAAGAAGGGCTCCTGTCAGTTCCAATGTGTGAACACACAAAGCCACTGGAAGGTGCCCCCTCCTCCCCTCGGTGTCCCTCCTGGCTCCCCCTCCCTGCCTTACCCACCGCTCAGCCCGGCTCTCAAGGCTTTTAACAATGATCCCATCTGTTTGACATGTGCGGAAAGGTGGGTTGGATTCAAATAATCTGTCAAGTGAATCAGATCAAAAACACAGCACCCCCTCCTCAATTCCATCACACACAAACACACACACACACACCCCAAACCCGAGAAGTGTGAGAGAAGTCAGACTTACACAGCACCCACCCTCCATGCCAGGGAAAAAGACACCAAAAACATGCCAAGGGAAGCCCAGATCTATACATATATAAATTCTGTTGCTTATGTGTTTGTGACAAACACCCACACCCCAAGTCCCCATCCCCTCTTCCTCAAACCCGCCACTCCGCAAGTGCAGGGATTTGAAAGCTGGTAGAATCTGTTTTGAAATCTCCAACGAGAGGGTTTTTCCCCCCTTTTTTTTTTACTCCAAAGCACTATCTGTGGCGATCAGACTGGAGCAGGGTTGCCAGCAAATGCAGGAGGCCCCTTCTAGGGTACAGGCTTTCAAACCAGCAAAGCTGGAGGGAATGAATTTAAGGACACACAGCAGGAGCTGGCTGCATTCATTTTATTTTGACGGGGGTAGTTGGGGGAGGAATATAATTTCTGAAATGCCCAAGGAATGAAGGGAGAGGATGTGGATTTCTTAAACAGTTTTTGCAAGAGGAGCGGTGTCTTGTGCTGCAGGTAAATGTATAAGGCAAGAAATGGGAGCTCACAGATAAACAAGGACCAGGACGGGAGGCAGAGGGAGGGAGAGGGAAAGAGGGAAGAGAGGAGGAAGGAGAGGGGATGGGAGATGGGCAAGGGGAGACAGGGGTGAAGGACAGAGAGGGGGCGAGGGAAAGAGAAGGGCAGGGAGGGGGGAGAGAGGAAAGAAAGGGGAAAAAGGAAGGGAGGGAGGCGAGGGGGAGGGGAGGGATGGAAGAGGGAGGGCAGGAGGGTAGGAAAAAGAGGAGAGGCTGGGAGGAGAAGGGACTGAAAGCAAGAAGTGGGGAAGAGAGAGGCAGGAGAGACAGAGAGGAAGGGGAAGAGAGAGAGGTGCTGAGGCACATGAAATATGGAGACCAGGAAGGCAGTTAGACCAGGATGGCTAACCGGGAAGAAATCCCAGAGGCAGGTGAAGAGGGACACTGTGAAATGGGATAGAGAAAACAAAGGACACACACAGAGGGACTGTCTCTGGGAGATCGTCACTTTTTAAAAAATCAGACTGCAAAGCTTCAACCTTGTCTCTGTAAGGAAAGCCCCGTCCCCTCCTCCCTCCCTGCCCACACCTCCTCCTTAACACCCACCTCCACCTCCTTTCCTTCACCTTGTTGTTCCTGGCAAATCCTCCCTTGGAGAATCTAGGAGTAAAATCCAGAAACCCACCCACCCTTAAGGGCCCCCTTCTTTGTTCTATGCACAAGGGTCTTGGGTCCTCTTCTCTCAAGATTGGGCTGTTTGTAATCATCTGTACTTCATTTCAATCCAAATTATAAGATGTTTCCTTTAAGCCCAGAAGGTCAGAGGTGCTCTGCATTGCTTACTGCACTGTGGGGCTGGTCAGTTTCCATTAGCATTCTCATTATTATTAGGAAGCTTTGAGCAGAGAGAGGAGCCAGTCCTGCTGGCAGCCACCTGCAGAACACAGCATTAGGGAGAAAGACAGAGCTTGAGACCCCTGAGTACGGTCACTGATCCTCTGACTTTCTGATTCCAAAATTGGATCCCTTGACGGAAAAGCTTAGCTGGGAACCAGCCAAGGAGCGTAGTAATAAAAGCCTCCCAAAACACAATCAAACGCAGGATCTATATATAGGAGCCGGATCTGTTTTAGCTACTTGCAGTCTAAAATGACAACCGGAAACAAACATTTCAGCAATATGTTTATTGGAATCATGTTCAACTAGTGCTGGAAGGACTGAGCTCCTCTGAAGGATTGCGCTCCAAGGGAAGCTCTGGATCCTTGCTTTGTGTGCCCTCCCCACCGATGGTGCTCAGAACTGGGAGTCAGTGGCTCTATCCTCCAAGGGGTAACTGGAGATCCCCTCAGGGTATCCTACCTCAGCCGCCTTTTTCATGGGTGATGTAAACTCTCAATGAATGGCAGGGCCAGATTCATCATCCAAGTCTCCTAAATCATTGTCCATTTTTTTTTTCTCCTTTAGCTACACATGGGTCTTTCTGGTCAGCTAACTGCATGTCATTGGGTGGGAAGGCAGAACTAGAGACTGGCCTCCCATGTTCCACATCCAGGCAAAAATGCCCTGGAAATCTTTGTTGGTCATATGTGCTCTGTAACTCAAGCTCACATAGCACTCAGAAGGAAAATGCAAATGTGGATTTCACTCTCCTCTCTTGTGAATTTTGAGCCAAGAGAAGCCCTATCTTCTGTAGAACTGTTTGGTGCTCCGTATGTTAGATAAGCCTATCTTTTTTCACAATACAATTACTATTATAAATTATTGGCAATGTTAATGGTTGTATTTTGAAAACTGCCTTTCATCCAAATAGATCAAGACCTGATTGGCTTCCCAGCACCTCAGGGGAGTGGTGTAGAAAAGGCAATATGCCAGAGATCTATATTCCCTGGTGATAGTCCTTAGTGGGTGTTTCCTGGAGGATTTTGAGCCTTGGAACCAGCTTGTGAAGCCCTTTAGCTGGGTTAGAGATTCTTCAGTGATGCTGTGCCCCGGCCTGCTCAGCACAGGAGGAAAAGCTCTACAGGGTTCACCTGTCGCCCTTCAAGGCAACACCCCAAGCAGAGCAGTACATAGGCTGGTACATAGGCTTTTCCTCTTACCTAAAGCATATTTGTTTTTTCCCCCCACAATGTTTTACTGGCAAATTACAGTTGTACATATGGTGGGATTTGTTGTTACATATTCCTACATGTACATAACATAGTATGATTTGCTCAATATCGTTTCCCAGTATTTCCCATTTTCCTCCCCTCCTCCCTCCCCCTTTTCAGTTTCCTCTACTCTACTGATCTCCCTTTGATTTTTGTAAGATTCCTCCTCACTACCACCTTTCTTTTCCTTTTTCCTCTCAAACTTCCTCATCTGAGAGAAAACATACAATTCTTGACCTTCTGAGTTTGACTTATTTCACTTCACATAATGTTCTTAAGTTCCACTCATTTTCCTGCAAATGACATAATTTTATTTTTCTTTATGGCTGAATAAAACTGTATTGTGTATATATACCACATTTTCTTTATCCATTCATCAGTTGATGGACACCTAAGCTAGTTCCATAATTTGGCTACTGTGAATTATACTGCTACAAACATGGATATGCTTGTACCACTAGAGTATGATGACATTAATGCTTTAGAATAAATACCCAAGAGTGATATAGCTGGCTTATAGAGTGTAATGGAAATTTCTCGTCTTTTGGGGAAACACCATACTGATTCCCATAGTGTTGTACTAATTTACAATCCCACCAACAGTGTAAAAATGTTCCTTTTTCTCCACATTCTCTCCAGCATTTATTATTATTTGTATTCTTGATGACTGCCATTCTGACTGATGTGAGATGAAATCTCATTGTAATTTTGATTTGCATTTCCCTAATTGCTAATGATGTGAAACATTTTTACATATATTTATTGGCCATTTGTATTTCTTCTTTTGGTAAATGTTTGATTCGTTTGCCCATTTATTCATAGGGTTATTTGGTTTTTTGTTAAGTTTTTTGAGTTCTTTATATATTCTAAACATTAATCCTCTGTCAGAAGAGTAGCTCCCATTCTGAAGGTCCTCTCTTAACATTTCTAATTATTTCCTTTGCTATGCAGATATAGTTTTCATTATAGAGTACTTCACCTCCTTGGTTAGATTTATTCCTAGGGTTGGTTTGTTTGTTTTAAGGATGTTGTGAATAAAATTATTTTTCTGATTTCTTCTCAGCAGATTTATTTTTGGTATATAGGAAAGCTACTGATTTTTGCATGATGATTTCATAACCTGCTGCTTTGCTGGATTTGTTTATTAGCTCTAGCAGTATTTTAATAAGGTTTCTTGGATCTTGTAAGCACAGGATCACATCATCTGCAAACAATGATATTCTCCCTTTCCTATTTTTATCCCTTGTATTTCTTTCTCATACCTGATTACTCTAGCTAGAATTTCTAGTATTATATTAAATAGGAGTGGTAAAAGTAGAAATCCTTATCTTGTTCCAGATTTTAAAGGAAATAAAACTGTATTGTGTATATATACCACATTTTCTTTATCCATTCATCAGTTGATGGACACCTAGGCTGGTTCCATAATTTGGCTACTGTGAATTATACTGCTACAAACATGGGTATGCTTGTACCATTTCAGTTTTTCCCCATTTACTATGAAGTTGGTTTGGGGGTCTTTTGTATATAGCCCTTATGATGTTGAGGTAAGTTCCTTCTATCCCTAGTTTCTTCAGTGTTTTTTGCCACGAATGGGTGCTGAATTCAACTTTCTTTGTTATCTACTGAGATGACTAAGTGACTTTTGTCCTAAATTCTGTTTATGTGATGAATTACATTTACTGATTTGTGTATGTTAAACCATCCTTGCATCTCTAGGATAAAACCAGCTTGGTCAGATGTACAATCTTCTTAGTTTATTGTTGAATATGATTTGCTAATATGTTGTTTAGGATTTTTGCATATAAGTTCATCATTGATTTCTAGCTCTGATCTTAATTATTTCCTGCCTTCTACTGGTTTGGGAATTGGTTTGTTTTTCATTTACATGGTCCTTGAGAAACATCATTGGTTTTTTTATTTGGAATAGTTCTGATTTTATTGTATAGATTCTCATAACTATGAACTTCCCTCCTAACACTGGCTTCATAATGTCCTAGAGGGTCTGGTATGTTGTATCACTATTTTTGTTTGATTCTAAGAACTTTCTAGTTTTTCTTCTATCATATATTTATCATTCAAAAAATGTATTGTTCAGTCTCCATGTGTTTATATCTTTCTATGGGTTTTTTTGTTATATATATCTAACTTTATTCCATTATGATCTGATAAAATGAAAGGAATTATGTCATTTTTTTGTATTTGCTAAGAATTGCTCTATGGCCTAAAATATGGTCTATTTTGAAGATGGTTCCCTGGGATACTGAGAACAAAGCTATCATTGTATAAAATATCCCATAGATGTCTGTTAGATCCATTTCATTTATATTTTTCAGATCCAAAGAGTTTTTACTGAGTTTATTAGTGGATGACCTATATATTGGTAAGAAAGCTATGCTTAAACCACCCAGTATTATTGTACTGGTGTCTGGGGCTTTATTTCAAGTAGTGTCTCTTTTATGTAATTAGCTATACCTACATTGAGGGCACAAATATTTACAATCATTATATCTTCTTGCTGAATTTACCCTTTACCAATATGAAGTGACCTTCTTTGTCTCTTCTTATTAATTTTGGTCTGAAGTCTGCTTTGTCAGATTTGAGAGTAGATACTTCTGCTAGTTTTGGACCTTCATTCCCGTAATATATTAACTTTCATCTTTTCACTTTCAGTTTGTGGCTGTCTTTGCCTGTTAGGTGAGTATCTTGCAAACAACATATAGTTGAATCTTATTTTTTAATGCATTATGCCTGTGTCTTTTAATTGGAGAGTTGAGACCACTTACATTCAATATTATTATATAGAAAGGTTTATTACTTTCTGCTGTTTTGATTTATTTGTTTAGTGTGGCCCTGTTTCTCATTTGCTCAGCTACTCCTCAAATGAGTTTTATTTTAAAAAAAACATTTGTGAGCTCCGGGATTTATTACTGATTTCTTTCATGTAGAGTATTTCTTTAAGTACATTCTGTAGTGCTGGCTTAGTTTCTGCTTATCTAGGAAGGTTTTCATTTCCTCTTCAATTTTTAAAAATAGTTTTTCTAGATATAGCAATCTTGGATTATAGTTATTTTCTTTCAGGACTTGGAACATATACACGTCATTTCAAGTCCTCCTGACCTTTAGAGTTTGTACTAGAAAATCAGAAGTAATTCTAATTGACTTTACCCTAAATTTGAAATTTTCCTCTTGAGGATTTTAAAATTCTGTCCCTGTTCTATTTGTTACAGTTTGAATTCTAATGTGTTATAGAAAGTTTCCTTTTTTTTTTTTTATCTTGTCTGACTGTGGTTCTGAATGTTTCCTGTATCTGGATGTCTATCTCATTCTCAAGGTTTGGACATTTTTCTGCTATTATTTATATGAAAAGGTTGTTCATTTCATTAAGCTACATCTTATACCCCTCTTCAATTCCAATAATTCTTAAATTTGGTCTCTTAATGTTGTTCCAGAGTTCTTGTATATTCTGATCATGGTTACTATTTTCTTTTCTTTAATACTTTCTGAGTGTTCAAGGCTGACCTTTGTCTTCCAGCTTTGAGATTTTGTCTTCAGCATGGTCTTCTCTATTAGACTTTGAACTGAATATTTTATTTGCTTTATTGTGTCTTTCATTTCCAAGATTTCTGTGGTTCTTTTATAATATCTCTATCTCCTTCTTGAATTTTTCATTCATATCTTTACTTTCTTAATTCATTCAGTTGTTTTTCTGTGTTCTCTTGGAATTTACAGATCATTTTTAGAATCACTCTTTTGATCTACTTCAGTGTTTTGGAGTCAGCTGCTATTGAATTATGAACTTTAGGAGGCATCATGTTACCTTGTATTTTTCATATTTCTTGTATTCCTTGGGTTTTATGCATCAGTTGTAATGGATTTCTTTTCCATTCTTATGTGTGGACCTTTTTAGGGCACAGCCTTCTCTTACCAAAGTGTCCTAGAGTGATCTAGATTGAGACCCTCTCATAGGTATTGTATCTACAGTCTTTGTGTTGATTCTGGTTTTGTTGTAGTACTGCGTGTCTGTGACTGGGAAACTGAGGGCCCACCCCTAGCCGTTTATACCTGAGACCTGGTCATTGGTTTGAGATTTTATATTTTCTATTCTTTGTTTTAAAGTATACCTGAAGTTTGAGTGTCATTAATTTGTGTGTGGAGCAAGTTGCACTGTCATTTGGCTGGGTTTAGTTCAGCAGTAGAATCTCTACCCTGTGAACTAATAATGATCCTATAGTTTCCCAGCACCTCACTGAAAGGGAGAAAACAAACCATAGCAACAACTGATGCAAGCAATATACAGTATTAAAATAAATACCTATTTCCTACTATGACATCTACAACACAGTTTTACCACAAAAAGGGGGATGGTGTTTTGCTGATTGCCAACAGCAAAACCAATAAATAACCATAAACTAGATCTGACATTAAAGCAAACAACAGGTGTTAACTATGTCATTCACAAATGTAATAACTGAAGCAATATGAATGTTGGACGCAAGTGTTATATAAAACCATTAGTTTAAAAGATAACATTAAAAATGTTATAGGAAGGTAGAAGAGAGTTAACAATGTTAAAATGTGGACATAGAATGCAGAAGAGATGTAGAAGGTAATGTTTATAAGGAAAGAGGAAAAAAATAGGAAAAACAACAAAGGGAGAGAGAAAGAGACAACAAGAAAATTTGGCTACTAGCAGAAGAAAGGAGATAAAGACAAACAAATAAAAACAAAACAAAACTGAAATAAGCAAACCAAAACTCTAACAATCAAAAGACAAGACAAGGAAAAATAACTATATCTAAAAAATGGTAAAACAATGAAAAAAAGGTGTATGTAATATGTCCACAAACCAATCAGCATAGCAGAAAACACACACACACACACACACTACAGATTTTTAATGAAAAATGAAAGAATCCTCTCCACTGTGATGGTCAAAACAGTTGAAGAGAATGGATTGTCATTGCCTATTCCCAACTGCACTTGTTTTATTTCCTCTTGGGATAAGTATTGAGAGAAAAAGAAAGAGTAAGAGCTGAGAGTTGTTCACCCTTTACTCTTTTCATGTTACTTACTGCTTCCCTCTCACCAGTATAAGGTAGGATAGAATTGGAAGTACTATATTGCAAGTACTGCTTGACTCCTGAGCCATGGAGCAACTGAAATTGCAGGCTTCTTTTACTCCACCATCTTGAATTTCCACCCTAAAGCATATTTATGTGCATTCTTTCTTCCTAACCACGGGATATGAATGCAAGGTAAGTGCAGTGATCGTTTTACACAGGATACAGAAGATAAAGGAGGCTAGGTAACTTACCTTCTGTGCTGCAGGCAGTCAAAAAACAGCCAGGAAAAACCTCAAATGTATTGTACAAAGGGAAAGATTCCAGACTCAAAAGATCATGTTCTGAATAGTTCCATTTCTATGATATTCTAGAAAATGGAAGACCACAGAGACAGAGAATAGATTAGTAGCTGCTGGGAGATGAGAGTTGGGAGAAAAGTTGAATACAAATATCTTAGAGATTTTGGAGTCATGAGACTCTTTTCATCTTGATTATAGTGCTGATGACTATGCATTTGTTAAAATTTAAAGCATAATATCCTACAAATGGTCATTATCTATAAGTTAAAGCCTCAGGAAGTGGGAAGGAAGAGATGGAATCAGGGGCAAGGTCATTGAATTTTGAATACAGAGTTCTCTCTATATTTTGCAGGTGCCCAACGATCTAAGAACAGTTTGGCATTGATTGGTCATAGTTATGGGCCCCTCTGTGCCTAAACTATCCACTGATCATCTTACCTAGACTCTGAGAGGACCTCATGGAACAAGACTAGATGGACCACCAAGCTGACTTCATCAATTTAGATGATCCCAACAAGTCAAATACCAATCAGCAAATGAGGACTGGTCACAATTATGACCCTGTTCTTTTATTCAATAGTTGTCTGACCTTGGGCATGTTAATGAATTTCTCTGAGCCATCTGTAAAATGAGAAGACTGGAACTGAGTACAATGGTGCACACCTGTAATCCCTCAGGAGGCTGAGGCAGGAGGATTGCAAGTTCAAGTCCAGCCTGCACAATTTAGGCAGATCCTGTCTCAAAATAATAAATAAAAAGGACTGGTATGTAGCTCAGTGATAGAGCACCCCACCTGGGTTAAGTCCCGAGTATCATGAATAATAAATAATTTTATTAAAATGACAAGACTAGAATAGAACACCTCCCTTCTAGGTTACACCTGAGATTCTTTAAATTTTCAGCCCAAAATTTTCTTAGAATCTGTATTCTTGGTTATCAAAAACAGTCAATGTCCACTTGCTATAAATATGCCAGAGATTCAAGGGTACATAAACCTGAACACTCATGACATTTATTTTGGTCCTTAAAGACAGCCATATGTTTAAATGTAACTTCATTAAAACACTAATATGCAACAGAATAGAAGAATCAGATCAGGGGGAGGAAAGGGGAAGAACTAGAGATTGCGAATTAGCAAACTATGTTATATGCATTTACAATTATATTAAAACGAATTCCACTGCTATGCATAACTATAATACACCAATTAAAATATTTTTAAAATCCAAAATTAAAAAACACTGATAAGCAAAACATAGTTTTAGTGTTTTGCTATTTTAGCAAAAAAAAATGTCCTGTACATAAATATCATTGTCATGTATTTTACAAATAAAATATTAGAACACATGTCTTTTATATAAAAATATTTAAACTGGAGCAATTTTTAAATTTGGGACTGTACCTAAATTTTAAAACTTGGTAATTTCCCCAAGATTGAAATAACATTAACAACAGTAAAAGCTAACACTCATTACTTATAATATGGTGGTACTGTTCTGGTCACTTTGTATATATTAATTAATTCACTCCTCACAATATTTCTGTGAGGCAAGCACTTTTATTATCCCCATTTGCAAAAATAATAGCTAAAATTAATTGAGCACATATTAAACGCTCAATGCAGCATCAATGTAAATTTAAATAATGTACAAACATTATCTCATTTAATCCATCAATTGGCCTATGAGATAGCTCCACCTCAATCCTCATTTTTCAAGGCACAAAGAGTTCAAGCAATGGAACTCATCCACTGTCTCTGAGTCCTCATTCTTAATCACCATATTGCACTGCTTTTTCATAAGGGACATAAATATACACTGATTATGACTTGACTTCTAAAATTAAAAAAAAAACAACTTCTCCTAATGATTTTCCTAAAGTAATGGAAAGATTATCCTAAGGTCTTTTCTTAAAGTCTCCCCTGGGTGAGGGTCTGATGCCTCCAAGAAATGTGATCACAGCTAGTAACAGCATCCCGGTGTTCTGCCAATGAGATATTTCCCACAGGTCCAAAAACTCATGGGCCACCACCCTCCCTAACAGACCCACGATCATGTCCCCATTGACACCTGAGGGACAAATAACCAACCAATTGTAAACAGAAAACCAGTCATTCCTCCTTATTAACTCCATGGGTATGGAGTTATAGCAGATGGGTAGCGTTAGCTTGTCTATTTAACTAACTCTGACCTTTAAAACTAATAGCAGCTGTTAGTTTATAGTTTATTACCATCATAAATCATACATCATATGCTGTATTTTTACCTTATTCAAATGAAGATGTAATTATTTCTAATGTGCCCCTGATTTCTTCTACATTTCTGTATCAGTCAGCTTTAACTAGAGTGTATTATGCTAACAAACAACTCCAAATCTCAGAGACTTACATGTTACAAGAAGCTGTGGTCAGCTGCAGCCCTACTTGTCTTATATATATTTTTTTGAATTTTAAAGTTAAGGATAAGGGAACAACTCCTATGGGACATGCCATTTTGTGTTAGGGCAGCAGTTCTTAACCAGGAATGATTGCACCTGCCCGGTGACATTTGGCAATGTCTCTAGATACCTTTGGTGGTCATGACTGAGAGAAGAATACCACTGGCATCTCGTAGATAGAGGTCAACGGTGCTGGTACACATTCTCCAACACAGGACAGCCTCCATCCCTACTTCCACCCCAACAAAGGATTATCTGGTCCACAATGTCAATAGTGCCCAGACAGAGAAACTCTGTGCAGAAGGAAAATGAGCAAAGGCAAAACCACGTACTTATTCTGAAGACTTCTGCCAGGTGCTTCACGGGCCGTTCCCGTCTATTCCCACTAAACAAAGTAAGTCATGTCCGAGCTGGAAGACCATGAGGCAGGGAAGTCAGCTCATACAAGGAGAGTCTGCAGGAAGTCAAGTGGCAATAGGTATGGTTACATTACATTCTAATAGGAATGGCAACAAGTTATTGGGAAAAATAATGCAATCTACCTCAATTTATTAACTGAATTGACACAATCAATGCACATGAAACTGGAGAGTTTTGAGCTGCCCCAGGATGGTTGCTATGTGAACAGCAGTAAAGAGAATGTAAGGAACGCTTGGAAGATGGGGACAAACCCATAAAAAGCTAGACCTTTTCAAAAGAGTCATGTTAGCTTGCTGACATAAAGCTTCCATGTTTGCAAAACAGAGGCACTAACACCTATCACACAGGTTGTCCTGGGGGCTCATGAAACACGTCACCTGCCAAGTGCACTGAAGCACTTGGCACAGAGTGAACCAGCTTTCACTGTACGGACTGACCGCCAAATGCAAGCCAGAGTACTTTGGCCCACTCTTCTGATTAACTTTGACCTCATCATTTTGACTCAGTAAATGCTTTCAAAGCCCCTATTTTGGGTTCTGGGGAATAATCTGATTGCACATTATGAAAATAAATATTAAAAATTAAATCTCATTGATAATAAAAAATAAACATGAAATCAGCATTTTCCCAAAACTAATTAGATGTCAAGAGCCAAATTTATTAAGCCACTTCATTTCTTTGATAAATTCCTATTAGTGTTATTAAATGATGTTCATTATTTTCTATTTTTGTGTTTATTTTACTATAATCAACTTTCACCCAGATAATTTATTAACTATTGTCTTATTTAAATAAAAATTTGATTTATAGATTATGAAGCTGTATCAGTTACAATTTCCTCTTTGTGAGTTTTCTTATGGGAAAATTACTGCTACTGAGTCAATTTTCCTAAGACAAATCTTTTATATGTAAACTTGATCATGTGCAATTTCATTCCTTATGAGATTCATTTTGCACTGATTATTTCTATTGGTAATATTCATTATGAGTTGGGTAGAATTTTTGGACTATTTTCACTTATTTACTTATCTAGCTAATCTACAAGAAAAACATGAGCAATTTTTTTTCAAATATTCCAGAATTGCTCTCTTATTCAGGAATGATTGTCCTATCATATCCCCAAACTAACTTGTTTCCAATTACCTTGTGTGAGGCATCCTAGCTACTTTACAAGAGAAACAAAACAAAAGCATCGGCAAAAAGAAGTTCCAGGCAGCATAAGTCATAGGGTCAAACGGGTAGCAAGAATTAACTTGCTCCAGCAAAGGGTATTACTGGTTTTTAGCAGAGTTTCTCCAACTTCCAGGAAGCAGCCCTGAACAAGGGAGAGTAAAGCTCATGTTAAATTAATTAAAAATTAATCAATTTTGCATTTTACTCCGTAATCTATACATACTTATTTTGACATTGATAAGCTTTTGAGTAAGATTGGTATTCCAGGAATAAACACCCTATGCATCCTGTGTCCCTGCCTTCCCTTTGCACATGCCTGCCACCTCTTCTAATTTGAGAAGAATGCAAACAAATTACATTTACAAGAGGAAGATCAGTGTGTATTAAGAACTGGATCCTTGGGCTGAATGCCAGCTGAGAAAAAATTACATGATGCCAACAAACTAGCAAGAAAAAATCACCACTGGAAGAGAATGCTGTCACTCACAGAGGGCACTCCCTCCACTCCCCTGCTTACCCCTTCATCTCAGATACAGAAGGCTATGTATCATGATTTATAATAAAAATAGACACAGTCCCCAATTCATGGGGGCTGAACATAGGACTTTTTGACCTTATGCTGGTATGAAAGCATGCCCATGTTACTATTCTACTTTTTCAAGTTCAGTACAGTGTTCAATTAATTAGACGACATATTCAACACTTGATTATACGACAGGCTTGGTGTTCGATAATTTTGCCCACCTGCAGGCTAATGCAAGTGTTCCAAATATTTTCAGGCAGAATATGCCAAGCTATGATGGCCAGTAGGTTGGATATAACAAATGCATTTTCTACTTATGATATTTTCAACTTCTAATCATTGTACATCAAGAAGGGTTTGTGTTTGGGCTTCATTCTCGAAGAAGAAGAAGAACTACAAACCCTTGGTTCCCCAAGTGATTGGAGAGAGAAAAATGAAAGGCATATCTTTCCTTCTAATGAATGAGCCCCTGTCTATCACTCCTTGGTCTATGCTAATGAGGTGACTTGGAGAATGAGATCTGAGTACTAGAGGAACCTACCCCTTGGAGCAGAGGGTTGGAACTTTTGGCACCAACCTGGAGATAGACTCAGTCACTAATTGTCATTAATTTAATCAATCATGCCTCCATAATGAAGCTTCCATAAACACCACAAATAATGGCTTTTGGAAACTTCCAGGTTGGTGAACATGTGGAAGTGCGGAAGCACAACAATGGGCCCAGAGAGGGCATGACAGCCCTGAGCTCCTGGTCTGCACTAACCCCAGGTAGATAGTGTCATAATTGAACTGAATTGTAGGATATCAACTGGTGTATACACAGAATTAGAGAATTGCTTGGTGCAAGGAGACAAAAAATTACACAACTGGTGGCCAAAAGTATGTGTATACAAAAAAAAAAAAAAAAAGAAACCTTGTTTTTTCCTACTCAAAAGCAGTTGAAAAACGACACAAGTACCACTCAGTATTAGATCCTGGGCTAAAACCTGAAATTCTGGATCAGGACTGACTCTGTTTCAGAACCAAGGGTTAATATAACAACTAACACATCTGAAGAACCTTTTGCATCCCTGTACTAGACACTAGGCATGCATCACATCTTCAGAGGTAGATGCTGCTAATCTTGTCATTTTTATGGATGCAGGGGTTGGTTCAGACTTGGATTAGTTGAGAAACCTTTTCAAAATGATCATAGATGATAAGTGACAGGACAGAGGTAAATCAGCAGGTTTCAGGTACATGGTGCCTCTGAGAGTCCTGTAGTCAAGGTGAGGTTATTGTAGGCTTGGAATGTCAGGACTCCACAAGAGTCCTGCATCTAGAGATGGACAGACTGGGGATATATTAAGCTCTCAGTTGAAAAAGATAAATTCCAAACCTAAATAGCTTAAATGGTAGCAAGTGGTGATTTAATGCCCCAGGTCTCTGCCATCTGGGCTCTAACCTCCCTTACAGTCCTCGAGTCCTCTGCCTTAGCCAGTGAGTAGGGAAAGAAAGGTGACCACTTCTCAACCACTTCATCTTGGAAGTAGCACAGATTATTTTCCATTGGAAAAACAGTCAGCATCCACACCTGGAAACCAAAGGGTTAGAAATGCTCCCTTGCTGAAATCAGCTTCCCGACACTCCCCCACCATAGAGGAGATGCGCAAATTCCCAACACACAGCTAGTTGTCCTGTCACAAGGGACATACTAACTAGCTCTTCCCCTATCTCAGGATGTGGCATTGGAAGTGGAAGGAGAAAGGAGAGGAAGTCCTGACCTGGGCTTTGAGGTTCTGAAAGGCTTGGGGCAGACAGTTCCTCGAAGTCAAAATGATAGGAGCAGCTGAGCTATAGCACTGAAGGAGACTCTGGGGCCCCAGAAAAATTCCAACACAAGAGGCTAGGTGCAGAGGTGAAGTTGGATCAGGGAGCCTGACATTGAAAGTATAGAGAAGAGCAAGGGGTTCAGAGAGAATGCAGCCAGAGGATCGGGGAGGAAAGACTTGGAGGGATCTTCTCCAAAGAGGCTACTGCTTCCATATAAAGCAATGGAGGGGACAGTTGGCTAATGAAAGGGGCAGGGCAGAGTGGATGGCATGAAGGGACTTTCCCTAGACACACATATGGAGGTCTAGGGAATCACAGGTGGACTTTTTGTTCAGAGAATGGTTCCCCCTTCTTTTTCCAATGTATGCTTCTGGACAATGCCACTCTGAGACAGTCACTCTGGGACTCTAGGGAAATCAGCATTAATATTTGGTATATGTCAAGGTCATTATACTGTCATGTGCAACTAATTAAAAAAAATAAATAAATAAAATAAAATGAAGATATCTTTAAAAAATAATTTAAGCATAACTAGGAAGAAAAAAATATTTGGGATTCATTTTACCTCCATCTGAAATAGAGAAACAGAGATGTGGTAGGTGGCTGTGGAACTTCTCCTGTGCTTTGAAACTATAGGAAAAGGAGCTGGGGTCCAGGAATTTATAGAGATGACAAAGTTAAAATTGTCTTTTTAGAGGAATTTCTTTGGGGAAATTTGTACGGCCTGGGGCATTTAAAATACTTTGAAAAAGAATTCTGAATTCCTTTTTGTAATAGTTGAAATAATAGTTGAAATATGGTCCATGTGGAAGTATCATTTCAAAATGGATAGGCCTCCATGTGTCTTTAGGAAAAAGAACAAGCCTATGGAAAGGACATGTGCCCTTCTTATCCCCAGCCCAGCCCACACATCATAGCCACAACAGAAGTCAAACCTCAGCAGTCTGAGGCCTTAAGCTTGTCAAGTGTCCTTGAACGTAGTCAACAGAGACCCTGTCCAGTAGGTACCAGGAAATGTTTGTTTCTTATCCACAACTGAACTCTGGCTAATGAGGCAGAGTTCAGAAGGCAGGCTTTCAGAGGCTGACGGACAGGGTTTTAATCTGGGCTCTGTTCCCTGGCCTGTGGAATCCTGACAAGTCTCAGGGGTACCGAGGAGGACAAGTCCATGCCTATGCCATAGGGAAGATGCCATAACAGAATATTTTTCAGTAACAGATCTGGCACAAAGAAAGCACTTAAGAAACATCAGTACAAGCCTAGGGCTGGGGCTCAGCAGTAGCACACTTGCCTGACATGTGTGAGGCACTGGGTTCGATTCTCAGCACCACATATAAATAAATTAAATAAATAAATAAAGGTCTATCAACAATATCAGTACAGAAGTCAGCTCCTTCAAATTTTCAGCTTGCACTAACTCCCAAGTGTCCATTTTGATGTCACTTCTCAGAGTACTCAAAAAGTAATTAGTCCTTTCCTATGTTCCAGTTGCTTTTGTGTTTGTCTAAATCTGTTGTTAGCAATCCTCCCAGTCTCAGAAACCTCATTCTTATAGCAAATACTTCATATTGAAAATTCAACCATAGCGTAACCTAACTTGTACAATAAATTACTTTTTCAGTTAATGCATTACCAGCAATGTAAAAGAAACATAAAAGTAAATAATTTGCAATGAAATAATATAAATTTTGATTTGTAAATATTTGCAATATTTGTAATATTTCTATTTTAGAGAACAAGTTGTATAATCAAATGCCTATACCTACTTTCCATGAATAGGTTTAGACTTAAAAGAAATATAAACCAGGCATGGCAGTGTAAACCTGTAGTCCCAGATGCTTGGGAGGCTGAGGTGGGAGAATTGTTTGAGTTCAGGAATTGGTGGCTTTCCCAGGGAACATAGCAAGACCTTGTGCCAAAAAAAAAAAAAAAAAAAAAAAAATGGAGGAGAAATAGGAAAACACTCAATAAAAATTATAGGATTTTTTTAATGCAGTATTGACATTGTGACTCAAGGGAGTACATTAGTTTGTTTTTGTCCAGTCAGCATGATCACAACAACTCCAAATGCTGACACAGTGGCTAACACAGGTATGTGGCATGAGTGACTCAAATACCATGGGCAGAATTGTCATCAATCACCTGACTTTCCAAAATGGAGAAAAATTCTCAGTAAAAATTTTGAATAAGTCCAAAAATAATATTTTTCAATAACATGGTAGCTGCATTCTTAAGAATGTATATTTGAAGAGTACAAAAAATATTTTGCATAAAAGAGTTTATATCCAAAATAGAATTAGCTCCCAGGCCTACATCATTATAAATGTGTTTTGCATTGACACAGATGTTAGCAGAACACTGAAGAGTCAAGCAGGATGCATGAAAATGCATTTTATGGGACTCTCCATGTACTGTAAGGACATCTAACATCTCTAGAGCCTGCTCTCTGAATGCCAGTGGTAACTTCAAAATTTTTCAAAATGCCCCCTGGGGACAATATATCCCCCATTGAGAAACACTCATCTAAAACCAAGGCCAAAACATTCAGACCATTCTGGTTGAACCCTAGAATATGTACAGATGGTTTTTGACTTATAACAGTTCAACTTGTGATCTTTCTCTCTATGATGATGTGAAAGCTACTGATAGCATTTGAGTAGAAATCATACTTCTAATTTTGAATTTTGATCTTTTTCCAGACTACCCTTATTCAGTGGGCCATTCTCTCTTGATGCTAGACAGCAACAACACATTGCTACTTATAGTCATTGATGTTCTAGAGAGTCCCGTATTGCTCAGAAATGATGCTGGGGAGGTTAGATATATTAAATGCATTTTTTGACTTATGACATTTTCACTCAACAATGAAAAGTAAGGTTGGAACCTGTTATTATCTACATATCCCCAGCTCTGAAAAAAAACAGGCCCGGTTATGGAAACATGAGACAGTTGGATGACTGGAGAGAAGAAACAGTTTGAAGGAGGCAAATGGCCCTTCCCTTTCCTCATCTTCCTGGTGGAGAGCATACAGCCCTTCCCAGCAATCTGAAATCAGAAGGGGCATATAGAGGTTGCAGTACTGCTCATGGCTGTCCAAGAGACAAGGAAAGAGACAAATGCTATTTAAATAGCCAAAGGTTAATCTGTTCCTCATTTCTCCTTCCAGAATCAGGTTCAGCAGAGACCACAGCTGGAGGGAAGTGTGGCCTCAGCCAAGGAGTTCTGTAACTTCCCTGCCCAGCATCAGTGTCTTAACAAGGAAAAGTGGAGTCTCACAGAATGAAGAGCGGGAGATGAGTCCTGCTGCCCAGGGGAAGGAGTGCTGTCTTAGGGCAGCAGCATTTGTTTCCAAATGCATGAGTTTCTTCTCCGTGCCACAGCTCCTTGGGAAAAATCCACATTGCATTCAGTGGGAGCCTTATAGCACCTCTTTTCCTGGGAGGTCTTCTCTCCACCTAGACTGAGCTGTTTAAGTTCACAGATCTTTTCTTATTGAGCTGCATGTCCCCGGGGCCTCATATAGAACCTGGACAACAAATGGAAGCTACAGTCAATGTTCATAGAACTTAACAGAAATGGAGGCCATGTCTGAAGATCTGCTCTTCTGGGGGTGGTGTTGAGGCTCGTGCTGGTCAGGGGCATGACCTGAGCTTGTGTTTAACTCCACATGCCTTCAACTTGCCCTTGGAAACCTCCTTACTGCCAGAACCCATATATTTCATTATTTCCCAGCTCATGCCATATACCCCACACCAACCTTGGTGGATACCTGAGGAACCTAGGCAGCTTGAGTTCTCTGAGCTCTGCTGCCCAAGTGGTTCTTGTCTGCCTAGTAGAACCAGCACCCTGGCATTTGAACTGAAAGTGAGGAACTTATCCAGAAGAGAATGAAGGCCTTTCCCTAGCACCTATTTAGCTTGAATCCCAGTTTCATCCATCACAGGGTGAGCTTTAGGACCAGCCAAGACATTAGTATGTAGGTGAAAGGAAAGGGCTCAGGGGCGACTGAAGTCTCCTCAAGAATCCAAGGGATAATCCGTAAAGGTTATGTCAACAGCCATAATTTTAACCAAAACTTTTTAAACCTGTGAGGCCAAGCAAAAACAGACTGAAAGACTTTTTAGAACCAGAATCTCAGCTGGCCTCTTTTATGAGTCTGCCTTTCAAAGACCTGTGAATGAAGAGTTGGCAGCAAGGTTTATAGGTGGCTTGGATTTGTGAAATGCTGGCTAGTGGTGAGGTAAAGGGACTTTAGAGAGGGATTGCCTGGATCTGAATTCTGCAGAGGAAATTTGGGCCACCACGGGTGAAGGGAAGATACTCAAGAAGAGCACAGTGACCCAAAAGGGAGTGAAGATAGGCTGTGAGTTTTGTCTCCCCGCCCTCAACTCTAAAAGCAATCATGGGAGCTTGTTCAGAGGAACATGACCCAGTTTGGCTTCAGGAAGGCCCCTGTGTTTGTTAGAGCATAGCAGACCAAGGCCAGGCCTTGGAGGGATTGAGATGTGGCTCTGGAACCTGGTGTTGTCATTACCATCTATGTGACCTTGGATAAATGCCTTCTCCCCTCTGGGTCTTGATTTCCAGGGTATAAAATGGAGAAAAGAGCATTGACCTCACAGGTTGTCATGAGGATTACAATGAGGAAGGCTCACTCTGAACAACTGGAAGGGCTCCCATGCCCCTTCCCGCTCCAGGAATGAATGGGAAACCACAAAGGGACACTTGGAAGAGGCAACCCTGCCATTTGAAGTGTAAGCAGAACTAGAGAATAGGAGGGTGAGAAGCTGTGTGTCCAGCGATGTCCAGATGAGGGGCAGAGGAGAGCCAGAGGAGATCTGCAATACTCCGAGCCTCCCACCATGTTGAGATGATGAATAGAATTGGGTCGTGTCTTCCTCAGAGCTTCAGGGTCCTGAAAGCAGGGGGGAGGGGGAGGCAGGGGAAGGAAGAAAAGAAAGAAGAAAGGGAGAGAGGAAGGCAGGCAGGTGGCAGGCAGCAGGCCTTCCTAAATAGTCAGGACTTGGAACTCAAATGGGAAGAAGGAGCCCATGAAACCTGAGGTTAGATCATGCAGGAGTGGGTGGAGCTGAAAGAATCACAGAGGTCCAAGTAGCCAAGGGACTAGAAGGCAGGAAGGCCCAAGTCACATGGGTCCATGCAGCAGGACTAGGGCCCCAGAGATCCCTGTACTAACAATGGAAGAGTCTTCTTCTAGGGCAAGGCTACTATTCTGTTTGCACAGGCCTGGTTCTCAGATGAGGGCTGGTAGATAGAGCCGGGGAGAACCCTGAGTAAGGCATCTCATGAAGGGCTGTTGCTGCAAAATTGAAGGGTTGCTTCTTCTATGCTTCAGGACATGCTGCGCTTAAATCCTTCCCAAATTAATTTTATTCATGGATTCATTGTTGTCAGGAAAAGAACACACATACATGCATACGCACATGCACATCATAACTCCCGCACCTAAAATAGTCACCTTCACTCCTTTCTCTTTACAGCAGAACACCAAGACATGGCTACTTAAGCACTGAACAGAGATGGAACATAAATGTAAGAACACAGAACTTGGTGCATAGACAAGGTACAAGATGTGCTCCAGGTTAGAATACCAATATCTGAAGTACCAGGTAGAGTGAGGGAATTTTTAAATAAGTCAATGTGGAACTGATTGAACACTTTTGTATTCAGCTGACCCACTTAAAATAGATGGCAGATGAAATAGCATGAGTATCACTAGGTCCCAAGGGAACCATTACAAAGTGGTTGATAAGAGGTGCAAGATAGTATGGCAGAGAGGACAACACTTGGGGCCCTTCACTTGTCTGCTGCCTGGGAAGTGAGTGGAATGAGAGGAGCAGCCAGTGGGCACCTGCTGAGTCAACAATGGGGAACAGAATCAAGTCTGTACCAAGTGTATTCAGAGCAAAGGAGCCATTATAGTACAGGATCATTCCTACAACATGCTTGTCCCCATTATCAACCAGCTCCAGAAGATCTACCAAGAAAGATCTCTAGGAAATAAATCCTTTAGGAAAACATTCGCCTTACCTCAATGCTGCTGAGTGCAGGCAATCTGTCACACAGCCTAAATGCCTGTGCTTTGGTGTAAGATAACTGGGTTCCATGCCTACTCTATCAAACACTTAATGTATGGCCTTGCAAAGCCTCAGTCCTCATCCACAAAATCAGGATGGTAATTATATCTCTCTCACAGAGTTCTGGGAAGATTAGATGAGATGATGTATGAACAGAGCTTAGTACAGTGCCAAAGCAGACTCCATATAGGGTTGGGCATCCGTTCTCCTGCTGCTGTGTCTGGCCATGAGAGCAAGCCCAGGCTAACACAGAAGAGAGGAGCATAACCCCAGTCGCCATGGTTGAGGCCATTCTGGATCAGCCAACCACACAGGGAAGCAATCCAACCCAGATCAGCAGAGCCAGTCAGCTAACCTACATCTGGCCTCAGAAACATGAACTGGTCCAGCTGAGATGAACCCAGTCAGATCTACTAACTTACAAGCTTTTGAGCTAAATAACTATGTTGTTGTGTGCCACTGAGGTTTCTGTTATGTGACTGCTGAGTAGCATTGCAGCATGGATAACTGAGTTTGCTATTATTACTGATTTTGCTATTGTCCTCATTATTATAATCATTACTTTTAAGAGGAACAGAAAAAGACTCCCTGAGGCCTTGAGCTGTCAAAGAGAAAACATCTTTCTCACAACCTGTTATTTTTCCTGAAGAAAGGGGAAAAAATAAAAGAAAGAAAGAAAGAAAAGCAGGAGACAGAATGAGCAGGTGGCTGCAGCTTCCAAGCTTTCTGCCTGCTTTCCTGACAGGCCGTTGCTAATGATGCTGTAATTTCTCTCGTGAGGAGAGATGCCCATGACAGTGCAACCTCACAGGCTGTTATGATGAGTTGTTAACTAGTTTAATTAGTGAAGAACCTTTCTCCTATCAACTCAGATTTTCGCCTTATGTGTTCTCACAGGGACTTTCCAGTATGAGGTCCTAAGAAAGCGTGCCTCAGGAGACCATCAAATCAAAGGCACAAGATGGAGTGGGTCCTCAGGGCTTCCTGCCTTCCCTAGTGTGTTAGTCAGCTTTGTGTTGCTGTGACCAAAATACTCAACAGGAACAACTTAGAGGAGGGACACTTTATTTTGGGCTCACAGTTCCAGAGGTTTAGTCCATGGTTGGGCAAGTCCATTGGTCTGGGCCCAAGGTAAGGCAGAACATCATGGCAGACAGGTACATACAGCAGATGATAGCTACTCACCTCAGGGCCGTCAGGAAGCAGAGCAAGGGGGCACAAGGAGGAACACACCCCCACTGACCCACCTCCTCCAGCTACACCCCACCTGCCTATATTTACCACCCAGTCTAGTCAAACTAGGAGGGACTGATTAGGTTACCGTTCTCACAGTTCAACCGTTTCACCTCTAAACAGTCCTGCATTAGCACAGGAGCTCTGGGGGATACTTGTATCCAAACCATAGACTTTGAACGGGCATATCTGCTCTGTTCAGGGCACTATGACAAGCACAGATGCACTATGCAGCATCATCTTTATGCCCACAAAAATTCAAGAGCATAAACTAGTCAGATCCCCAGTGTATGTATGAGCAAACTGAGGTCCCTAGAAGGAATAGAAACTTTCCCAAGACTACAGTAAATGCCACAGTTGGGATTAAGACCTGGGTCTGTCCCATCCAGATCTTGTAATGGTGGTAGGTGCTGCCTTTAGGACACTGGGCTCCTTTCCCCAAGTTGCTTGTCTGTTGTGTCTCTGTTATGAGAGAACTAGTTTAACTGTGAGGAAAAGCAAACTCAGAAGAATGGTAGGCAAAGCCAGATGGAAAACGTTGAGTTTACCTCTTACAAAAATGAAATCTAGAGGTCAGCAAAACAGGATAGGTGTGAGATTCCCAGTCACTGGGAATCTGGTCTCCCTCACTCCTGTTGCTGCACAACTTCAGCACACAATTTTGCCTCATGGTTCAATGGGGCTGCTTGAGCTAGAGCTATCACAGCATCTACCCTCCAGTCAGCAGTGTGGGAGGAAATAAGAGGCTGTGGTCCTTTCATTTATGGACACCTTTTCTCATATTTTATTCTTTACTTCTTTTTTTACTTCTTTCTCTGCACTTTTTTCCCACAGTTTTCATTGCATCCTTCTATAGTCTCCCTCTGATTCTCTGATTCTCACTGGAAACTGAAGCATGAGGGACATGATAAAGAGGATTGGGATCTTCTTACACCCAATTAAATGAGACAGTTAGCAGTTTGCAAGGGATTTAACTGTAATTTGAGCAGGATTCCCAGAGCAAATCATTTCCATTCCAACTATTTGCTACACCTCCCTCTTCTCATCGTTCTTCTTTCCAAATCCTGCCCCATAGAGTCATATATACATGTGTTTGTTGTTGACTCACTTGCAACAAAATTGCGGGGATCGCAGTTTACCAGTTTGGAATGGTTCCACATGAGAAAGAAGCTCTGACTCTGGGAGCTCATGCTAGTCCCAGAAATAAATTGTTATACATGGGTTGTTTTTCTCAGACACATACCTCTCATACGCTCAGATTCGGGTAAGCCACAGCTCATGTTGAAATGGGCTTTCCTGGAGTTGACAAGCCTAAATATAACTGTTCCCTTGTAACTGCAAACCAGTTCTGTTTAAGTCATCAAATGTCTTCACACGTGTTCGTTATTTTTTTTCTTTTTCTTATCTAATGGCAACCTGGACTAACCTGATGTTCTTTTCCTGTTCTAAGCAGCCAGGGTGAGTTCTTACAATCTGGGAATATTTGGGTCACCATCTAGATGAGAAGAAGCTTCTCAGAAGAGGCTATGAATGGTGGAGATTGGGAGAGAAGTCAGGACTAGATCAGAAGCGAGTGAGTAGGCTAACCCAGAAAACACGCAGAAGTCAGTGATCAGCCTAGAATCTAACATTAGAAGCTAAGGGAAATAGGCAGGGAGCCAACAGAAACCAAAACCTGGAACAACAGGGTAGGAATGGAAGAAAGCACCAGACTTCAGGATGATCCTGGCAGAGATGACTCCTCTCCTCTCTGTCACTTCTATTGGCACAACTCTCTAGATCAAAGCTATCCAATAGAAATGTAATATAAGCCCTATATTTGATTTAAAATTTTCTAGTAGCCATGTTTAATGAAAGTTAAAAAATGAAATAAATCTTAATAATATGTAATGTTGTAATGTAATAAAATATATTATTAAAATTTTATAAAATCATATATATATAAATATCATCCTTTCAAAACATGAATCAATATATTAAACAATTAATAGGAAACATTTTACATCCTCTTCTATGTACGAAGTCTACAGATTCTGGTGTATATTTTACACTTATAGCAAGTCTCTGCTGTGATGAGCTGCAAATTTCAAGAGTTGAACAGTCACATGCAGCTAGTGTGTCCTTGTGCTGGACAGCACAGCCTACACCCTTTCTGCTCAAAGTGTCAAACGTGTGGTCCAGAGACCATCAGCCCCTGGGAGCCTTCTAGAATTGCCTTCTCTGAGATTTTCACCAAATCAGAATCTGCATTTTAACAAGATCTGCAGTGACAGGCACATTCAAGTTTGAGAAGTGCTGTGGTAGCCAAAGGCTACCCTTAGAAGAAAACTTAAGTGGCAAACATGTACAAAAATATATGCTTGGCTACAGAAGCAGAAAGGAGAGGGTGAAAAATGTCCTCACTCTTTTGGCTGATTGCTCAAATAAAAATGATTATAATAACATCATGACTGAGCAACAAATCAAAACTCAGTGTCTCCTCAGCAGCCCAGGGCCTTGAAGCAGACTTGCACCCTGGGCTCAGCCATTGTGAAATGGCTTTCAGTGATGGTGGCTGTGACCTAGTCCTTTGCCAAGGCAGATTCTCTGCACAGAGTCACAGGGAATATTTCAAGCACAATCACTGCCTACCCCCAAATAACTCCCTTAGCAATCTGCCAAGGGAACTAAAATCCTCACCATTTGACTCAGACATTTGGACTGAAGTGTTATTTCCAGAAAGCCCCTGGCAGCAGACAAAACTCACCCCTGGAGAGGGGCACCTGATGTCACTTCACCTATGCCCTGTGTTAAGAAGCTGTTTGTAAGACAGGTGTAGGAGAAGGCGAGTAGAAAAGCAAAGCTTTGTCAGGAATAGGGAAAGCAAGAAGAATGGCGCCCAGGAAAGACAAGCACCTGAGGAGGCGGGGGTGAGGAAGTGACTTCTGTGAGGATCCTCCAGAGCAACCTATACCACCGCCATGCCATGAACCAGTTTATGTAAATTCCTCCGTGTAGAGGGTGCAGGAGTGAGCAGAGAAGCTGCTGCTTCAGTCAGGGTGCCCCATGATTATGTTGATGCTGAACACCAGAGATGGAGGCAGAGACAGAAGTGCCGATAGATCTAGGGAGCATGGAGCAGTCAGGCAGGGCCACAAAGAAGACACCATGTGGATATGTGAGTGTCTTGCATGCCTGGTGGTGGCCAGCATTATGCCACTCCTGTGTCTGAAGTGAGAAGGTGATGCTACATTATCCCAAGCCATGTGGGTACAGGAAGCTGCCTTTCAGGATCCTGCCCTGATTAGAGGTGAGGACCCAGGAAGGGCACACACGTAAGATTTTCCCTAGCACACATTCATTTCCAGTGGCCAGCAGGAGAGTCAAACAAACACTGTTTGAGCAGGTGCCCTTTTCCAAATGAAATTGCGTGTGTTATTTTTAATATCTCTTGTCCATCTGCTTTGGTTGTTTCCTCTGGCCCAGAATTGGAAGGCTCCATCGCATTACCTGGACACAGATTTGACCACGCAGTCACCTTCGCAGAGCTGCAGGGACGTGCTTGGCTTCCCTAATACACAAACCCCAGGAAGTATAAATAGAAATGTTGCTTTTATTTGTAGACTTAATGCTTATGGGGAAGCTGGCTCAGAGGCATAAAAGCTTACCTCTTCCAATTCACTGAACTTTGAGCCCATAATTCTTGCAGTTCAAAAAATTAAATAGAGGTCAGCAATTTATGCCTAAGGTACCGGAGGTAGAGAGAGGGAGCAGGGCTATTAAACCCAGCAAATGTGCTTATGTGTTTTCAATTTTCTCTTGTTGTTTCTGCCGGGGTCTTCCACAACCAAATTGCTGCTGGTTTATGGACTGAAAAACCTCTGAGTGAGAGACAGCTTTTCTTTAGCGCTGTTGCCAAAACATCAGGGCCAGTTCTTGAGCTCCAGACAGCCCTTACATAGGCAGTCTCTAGGGAGCCCAGTTCCCAAGATACAGATGTGCTACCATTAGCATCAAACATCATTCAGTGCCCAAACTTGCCAGGGCGGCTCGTGCTCAGTATGAACTCCAGCAAGTACTAAAGAATATTTATTATATCAGCATCTTTAAAAAAATTGATCTATGTACTATTCACACTTCAGTGGGAAAGAAAATCCTGGAGATGAGCATAAAGAGAAATGCTTACATTTAGACCCTGTAATCAAAGGTGAGATGTGAGTTGATTATTAATCAGCAACCACAGCACATCCCCATAAGGAGTGTCCACACATGCTCGTCACTGTCCTTTATAAAGGTAGAACAGTGGCCAATTTGCTTGACAAAAATAATTGAAAATCTAGACTGTGTGGGATAACTTGAAATGGGTAAATATCATTAAGACTTTATCCTCAGCACCTAGGATGGATTTTCAATTAGTATTGCTTGACTCTCATGGTAATTCTAGGATTGCAGCCATCTTCACACCATGCACATGACATTCAAAACATCCTAGTGCCCAGATGGAGGCTCCTCTCAGATCCCTTCCTTGCTCAGGACATCATGTGTCTGGCAGCCTTAGCCTTTGATACAATACACTGAAAACCAATGATGGTGAACCCTAAACATCCCACAGGAGCCTGCGGGACTAACTTACATCAATATTAATGCAGAGCTACTGGAAGTAGGCAGAATCCAAGTTGGAACTGGCTTGCTTGCCTGCTGCTAAAAACCATGTTGGTGTGAATACTCCTGTTTACATCAAAAGAGCTCCATATTTGCTTGGCAAATAATTCAATACAAATTAGAACATTCAGTTCCAGTTTGGCCTGGAGGCCTCATGTAGATGGAACTAAAACTTGGGTTGTCTTTTATGAACCACCAAAGTGGCCTAAGATATTGGGCCTAATGAGATTTTCATGTGGTCATAGAATTGATTCTCTCAGTTGGAAGCAAGAGTAAAAAATTGTATGAAAGGGGGAAGAAAAAGAAAAGAAAAAAATGCACAAACTTCCTTAGCCCTAAAAAATTGGGGGTTCCAGTTCTTACTCTGCTTCCTATACCATTTCAACTCCAATCTCTGAGAGAACCCCATGAAATTCATGTCTCCAGTTTAGAATCATGCAATTTTTTTTAACTTGCTCAAATAAAGAAATGAAGATCCAGAGACTTTAAATGACTTTTCCAAGACCACAAAGCTATTTGCTGGAAGTCTCTGTTTCTTAGTCTCAGCTTCCTTCAACCACATAATTTAAGAAGAAAAGGAGAATCTTCAACAGGTTTTTTTTTAAAGAGATGAATGTATTTTTATTAATTTATGGAAGATGGATTGCTTTATTGCCAACTTGACAAGACTTTAAAATGAACAACACTGAAAGGTCTTCTCAAGGCACACTCTACATTGTGGTGGAGGGGGTGCTGGGGACCAAACCCTGGGCCTATGTGCATGCTAAGCACACTAACACTGAGCCACTCCAGCCTCCACCTAATTTTTATCTGATGCCTTTTTCCTACATAAGTCAAGTAAGCCAGGATCTCTGGAGACTGAGAGGACACATTCTGTAGTCCTTCTTTCTTCTTTCTTTTTTAATTAACTTTCTTCCAGTTGCTGTGGCTCTTGCTCTGCTCTCACGGGCCTTCTTCTGTTGAGGATATTATTATGGGTTCTCATGGTTTTCTTAAAATAAAGATGGGTCTGAAGCTTTACAGATTTCACAGCTTACAACTTAAGACAGAGTTCAGGGCTTGAGGAAAGAGTAAAGTTTTCCTTTTCTTACTTGAAATCAGGATTTGCAGTCCTGGCCATCCCAAATCACTGGGTTTCCTGATCTGTGTTCTAAAAGCAGACAGCCCACCAGCCTCCAAGAAGGGCTGAACTGAGAGACTTATCTTCCTTTGTGGCCCATATCCTATGCCCACTTGCAAAAGAAATTAAAAAGAGAAGTTTCCAGAATGTGTGTGAAGTAATACTGTTGAGGTTTTTAGTCAGTCCCAGTGCATCAAGCTTTGGAACTTCTCCAGCCCATTGGTTTTACTTCTGCTGGCATCAAAGAAGGGATTAGAGAAGAAGCACTCTAAAGAAGTATGGCATAGGTGGTAAAAATCAGGAGGGGGCAAAAAATAAAGAAAAAGAAAACCTTGGCCTCAAGAGAAGGTAAGTAGCAGCATGGATGCAAGCATACCCATAAAAAAGGCAAGTGGACATCCTAAAGGGATTTTTTTTTTTTTTTAATTCTGGTGAAGGCTCACCACGCTGGCAAACCATCCACAGCATTGAAAATAAAGCTGGCCACACAATCACATCAGGACACCTCTGGAAGGATGGGTGTGGTGGGGAGGCACAGCAGGCCTGTTGCTGAGCACTTGCTCACACAGCCGCTCTCTGGAGTAATAGCTACTCTCCTGCTCTCACCCCAGGATGAAAGAAAATGCCATGCAACTTTATGTAACTGACATCCCCAGCACCCCGAAGTGTGGACCTGGGCGATTTCGGCAGCCAAGAGATCTGATCCAGAGCATTTTCAGATTGTCTGTTTCCATCCCTTTAATGACAGGCTGGAACAACAGAATGCCTCCAAGTGGGCTTTCAAACCACAGGGAGGTGTGTTCTGACACTTGGCTGCATGTCAGAGATCAGCCTCTGGCTCCTGCTGAGATTTTCAGGGACATTCAGAATGAAGTGGGCTGCGGTCTGTGATGTTACATCTTTTTCTATCCTTGATTTTTTTCCCCACCTGATTTTCCTCAAATGCACTCCAACAAATTAGCTTTTATCACAATTACAAGTCACACTCTAAAGAAAAACTAAAAACTTCTTCCCCTACCTCCACCCCACTTAATTATCTCCACTGCATTTCAATAAATATTTACAGAGTGCCTACTATGTGCACATTGCTATGCTAGGTTATCTTGAAGATTATAAAATAAAGTGAATAAAATAAAGTGAATGGCCTGTTTCCTGCTCACAAGGAACCTGGAATCTAGCACATTGAATTGAGTTATTGTGGGGAAAACTGAATGCAGAAAATATTGAACTTCAGAAGATCAGAAGAGGAAAGCATCCAGGAAGGTTTTGTGAGGGTTGGAAGGATGAAAGCACTTTGATAAGCCAGGCTAGGGGAGAGGGCATTCCAGGGGGAAGGCACAGCACAGGCAGATACATAGGGGTGGAAGCATGGGACACATCCCTGCTTGGCTAAAGCACAGGCTGCATGGAAAACATTGTGGGCTCTAAGGTGAGAGCTAAGACCAGAAGGGTCTTGAATGTCAGACTGAGAAATTTAGACCCGAGGCAAGGGAAACTGGTACTGGGTCAATCTAATCAACAGATAAAGCAAAGAAAAAGTAGTTATGAAAAAGAGTGTGTCCAACAGTCCACTTGAATGATTGAAATATTTTTATTTCTATTTAGTGTGCCTTTTCCCTTTTGAAAGAGAAAGAAAAAAAAACATTCAGGCCAGACAGCCCTGTTCTATTCTACCATGATTCAGATGTGAGCCCCTGGGCAAGTCTTTTGGAGCTGATAGGAATTTGCTCACCTCCTTAGGTATAAGAAATGTTACATTGTCTTCTTTTTCTAAATCTGATTAACTCTGGCTCTTCACTTGAAAGTAAGAAATGTATTCTCTGTCATGTTTAGGGGTGGGAGAAGGTTAGGGATTCAGTTGCCCGCCATGGGAAAAGTTCAAGAATCTCAGGAGATTTGTGCAGTCCAGAGAGTATGGGAAGAGACTCTGTTCGTCAGTTCATTTTGTGCAACCTGATCTTTGATGCCTGAGCCCTGCTGGTCCATTTGAATGTTGAAGGCTCCATTTTCTCCATGCCAAGCCTGGCATAACTGTCTTTAACTATGGATAGTCATATATGAAGAGAGTGACCAACTGTCTAGCTTTATTCAGGATAAAGGGGTTTCAGGATGTGAAACTTTGGATTCAATTTTTGTTTGTTTGTTTGGTTAGTTTCTTTTGTTTGCTTTTTGGTCCTGGGGATTGAACCCAGAAATTTGTGCATGCTAAGCAAGCACTCTATCACTGAGCCACATCCCCAGCCTGGGACCGGGTTTTAAAAGGAGAAAAGTCCAAAGCAAACCGGAGAAGCCAACACTTTGCCTACACTCAATGTCCAAATCAGTGACATCACATCTACCCTACCAGAGATCTTCCCCCAACAGGAGCTCTGTCGGAGAGCTAGAAAGAGCTAGAAGGAGTTGTCAGCCTGCAAGAGACTTGGTATTAACGCTCATCTATCTCTCAAATCCTCTTCTACCCCTAAATCAAAATGTCAGCTTGTGTAGGAGTTTGTTCTAAATGTCTGGCAACTTCCTTTTTTGTTTTAAAACAAAAAATCATAAAACAATTCCAAGGTTAAGGGAGTTCAGAAATCTGAACATACAAACGTGGCCATTCTACCTGTAGGTGAGAGGAAGAAGGTATGGGGGCAAAAAGCAAAGGTCGGATTACCCTTTTACTCCTCTGAGAGATTAATCCATTATTCAGCCAAACAAATACACATGGAGCATCTACTCTGTGCCAGCTCTGTGCTAAGTGTTCAGCATGCAGCAGAGAAGACATATTGGACTGACATTCTATCATTATCCTGTAGAAAGAAAGATAGGAAGGAAGGAAGGAAAGAAGGAAGGAAGGAAAGAAAGAAGGAAGGAAGGAAGGGTGAGAGGGAGGAAGGAAGGAAGGAAGATTGATTATAAAAAAAAAAAATTTACCCAGTTGCAAACCTTATTTAGATGAGCCTCAATTTCTACATCTCCAAACAGGGGATAATAGTACATACCTCACAGAGTTGTCACAGTGTTGAATGTGATAATGCATGTAAAGCACTATCTGTTGAGCCTGCCACTCAACTCAGTTCAGGACTCAGTAAGCCCTGGTAGCATCCTTTGGCTTTCTGGACTTGCTATTTGAAGCAACAAACTGTTCCTCTTTGATACATCCTTCGATTTCTGCTAAACTCTAACTGCATTTCTGAAGAGTCTTTAGATTTAATGTTTTATTGCCAGATTCTTTTACATATGTTATCACATGTTATTCCCATTTCACAGGGGAAGAATGTCTGGCAGGATAAGTGATTAGTATAGGTCACACAGATCAGAGAGTAAGAAAAAACCCATTTCTTCCAACTCCAAGCCCTGAGGTTTTGCCTATATCACATCACACTCCAGTAGCTTCTTTGAAAGACCTCTTCCCTTTTCTCACTGCTATGGGGCTCTCAAATTACAAGTGGGCATTGCAGGTACAGAGTCAGCTTTAGTACCCAGGGGAGAACCACTGTTGTATTAAATCACCCAGAAACTTCAGTGCCTTCATTCAGTAGAAGTTTTTCTCCTGATAAGACTGCCTACTGAGGATGCATACAACCCTCCAGAAACCAGCTCCTTCCAAGGTAGTTCTCCTTCCATGTTGTTCTTTTATCTTGGAGGACTCTTAAATTTGCTACATTCAGCCTCAGATGGGAAAAGAGAAAGAGCCCAAAGGATTAAACTGAAGCTCAATCATTAGGCTTGGAAGTAGAACATGGAAGCAGGAGAATTGATTTTACTCATGTCCCCTTGGCCAGAACTAGTGGCATGGTCACATCTAACTGCAAGAGATGCTGGACAATGCAATGTAGCTGTGTGTCCATGAGGATACAGTGATGGGGTTTATTGAACCTATACAAGTCATTGCCAGAGTGGACAATAGCCCCAGAATTTAAATAGCAGCCATCTCCTGGAGATTATACACTCTTGGAACACTCCACCTGCAAGAGGGAGGACTCCAGAGACTGTTTTCTCTGCATGGTTATTGTGAGGAATGCACCCTCAGAGACTTTGTAAGCCCTCCCAGTAGTCACCAAGGAGACGAAGCAGCAAAAAGTGAGACAAACATGGCCTCAAGTTCTCTCTCCTGCTCCAAGTCACTGGGCAGGCTTTATAACCTCCTGAGCATGGAGCTACCTCTGAAAACATGAATACTAGTAACCCACACCACTCAGGATTCCAAAATAAATGGTTACCTATGTCCATTCAAGAAAGAGATTGGGCATAACTAAATGTGTTATTGGAGAAAGACCACAGTATTTATTTTAAATCACCCAGAAACTTCAGTGCCTTCATTCAGTAAAAGTTTTTCTCCTGATAAGACTGCCTACAGAGGATGCATACAACCGTCCAGAAACCAGCTCCTTCCAAGGTAGTTGTGATGTGATATAGGCAAAACCTCCTTTGTAGTGTTGACTTGTTTAAGCTTGTTTTCTTTGAAATACTTTCAAGGAAAAAATCTACTAAAATTTGCTAGCCACATAGCTCTTTTTCTCATAGCCTGAGTGTCAGCCCATGGCTACTGGCATAGCAGCCTGGCCCTAGCACTCTGGGCTACTTAAGAGTTAACATACCATATCATAAATGTTCCCTGATAGAGATGGGCTGCCATGCTACCTTGAGCTGAGTGCATTCCAAGAGAAGTAGTTGCATCACCAAATCCTCTTTCTGTTTGCCATTTGTTTTATGTTCATAGACAACAGTTTTGAGCCATAATGACTGATAAATTGTGTGCAAACACCAGTGCTAGAAAGAAATATATGAAAAGCACTACATGCTGGATGTTCAAAGGTAAGGCTAAAAACAGTGTGGGAATTCTGAAAGGGAATGGCCATGCATAAGAAAACAGAGAGTAAAGGACAGAAAGCAAGTAGAAACTGGTGGGAGCTTTGGATGTATTAAAGGGCCTAAAACATCACCTGAGAGGATGCCAGGCAATTGTATGAAAGGAATTGCAGGTCATGACTTCATGGAATTTGAAGGGGAGAGAGGAACCACTTGCTGGTGTACAAAAGGGGGAACATAATTCCACAAATGACGCCATAAATAGCCCTTGTGACACTTATTCAGTTAGCTTTCTCTATCCATCGGAGCATCAGCCTGGTTACCTGTGAGTTTCAATTATTGTATTTCTCCTACTGAATTGTAAGCTCTTTCAACAAGAGATTATATGTCTCATTCATACAGGACTTTCTTAGGTTTCTACAACAATTAGGCCAAAAAACATTTCAAAGTGGTAGAGTAATACTCCATTGTGTATATATACCACATTTTCTTTATCCATTTATTTGTTGGTATGACGTTTGCCAGTAAATGGGTGGATCTGAAGATTACCATGATAAGTGAAATAAGTCAGTCCTCAAAAGCCAAAGATCGATGATATATGGAAGCTAACTCACAATAAGATGGGGAGGGAAAGAATAGAAATTCAGTAGATTAGACAAAGGGGAATGAAGGGAAATGAGGGAGGGAGGAAAAGGAAAGACAGTAGAATGAATCTGACATAATTTTCCTATGTTATATATATGAATATACCATAGTGAATCCCACCATCATGTACATCCACAAGAATAGGGTCCTAATTGGAATAAGATATATTCCATGATCGTATAATTACATCAAAATATATTATACTGTCATATATAACTAAAAAGAACCAATACAAACAGTGGGTGAATTAATTTCTAAGTGAAACAGACCACTCACCACCTCTGGCCTATCCCTTAGCAAATGGAAATAGGAGCTCCAAACATGAATGGTTTTTGTCAGAAGCTTCCCAAGTGTCAGAGCTTTCGAAGGAAGACAAATCATGATGAACCCAAGGGAATCAGGCTTCTGCTGTGGAGACAGGCTGGAGTTTGTCACCTTCTCATCTTTTGGGACTAGAGATAGCAGGTCATCCCCGGTTCCCAGATGGGCCCTTTTTCATTGTGATCCATCAAGGGGAACTCAGGCAGCAGGATATGCCCTATTCCCAGCAGGAATAATCTTAAACCTGGAACGCCCTAAACTGGGAACGCCCTAAACCCGATTATCCTAAACCAGGAACACCCTAAACCCGATTATCCTAAACTGGGAACACCCTAAACCTGGAACCGCCCTGGTCCTTGAGCAAGGTCACCTACATGCAATGTCACTGCAAAATGTCCTATTTCCACGAGTCCTTCCACTAAGCAACACGGGGTATGCTGGCAAGGAAATTGTCATACCTACTTGGCTAATGGCTCCCAGCAATCCATGAGAATAATTAAGGGAAATCTAGCCCCAAACTAAGAGAGTAGTCCTGTTCAGACTAGAAAACAGACTTCCTTGGCATTCAGAGGAGAAAGCAGAGAGGTGGGGGAAGTGGGAAGCGCAGCCATTATCCAAGATAGTAGCAGTCATTCCTCAGATGTGTTTAGACTTCACAAAAAAAAAAAAAAAAAGGCCAGGCCTCATTAGATCAAAACCAGTCTATGTGGTTTGGATAAGGTGTTCTAGAAAGCCAGGAGACATTCAGCCCACCCTAGCCATAGAGAAGCAGGCACACTAGGCTTGTGCATAGGAAGAATGAGTCATGTGAGCTCCATGAATGGGGGAAGCTTTGCCTAATGGGTTTGACTCAATGAATCCATTGGGGAACTTCATGTCATGCTGAGAAGTTGCTAATCCTAAGAAGCTACCCACCCACTCCAATGGTTTGTCTATGTCCTCAAGGATGTCCCATCTTGACTGTCCCCAGATCTAGGAGAGGAGTCTGATGTGAGTGGAAGAGGCCCTGTGTTGGGAGTTACAAAAACTCTTCCCTCTGCACCTAGGCAAGATAGAAGGGTTGGAGAGAAAGCAGCATCCCAAGAGGCACCGGGTGGGGCACTGTCCCACCCTCTAGAAGGAAAAAGGGACAGATGCAGAGATAAGTCACAGACCTAGGCTTATTGTCTGGTTTTCCTCTACTCAATATTCAGAAAAGCAGAGAGAGGAAGAGGGAGCCACAGGAGGCACCTTTGCAGGAACCATAGTAATCTGAGTTCAGTAGACAGTGGAAGACTACTGTATTATTACTATAACTGCCAGCAGCAAAACTGCTACGGGGAGAACTGTTTTTGCTGAGTGAATATCTCCATGAGCTGCTCAAGATGGAGAAGAGACATTGGCACTAATAAACGGGAGAGCAGGAAAGGAAATTCTATTTGTTTATTTGCTACTAAGAGAGAAACCATGGCATAGTCGTTCAGTAAGTAGTTGAACAGTTATTGCTTGGACATTCTTCAGTGGCAGGGCAACCAAAGACGTTTTGAGAATGAGTATGGTCTCAGGTTCAGTTAGAAGGTCATGTTTCTACAATAGCAAATTCTCTTCTTACACTCCAGAATTCTTTATTAAAATCTGCTAACCACAAAAATTGCTTTTATGAGTAGAAACTGTGGAAATTAAAGGAATATTTCAGGCTTGTGTCTAGGTTGATATTATATAAAACAGAAACCAAATAAAAGAGAGGGTAAGACCATCCATTAAAAGATGAAGCAAGAGTTTGGATGTAGGACTAATGAGGAGAAACTAATTCTCTTAGAAATTCACAGTGATCTTTGAGAGTCTTTCACAGAATGTGGAATTGGAGGTTTGAACCAATCTGAGTTAGATCTTAAGGAGAAGACCCAACAAACCTGCATAGGTTAGGGTTCCCTAGTTGATGTCTACTCATTAATGTGGAATCTCAAGATCTCACCTTCACTGACATCAAAGTCTGTGCAAATCCCCCCTGAAGTTTCTCAGGGACATTCCCCACATATTATAGAATGAGGACTTGGTGGTCATCACTTTTTTCCCTTCCCCATTTGCCCTCTGAAAGTGGTCACCCCACTGTCAACTGAACCACCTCTTACCACAGGTGAAGCTTCCAGTGGCAGCCGCCCCTACTCCTGACCAAAGTTGCACTCCAGTTAAATTATTCCTTCCAAAGTGTGGGACTCCAAACATTTTGGTTATCGAATACTGAATAACAAACCACCACAAAACTCAGGGGTTTAAAACAATGACTTACTTCTCATGATCCTAAGGGTTGACCAAGCATTTCTTCTCCTGCATTTTCTATCAGGTGAGGCACTAGAGTGACTGGAAGATCAAGCCAGGCCTCATTAACAGTAGCTGGCATTAGTGCTGGGGGCTGGTGTGAGCTCCCTCAGAGTTCTCAGCTGGGGCTTTGGTTTTCCTCTAGTAGATCTTATCACGTGGCTTCCCAGGCTTCCTCACAGCGTGGTGACTGAGTCCATGAAGGAGCATTCCCAGAAAGGTGAAAGGAGAAGAGACCTGGCCTCAAGAGGCACACAGCATGATCTCTGCCACATTCCAGGGTGCCAAAGGAGGGAAAACAAACTCCACTTTCTGATGGGAAGAATGGCAACAAAGGAAGGGAAGAAAAGAGAGAAGAGAAGAGTGGAGAGGAAAGGAGGAGAAGAGAGGAGAAGTTAAGTTGTGGTCATCTTGAATTCACCACACCACCACCCTTCTCTCTCTCTCTCTCTCTCTCTCTCTCTCTCTCACACACACACACACACACACACTTACTCCAGTGCTGTGTTTTCTTACATCAAATCCCAGAGCATCTCTCTGATGCCAGCTTCTTGCAGAGGGAGAGTCTTGTGAGAACCACTTGGTCTATTTCCATTGGCTCCCTAACCACCTGAAGAGAATCTGGTCACAGGACCATCCCCTGCCAAGCAGTCTCCTGCCCAGATTCCCTTGCTTCTCAGTCAGCCACCCTTCCTCTGCGACCAGCACATTTATCACAGGGTCTGTATTTTTGTAGCTTTAATTTCACTGGCTTACGGAAAAAAAAAAAAAAAACATGAATTCAACATCAATCAGAAAGATATGCATATGCCATCTTTGATAAGGGGCTCACTCTAAAATGTGTCTGCTCCTCATACAATACTAGCACAGAGGTGACAAGATCGTCAAAGTGTCCAGGATAGCCATAAACCCCTGAAAGTTCCCCAGATCTACCCTCAGCTTAACTATTCTACTCTCTTAAAGTGGAGCTGAACTGTCTGAACTCAGAAAACTCTAGAAAGACTTCCAGTGAGTCAAAATTTCAAACTCAGCTGAATGGGGGTGGCTCTAGAGTTTTCAGGTAGTTTTGAGATTCCCAAAAATGAAATTTTCCCACCTTCCAAAACAAATCCTTAACACTGTCCAGACTCTGACCAGCCTTGTATATATCCAAGACTAGCAAGAAGCCTGCGGGGTGCAGGACATAGGAGGCAGAGTGGAGTGGGGAAGAAGAGGGATGTGAGATATCTAGAGTGAGCCAAAAGGCCACTAAGACTGCAGAGGGATGGCTTTCTTCTTGTCTCCTCTCCTGTCAGTCAAAATCTGACCTTGGCCAATTGCTAGGACTTTGCCCAAGGACAGTCACTGATTAAACAAGTTGAGCAGAGATAAGATACAGCTGTCCCAGCCAAGTTTTTCCTTCCTTACCTTATAGAAGGACAGACAAGAAGAGCCAAGGAAGAAAGAAAGAAAGAGTTACTTCCTATTGTTAGTTCCAGCCAACTATCAACTGTCAGCTTTGCTATCTAGTTATGAATATTAAAAAGGAAAAGATAGAATCAGCAAGTGTGGGTAGTTTGTAATAAATCACCATACCTTGGCTTATATTGATTAATGGCAATTCATTATCCAGACAGGTGATGGGCATTTATGTTGTTTCCACTTCCTGGAGATTATCAGCTGCCAAATCTTCCAAACACTTAGGTAGGAAAATAGAAGCAATTCAAGACAGTGAATGATAGATTGCTAAATGTTTTGTTTTATTGGTTTTTTTTCCTATAATCATCTCATGGAGAAACAAATTTCTAATTCAGATAACCCTGGACCTTTATCTTGAAGCAAGAAAGCAAAATAAGTTTTCCTCTAAGGAGAAAAATGGTATAGATCAGGAAAAGCAGAGCATTTCATGCCGTGTACCTTTGCTATTGCTGTTAGGTCTGAAGGTCACGTACTCCCCACCCACCCCGCCTCCTTCCTTCTCCTCTTCACTGTCTCTTTACTTGTCCAATTCATGCTCAGACTCTATCTTCTCCAGGAGCCTCCCATGACTCCATAGGTGAGGCCAGGTGCTGGTCTTCTGTGCTCAGTTGTTTCCTGCGCACATCCACCCTACTGCACTTACCCCATGGTGTTGAATTTGCCTGAGCATGTGTCTCCCAAGAGGAGAAGGCTGAAAAAGGGTAGGATTGTCTTAGATTCTAAACCCACATCTGGCACATGGAAAGTTAAGACCACATTGAATTCAACTGAAAGGATATTTAACATACTGCTGCTGTTTTAGCATCTTCTTTCATCTTCTTTATGTTACCAAAGAAGTTATATTAATATGCCTCACAGTGATGATGCTAAGTTAAGTGCATCTCAAAGTTATTCTAAGCCTGCCTGGTCTCTGCTCTGTAGAACAATGTGTGTGAACATCTGCATCACTATAATCTAGCAGTAGTATTTTATTACTCTTTTTTTGAGGTACCCCTTGCATGGTTTTCCAGAAGGAAGTATCCTTTGATAAGTCATCACATGCTCTACCGAATTCCTCCTGAGCCAAAGGCAGGTGTTTGTATTCTGAGAATGCAGTCTCACTGGATGATGGAACCACCTTGTGCCTTCTCCCCACCAACCCTTAGATGCACACTTCCACACGTGGGTAGGTTCATGAACAGGAGTGTATCCATTTGTAGATGGTTTCTGAGTTTACCCTTCAAAAACCCACATGAAGCTTTTCAAAATCATAAGGTCCCTGGAGGGATTTCAAATATATAGAATTATTCTACCTGTATTTAAAAGTATTAGTTTATCTTCTTGTCGAAATTACCAGCATCAAACTTCAAGGCTTGAGCCTATTCAGATGTCTCCCAGAAAGGTTCTTTTTGCCTTCTAAGCTTTCCATAATCAAAGGCAACCCTACAAAAGTAGCAAAGTTTTGTTGTTGACACTCTGATGGATCTGTGTGGCCCTTACCAATTCCCTGCATTTGGGTTGAACTGTTTAGCCCCCACTATGTGACTCTCCTGATCCTGTGAGGTGTGCACAGGATGTTGTACTCCTAATCTCCTCAAATGCATTTTTATGTAAAGTTATAAATGCAGCAAGAAGTCTTGGAAAATCCTTCAGATTCGGAGTCAGGAGGTCTGTGGAAGGCCTCAAATACTTTAGAGAAAGAAGTGGTACATGAATAGGCAAATAGGTGAGCAGGTAGGTAAGTAAGGAGTAAAACAGGATTTCACTGCCAAACCTCCCTTCTGGGACTCAGTTTTCAGTTCTCTAAAATAAGAGAGGTTGAACTCTGCAAACAGTTCTGCTTTGCCCTGGAGTCTAGTAACCCATGAGCTGCTTTCCTTCTCTGTCCCCTTCCTGACATCCTTTTCCATGGATCTTTTCAACGTGACTCTAGACCTGCCAAAGTTTGCTTTCTTAAATTCCAGATCTTTATTGCCTTGGAATTCTAAGCTCTCCTCAGTTTATGGCTCCTTCCGTTATGGTGGCCAGTCACCTTTCAACCTTTAAATGTTTTCTTCATGTTAACAAGTACCAAAGAAAGGCACCTGACTTCCGTGTTTCCTGTTGTGAGTGGATCTGAAGTGACCTGAAAAGTCAGTGCAGCTTCCTGAAGTCCTGTACATACCAGTCCCAGAGCTACAGAGTCCCTGGCTGCCCTGGCTCAGTCATTTGTTCACAATTAAATTGGTCCTTATATCAGCACAGGCTTTCCTTCCACAGTCGGGATGAGCGGGTGCAGCCTTTCCTAAACACCTTCAACCTGAGAAGGGCTGTCATGGGTATCTCCTCACATCAATAGTTTTCTTTTTAATATTTATTAACACAAAAGTATTTTCCTCTCCCCACTTGAAATGTATATATTCATTCATTAAAACGCATTGACGTTGCTGAGGTAATGGCCTGCCGACAGATTTATAGCAGGAACTAGCTTACTGCCTGCAGGCCCATGCATTTTAATATAATTAAAAGGCTTCAGTTTGGAATCTTAGCTAATTAATATTCATGTTTTCCTCCTTCCACCTGCCATTCCTGATTTGCTGTCTTTTATCAGATTGATTGTGGACCAATTAATGCCACCATCAGGCAAAGCCAGGCAGGAGGGGAAAGATAAGGGGACCGCCATCATGGCACTAACTTTTATATGAAAAAAAGGGCACTTTAACTAATGGAAACCTTTTCCTGGCTTATGAAGGAAGCTGAGGTAGAGGCTTCATAAATATGAGAGTTTGGTAAGAATGGAAATTGAACACAGAGTGTGGGTTAAGTTTCTCACACTGAAATTTACTAATCTTGAAGAGTTTTCACAAGTTTTGATTGTGCCAGAAATCACAGAAAAGGAACTTGAGAAAGCAGGTAATACATTTTTTTAATAAAGAAGGAAATAAAGTTGAAAGTAGATAAACCATTCACATAGCCACTCATACAAATGAATGACTCACACACCTAGAGCCTTTGAAAGCCAATCAGATTGCTAGGGATAGTGAGATGAGTGGGTGCATCTTTTATCTTACCTGTCATTATCTTACCCTGTTCTTCTTTCTGTAAAAAAAAATACTGCAGACTGGGAAATTAATAAATGGTATAAATTTATTTCCTACCATTCTACAGGCTGGGAATTTCAAGATCAAGGTATGGATAGATTCGGCATCTGGTGAGGGCAGCTATCTGCTTTCAAGATGGTGCCTTATTGCTGTGTTCCCCCATGAGGGATATACCCTGTGTCCTCAAATGGATGAGCCAAATTTGCTTCCTCCAATCATAAAAGCATAATTCCATTCATGAGAGTGGAGCCCTCATGACCTAACCAACACCTAAAGGCCCCAACTCTTACTATTATTGCACTGGGGCTTAGATTTCAATATGAATTTTGGAGGGACACAGCACTTAAACCATAGCAGTCTCTTAATTTTCTTTGTCTCATAATGGAAATTGTTTTGCCTTAATAGCAAACAGTAAAGGAGAAGGGGGACAGAGGAAAGCTATGAGGACATTCACAATTAAAATTTCCTCAGATATGTGAAAGCCTGTCATAAAGGAGAGATTTGAGATCTATTTAACTTAAAGTGATAGAAATAGAAATCATGGCAATATTTGTGATAAACATAGCCATGAACCAGTACTTGAGGGAAATCTAGGTTGAGCAGAGGCAGAAATGTCTTTGGAGATTTGCCTTCCCCACAAGTTGCTCTTCCCAATCATGGTTTATCTTGAGACATGTTGCTAGTGAAAGTGAAAGTCACCAAGAGCAACACCTCCCATTTAGGCTAGCTAACTTTGGCCTGGTTCCATAAAATGGGATAACTATATTTCCATCAGGGGACCATTGTAAGGACTGAATGAGAGTAAGCCTTCAAGTGCCTAGTGCAAGGCTCAGTCAATATCAATTCTACTCATATGTCCACTGTGGACCGAGGTGCAGAAGTGACAGTTATTCCATGTTGTACTGAAGAACATTTTTCCAGAAGAAAGAAAAGCAGATGGGGAGATAACAAACTCACTTTCTTGGCCACAAAAATGCATAAGTAAAAAAGCCAAAATGGATTTTATTACATCTCTAAGCCTGTCTTGCCCAGTGCACTGGATATTAATCATGGAACAAAGAGGGGTTACAGAAGCAAGATAAAAATAAACCAGAAAGCACCGGATTTATGCCAAAGGTACATGTAGTTTGTCCTGTTGATGAGTCACTGGTCTGAGCATCCATTTAGGTTTATCAGGAAGTCCATGGACAGGCTGCGGCTTAATTGTCCTTTCACTGTGGTCACAACCATTGTGAGCTAGGGGCTCTTTGTTTTCAAAACATCCAGATGATCACAGTCCTCCTGGATGAGATCATGTAGGGATTTTAGGCTGACCTACCCAATGAGAATGCCCTTTTATAGTTTCCGGCCATCAAACTCCCTCTCATCCCTCAGGCCAGTTCAACTCTCCCCTGATCAGAAATAATGGCTCCTTTCTTTGGGTCCTGCTCTACAAATACTCATAAGTCCCTCTCCCCCAATGGCAATAATGATGCTGTTGACTGAGAGTTATTGAAGACTTGTCAAGAACCAAATACGACACTCAGTGTTTTATGGGCACTATCTCAGATAATCCCAGGTGGTCCATATTTAAATTCTCCCTATTTTACTGCAGCTAAAAGGAAAGTCTGCCAAATATTGTGAATATTTTGCCTCCCTTATGCTCATTTGCAGTCAATTCCCCCACCTCTTGTTCCAGAAAGCCAATGATCCACTTTCTGTTGTTACAGATTAGTGTTACCTGTTCTTGAACTTCTTGTAAATGGAGTGCTAGAGTGTGCATTCTTTCCTGTCCACATTCTTTGATTTGGGATACTGCTTTTGAGATTTCCCCCATGTTGCTGCATGTATTGGAAGTAGTTCCCTTCTTTTTATTGATGAGAGGTTTTCCACCCCTGGCATATCAAAATTTACCACCTGATGGATGGATATTTGGGTGAATATGAGTTTGGGACTGTTATATGAACTATCATCTACACATCTTTGTTTCCATTTCTCTTGAACTAAGATTACTGAGTCATATAAGTGTATATCATTTTACAATAAATTGCCAAAATGTTTTCCATGTTGGTTGCATAATTACACATTCGCACCAGCAATGTATGATAGTTTCAGAAGCTCCATGTTCTTCTTGCCAACACTTAATGTGGTCTTTTTTTTTTAAGCCCTAATAGAGTTGTAGTGGAATGCCATTATGGTTTTAATTGCTTTTCCTGATGAGAAATGATATTAATTAACATGACAAAGATATTAGCTACTTAAATGTCCTCTTTTATGAAGTGGTATAAAATATTTGCTATGTTTTAATGGATAATTTTTATTCTTATAAGAGTCCTTTATATATTCCAGGTACAAGTCGTTTTCTGACATAAATATTGCAAGTATTCCCTCCTAACCTATAGCTTGAATTTTCATTTTCAACAGCACCTTTTCTTTTTTTAATGTACTTATTTATTCTAATTTGTTATATATGACAGCAGAATGCATTTCAATTCATAGTACACATATAGAGCACATTTTTTCATGTCTCTGGTGATTCACAAAGTAAAGTCACACCATTCGTGTCTTTATACATGTACTTAGGGTAATGATGTCCATCTCATTGCACCATCTTTCCTACCCCCATGCCTCCTCCCTCCCCCTCCCTCTCCTTTGCCCTAACTGAAGTTCCTCCATTCTTCCCATGCTCCTACAACCCCCATTATGGATCAGCATCCACATATCAGAGAAAATATTCAGTGTTTGGTTTTGGGGGATTGGCTTATTTCACTTAGCATGATATTCTCCAACTCCATCCATTTACCTGCAAATGCCACGATTTTATTCTCTTTTAATGCTGAGAAATATTCCATTGTATATATATAGCACAGTTCCTTAATTTCTTTATCCATTCATCCATTGAAGGGTATCTAGGTTGGTTCCATAATTTAGCTATGGTGAATTGTGCTGCTATAAACACTGATGTGGCTGCATCGCCATAGTATACTGTTTTTAAGTTCTTTGGGTATAAACCAAGGAGTGGGATAGCTGGGTCAAATGGGAGTTTCATTCCAAGTTTTCTAAGGAATCTCCATATGGCTTTCCAGATGGTTGCACCAATTTACAGTCTGATCAGCAAGGTATAAGTGTGCCTTTTCCCCCACATCCCCACCAACACTTATTGTTGTTTGTATTCTTAATAGTTACCATTCTGACTGGAGTGAGATGAAATCTTAGAGTAGTTTTGATTTGCATTTCTCTAATTGCTAGAGATGTTGAACATTTTTTTCATATATTTGTTGATTGATTGTATATCATCATCTGAGAAGTATCTGTTCATTTCCTTGGCCCATTTACTGATTGGGTTATTTGGTTTTTTTTTTTTTTTTTGGTGTTAAGTTTTTGGGTCCTTTCTATATCCTTGAAATTAGTGCTCTATCTGATGTACATGTGGTAAAAATTTGTTCCCATTCTGTAGGCTCTCTGTTCACCTAACTGATTGTTTCTTTTGCTGAGAAGAAGGTTTTAAGTTTGAATCCATCCCATTTATTGATTCTTGATTTTATTTCTTGCACTATAGGAGTCTTGTTAAGGAAGTTGGGGCCTAATCCAACAAGATGAAGATTTGGTCTTACTTTTTCTTCTATTAGGCACAGGGCTCTGGTCTAATTTCTAGGTCCTTGATCCACTTTGAATTGAGTTTTGTGCATGGTGAGAGATAGGGTCTTAATTTCATTTTGCTGCATATAGATTTCCAGTTCTCCCAGCACCATTTGTTGAAGAGGCTACCTTTTCTCCAATACATGTTTTTGGTGCCTGTGTCTAGTATGAGATAACTGTATTTATGTGAGTTTGTCTCTGTGTCCTCTATTATGTACCATTGTTCTACAAGTCTATTTTGGTGCCAATACCATGCCATTTTTGTTATTATGGCTCTGTAGTATAGTTTAAGGTCTGGTATGGTGATGCCACCTGCTTCACTCTTATTTCTAAGGATTGCTTTGGCTACTCTGGGTCTCTCATTTTTCCCAGATGAATTTAATGACTGCTTTTTCTATTTCTATGAGGAATGTCATAGGGATTTTTATTGGAAGTGCATTAAATCTTTATAATGCTTTTGATAGTATGATCATTTTGACAATATTAATTCTGCCTATCCAAGAGCAAGGGAGATCTTTCTATCTTCTAAGGTCTTCTTTAATTTCTTTCTTTAGTGTTCTGTGGTTTTCATTGTAGAAGCCTTTCACCTCTTTCATTAAGTTTATTCTCAAGTACTTTATTTTATTTTTGAGGCTATTGTAAATGGGATAGTTTTCCTAGTTCTCTTTCAGAGGATTTGTCACAGATGTACAGAAATGCCTTTGATTTATGGATGTTCACAAGTGCCTTTTCAAGAAAATATTTTATTTTGATAAAGGTAATTATCATTTCTCTTTTATGTTTTATGCTTTCTATGTCAAAAAATTTGTAATATCTCAAGGCTACAAAGAATTTTCTCTTTTGTCTTACCATAGAAGTTTTATAGTTTAGCTTTTATGTTAAGAACTATCATCCACTTCAAGTGAGTTAATGTTTTTGATACAATGTTTTTTTCCAGATAAATATTTAATAGCTCTGGCACCACGTTTTTAAAGACTTCTCTTTCTCCCATTCAATTTCCTCAGTTCTTTTGTCAATCGTATATGTGGGGTTCTTCATCTGGACTCTATTTTGTTCATGAACCATCTCTACATGAATACCACAATATTCTGAATACCACATCTCTGTAGTAATACTTAAAATCAGATAATGCAAGTCTTTCTACTTTATTTTTTCAAAATTGTATATATTTTGCAATATTTATTGCAATATATATATATACACACATATACATATATATGCACACACACACATATATATATATGAGATTATATATATATATATATATATATATATATATATATATATATACACACACACACAGAACCAATAGATTGTATGCAGATAAACAGAAATAGATTTATTGTAAGTGATTGGTGCACATAATTATGGAAGGTAATGAGTCCCACAGGCTGCTGTTCACAAGCTGGAAAAGCAAGAAAGCTGATGTATGATTACAGTCTAATCCTGAAGGCCTGGGTACCAAGAAAGCCAGTTAGTGTACATCTCAGTCCAAGCCCAAAGGCCATAGAACCAGGAGAGCCATTTTCCAGGACCAGGAGAAATTGGATGTCCTAGGCTCAAGCAGAGAATAAACTCACTCTGTCCACCTTTTCATTTTGTTCAAGACCTCAATAGATTTGAGGATGCACCCTGGTGAGGATAGTCTTTGTTACTCAGCCTACTGATTACTTACCTTTTCCAGAAATCATTATTTTACCACCTGACTGGGCATCCATTAACCCAGTCAAGTTTACACATAAAAATGACCATCACAACCAGCTAGCACTAACATTAAAACGTTGAATAGAAGTTATGAAAACAAACGTTCTTGAGTTGTTTACAGTCTTAAGTGGAAAATATTCTAATGTTTCCCATTAAGTTTGATGCTCACAGGCTTTTTGTAGATGCCCTGTAAATCAGAAGTACAAAAAAAATATGTTTCTATTTCTAGTTGGTTGAGAATTTTGATCATTTTGTATTTCTTCAAATGTTTTTGGTATCATAATTGTATCTTATTCTGAAATCTATTCTTTCTAATATTAGTATGGCAACTCTGGCACTTACTCAATTAGTGTTTGGATATTATATCTTTTCCTATCCTTTTACTTTTAATACATTTATGGCCTTACATTTAATGTATGCTTTTTATAGACAACATAAAGCAAGATTAGGAACTGTGGGTTCTTACTAATTTATTCATTCTGGTAATGTTAGTCCTAAAATTGAAGTGTTTAGAAAGTTTACAGTTAAAATGATCATTGTACGGTTAAGTTTGAATTGACTACCTTGATAGTTGATTGCTTTTGTCCCTTTGACTCTTTCTGTTCTTCTTTTTCTGCCTTTTTTGGAATCAAATTAAATACTATATCTTTTACAACTGGGTTTTCTCTCTGCTACTGGCTAATTAGTTCTACCTTTCTGCTATTTAGTTTTGTGTGTATATGAGTTTGCTAAAGAGCTTGAAATCTATATTTTCACTTATCACAGCTTGAATTTAGATGCTTATATAACACTTACATGAGTATTCTTCCAATCCCTCCTTCTCATTTATTATACTATTATATAGTTTACATCTGCATTTATTGTAAACAGTGTATTTCTAGTTTTGCTTCAAATAGTGAATTATCTTTTGAATTAATCTAAAAATATTTTTAATTTACCCACATATTAACAATTTGTTGAGATCTTTATTTCTTTCTGTATCTCTAAATTTCTCCCTCAAAAACGTCTTTTAATTTTTTTTTATAGTTCAAATCTCCTGGATACAAATTATTTCAGCTTTTGCCTAAAAGCCATTATTTAATCTCCATTTAATACAGAATTTTAGTTGGACAGGATACTTTCTTTTGTTTGAATATTTTTTTTTAAGTTTCAGCACTTTAAAAGGTGGTATTCTACTATCACCTTTTAAATTTTCAGATTTAAATTTTTCTAGACGAGAAAACTGTGGCAACACTTACCCTTGTTTCTGTTCATAACATGCTTTACCTTCTCTGCCTACTTTTTAAGGTTTTTCTCTAAATCACTACTTTTATAAATTTGGTTATGATGTGTTAAAGGGGTTTCTCAATGTTTATACTGCTCAAAGTTCTTGGAATTTCTCAGATATGTAGGCTTATAGTTTTCACCAAATTTGGAAATTTTCAGTCATTATTTTTTAAAATATTTTTCTGTCCTCCATCCTTTTGGAAATATAAATATATATGACTGAATGAAAATGTTTCCAAAGTCACTGAAGCACCATTCATTATTTTTTTAGTTTGTTTTCCAAATATATTCATTTTGGATTGTTTTCATTATTATATTTTCAAATTCAGTTTTTTTTCCTACCTAATCCACTATTAATTCCAAACAGTGATTTTTCATTCCAGGTATTTTATTCTTAAAAATTAAAGTTTTTTATTTATATACTTAATTTTTAGCATTGATATGTTTATAATTTTCTTTCAATAATTATATATATTTATAGTATTTGTTTTAAATATTCTTATTTGCTAATTTCATCATTTCTGTCATCCTAGGGATGCTTATAGTGACTGGTCACTTTTTTACTGGATGTGGTTTATATTTTTCTATCTTCAGATGATTACTAATTTTCAAATGAATATTGAACTTTCTTTTTGAATGCTGGATTTTGTGGTTTTCCTTTAAAGAGTGTTGAGCTTTATTCTGGTACAAATTGCATTGCTTATAGTCAGCTAGGTCTTTTTGAAGGTTGTTTTTAAGCTTTATAAAGTGGGTCCTGAGCAGCCTTTACCCAAAGATATGTTAACCTATTAAGGCATGACCCCTCTGAGGTTACCACCAAATGCCCCAACGTTTTAACAAATTCTCTCCATTCCAACTGCTCAGAACTTGGACACCTTGCAGCCATGTATGAGCTCTGGAAATCTTTCAGCTTATAGCACCTTCCTCATGCTTTGACTGACCACATGGATTTTTGCCCTTTGTGTACACTGCTAAGTATTCAGCAGCAGACCAATGGGAATCCCTGTGAAAGATATGGGCCTATTTTCTTATGACTCCCTCTTTTCCAATAGGGTCCCAATAATTCCAGTTCCTCAGCAACCGCTCTCTTTATCTCTGCAATTGAGCAATTCTGCAATGCTCTGCCTGGGATCCTTACCTTTGAACTAGGAATAGAAAGCACCTTCAGACATAAAGCTGGGAAATCTTAGGCCTACTTCACTTGTTTCTCTACTTTCAGGGGTCACAGCTGCAGGTTGCCTGCTTTCTGCCATTCAAAAAAGTTGCCTCATGTACTTTATCCAATTTTTTAGTTGTTTTTGTTGAGAGGGGAAATCTGCACCCAGTTATTCTGCCATTTGCCCCAATGCATGCTTGTTTGTTTTACAAGCATGAATGTATTTATTTCTTTGATCTGGGGACAAAATAGCCTGGGAAAGTTTAAAAGAATTTATTAAACTGAATGAAAATGTTATAGATGTCAATGAGTATCATGTTATATTATTTTGGTTGGTTTTAAAAAAATTATTTGATTAAATACATTTTGGAAGAGGAATCAGGAAAGAAAAGGTCACTGGAAAACCATCTCACAACAGGAAGAACTATTTTGTTAAATATTTTCACATTCTTTGGCAACTCCTTAGGTTGCTTCCAACATCAAGTAGGATAGGCAAGATCATTCTTGTAACCAATAGTGGTTACTTGAAATAACCAAGTTTTATTCTCACACATGCTATCTATTCATTATGGGTGGATTAAAAGTCAGCCATACCATCTTCATGCTGTTACTCAGCAGAAGTATTTCCCTTCTGAGACTCAGTTTTATGACTGAGGAAAATAGACATGGAAAACCATAACATGACCCTTAGAACTTCTGCCTTGAAAATGACAATCTGCCTATCCTGCATTGGCTAAAGCAACTCACATGGTCACACATTACTTAAATAAACCAAGAATATAAAATCTGTCTACAGGGAGGAGAACCACAGGAAGAGGCCAAAATACATTACGCATGTTTGTACAACTTCTGGTACTCCTATACACAGAATGTCATCTTCTATTTTGGATTAGTTCTTACAAAAGAGCTAGACAGCAATAGGAAGTAAATCAACACATCTAAATGTGGCTTTCATCCAGAAACTGTACTGTCTTGCACTGAGATAACCACCAAGGCCATTACCAAAGATAGCAGGCAGCTACTCCTGCTGATATACGAAGACCTCCAAAACATACTAATTGAATGAAGATAAGATACACGCTAGTGTATATGATGTACTTTCATGAAAGGAAAAAAAAGAATATATTTGTATATCTGCAAATGTGTGCTTGGAAATATTCTAAAAGAATGCATAGGAAAGCAGATACTGCTACCCCAATGCCCTCCTACTATCCCCTGGAGGTCTTTTCTCCTAGCATGGCTACCACTAGCACCTGGAGGTCTTCTCTCTGGGCACCACTATCACTGGTGTTTCTGCCACCAGTCAGTTCTCCAAGTACCCCTTTTGATGACCCACCACCCACTGCTGATCTGCTGCTGCCCCTGCCCAGAGATCCACTGCTAGAATGCCTACAGGTTTGGTTACAGGCAGCCGCCTCCATCTTTGGACACTGGTCAGTACCTGGAGGGCCAGGGGGCCAACATCTGCCAGTCATAAGGGGGCCGTTTGCTACCACTGTCATCTCAGGGCATAACCACCTCTAATTGGGGACACTGGCAGGGAACTGAAGGTCCAGTGTCAGAGTTCCTACAGGATTGGCTGTGCCTGGAGCCTTCCTGTTGGGTGTGCTGGTGACTGCCATTTTGCAGCTTCTTTTCAGGGTGGCTCCTCTATGTAAGTGCATCCTTGGTGGTCTCTCTGCAAATTGGAACAGCACTGAGATCTTGGGACTGCAACATGGCCAAGCCTGAATATCTGAAGCCCAGATCAGTAACTGGGTCTGTGAGGACCAGTCTGGGCTTGGCAATCCCATGAAGAATCAGAGACAGGACTGAGAAAACTTTGAACTCTGAAGCAAACAGTTGTTCAGTTTTCCACTGAGTTTTATTGTTTTCTTTTTAAATATATATTTTTTTATCTTCTCTGACATCTCTACTATTTTGGGGACCAGGTATTTCATGCATCAGTTTGTTGAGAACTGTGGTTAATGGATGGTATTTTGCAGTTTTGATGTGTATTCTTCTATTTTTAATTTTTTAATACATATATTTTTCTTCTTACTTGTCTGTTTTCCTGGACTCTCTCTCTCTTTCTTCTCCCTATAACAATGAGTCTCTTTCAATTCCTCTTCCACCTTACTATGGATTTTTGCTTCTGGCATCTCTCCTGCTCCCTCATAAACATCATGTCCTACATCACTTCTATTTTCTCTTTGTCCAACATTTGAAATTGTAAACCCTTATAACAAATTTGCTGTGTTTAGTGTGGACAGTAATTGAACCCATTGCTTCTGTTTGTTGTGAGAAAACTGTGGAAGTTTTGATAGGATCTAGATGGTTTGGAGCTGTGTTTTGTTTGCATTGGGTGCTGTTGATATTGGTCTCCCTACTTGAAGGCAAGGTGCTGGAATCCTTCAGGGACACCCCAGGTTTGGAGAGTAGAATTTGTGCTGCCTTATGTCCATATTGCTAGATTGGAAAACACATAAACAACATGAAATAACACGGGAATACAGTGCCCCAAACAAACTAAGATGCGCCAATGACAGAATACACTGACAACACGGTAGAACAAATGTCAGAGAAGAAGTTAAGAATGTACATAGTTAAACAGATCTGTGAAGTAAAGGAGTGAAAGAAAAAATAAGGAAGTGAAAAATCACTTCAATAAAGAGTTAAAGATTGTGAAAAAATAAGCATAAATCCTCAAAATGAAGGAATCAATAAACTAAATTATAAATTCAATAGAAAGCATCACCAATAGACTAGATTACTCAGAAGTCAGAACATCAGGCAATGAAGACAAAATATACAATCTTGAAAAAAAGAGTTGACCACAGAGAGAAAATATTAAGAAATCATGAACAGAACATCCAAATTATGGGAAAACATGAAAAGACCAAATTTAAGAGCTACTGGAATAGATGAAGGAACAGAGATACAAACCAAAGGAATACACAATCTTTTAATGATATAATGTGAGAAAATTTCCCAAACCTAAAGAATGAAATAGAAAACAAAATATAAGAGGCTTACAGGACCCCAAATGTACAAAAATTACAGCAGACCCACACCAAGACACATTATAATGAGACTAACACAGAGAATAGAGATAAAATCTTAAATCTGTGAAAGAAAAAAATTAAATTACATATAAGAGGAAATCAATTCAGATCTCACCTGCTTTCTCAACCCAGACCCTCAAAGTTAGGAGACCCTGGGATAATATATTTCAAGCTCTGAAAGAAAATGGATGCTAAACAAGAATTTTATATCAAAATTATAGCAAAATTAAATTTCAGATTTGAAGATAAAATTAAAACCTTCCATGATAAACAAAAGTTAAAAGAATTCATAGCTAGAAAATTCACAACAGAACATTCTCAACTAAATATTCCGTGAGGATGAATTGAGGAAAAAAATGTGAAAACCAGAAAAGAGAAGAACAACACTAAAGGAATAGTCAATCAAAGAAGAAACTAAGTGAAAAAAAATAGAACAAAATAACTGGGAACACAAATCATATCTCAATAATAACCTTGAACATTAATGGCCTAAACTCATCAATCAAAAGACATAGACTGGCAGATTGGATTAAAACACAAAACCCAACAATATACTGTCTCCAAGAAACTCCCCTCACAGGCAAAGACATCCACAGACTGAAAGTGAAAGGATGGGAAAAAACATATGATTCATATGGATAGTATAAACAAGCAGGGGTTTCTATCCTCATATCAGATAAAGTGGACTTCAAGCCAAAGTTAATCATAAGGGACAAAGAAGGACATTTTATACTGCTTAAGGAAATAATCCATCAACAAGACATAACAATCTTTATGTTTATGCCCCAAACAATGGAGCATCTACATACATCAAACAACCCCTTCTTTATTTATGCCCCAAACAATGGAGCATCTACATACATCAAACAAACTCTTCTCAACTTCAAGAATCAAATAGACCACAAAACAATAATATTGGGTTACTTTAAACACCTCTCTCACTATTCGATAGATCTTCCAAATAAAAACCAAACAAAGAAACTCTAGATCTAAATAATACAATCAATAATTTAGAATTAACAGACATATATAGAATATTTCATCCATCAATGAGCAAATATACTTTCTTCTCAGCAGCACATGGATCCTTCTCTAAAATAGACCATATCTTATGCCATAAAGCAACTCTTAGCAAATACAAAAAAATAAAAAATAAAAGAGAATCAATACTCTGAATCCTATCAGATCATAGTGGAATGAAATTAGAAATCAATGATAGAATAAAAATAGAAGTTACTTTCACATATGGAGACTAAGTAATATTGAATGATGAATGGATAACAGAAGAAATCAGAGATGAAATAAAAAAATACTTAGAGATAAATGAGAACACCAATACAACATATCAAAATCTCTGGGACACCATGAAGGCAGTACTAAGAGGAGAAAAGTTCATTTCATTGAGCTCATTCATTAAAAGGATAAAAAGTCAACAATAAATGACCTAACATTACAACTCAAATCCCTAGGGGAAAAAAACAAAAACAAATCAACACCCAAAACAGTAGCAGACAGGAAATAATTAAAATCATAGCTGTAGTCAATGAAATTGAAACAAAAGAAACAATTGAAAAATTGACAAAACAAAAATTGGTTCTCTGAAAAAATAAATAAAATTGTTAACCCTTAGCCATGCTAATGAAGAGAAAAAGAGAAAAAACTCAAATTACTAAAATACATGATGAAAAAGGAAATATCACAATGGACATGACTAAAATACAGAAGATCATTAGAAAATAATTTGAAAATATATGCTCCAATAAAGTAGAAAACCTTAAAGACATTGACAAATTTCTAGAAAATATGACCTACCCAAACTGAATCAAGAGGACAGACACAATATAAACAGATGAATTACAAGTATTGAAATATAAAGCATCAACAAAAGCCTACAAATCAAGAAAACCCTGGATCAGATGGATTCTCAGCCAAAAGAAAGAAATTGAAGAAGACCTTAGAAGATGGAACCATCTCTCATGCTTTTGGATAGGCAGAATTAATATTGCCAAAATGGCCATACAAGAACTTCAAAGAATTAACATCAATACTCCTCAATGAATTGAACAGGAGGGAACCTGTCCAAACTCATTCTATAAGGCTAATATCACCCTGACATTCAAACCAGACAAAGGCACATCAAAGAAAGAAAACTTCAGACCAATATCCCTGATGAACATAGATGCAAAAATTCTCAATAAAATTCTGGCAAATCACATATAAAAACACATTAAAAAGATAGTGCACCACAATCCTGTATGATTCATCCCAGGGATGCAAGGTTGGTTCAACATATGGAAATCAATAAACATAATTCATCACACCAATAGAATTAAAAACAAGAATCATATGATCATCTTGATAGATGCAGAAAAAAATATTTGCTAAAATACAGTACCCTTTCAAAACACTAGAAAAACTACAGATGGTAGGAATATACTCAACATCATAAAAGCTATATATGCTAAACCCAAGGGCAACATCATTCTAAGTGGAGTAAAGTGTAAGTATTCCCTCTAAAAACTGGAACAAGACCACTGCTATTCAACATCATCCTTGAAATCCTAGCCAGAGCAATTAGACAGGAGAAAGAAATTAAAGGGATATGAATAGGAAAAAAAGAACTCAACCTATCACTATTTGTCAATGACATAATTCTATATTTAGAAGAGCCAAAAAATCCTCCAGAAAACTTCTAAAAATCATAAATGAACTCAGCAAAATAGCAAGTTATAAAATCAACACCCATAAATCAAATGAGTTCGTATACAACAGTGATGAATCTACTGAAAGAGAAATTAGGAAAACTACCTCATTCACAATAGCTTAAAGAAAAAAAAAATTAGGAATCAATCTAACAAAAGAAGTAAAAGACCTCTACAATGAAAATTACAGAACACAAAAGAAAGAAATTGAAGAAGACCTTAGAAGATGGAACGATCTCTCATGCTTTTGAATAGGCAGAATTAATATGGTCAAAATGGCCATACTACCATTATATAAATTTAATGCCATTCCAATTAAAATCCCAACTATGTTCTTCATAGAACTAGCAAAAGCAATCATGAAATTCATTTGTAAAAATAAAAAAACAGAATAGCCAAAGCAATCCTTAGCAAGAAGAGTGAAGCAGGAGGCATCACAATATCGGACCTTAAACTATACTATAGAGCCATATTAACAAAAACATCATGGTGTTGGCACCAAAACAGACACATAGACGAACTATACAAAATAGAAGTCACAGAGACAAATCCACATAAATACAGCTATCTCATACTAGACAAAGGCACCAAAAAAAATTCACTGGAGAAAAGATAGCCTATTTAATAAATAGTGCTGAGAAAATTGGAAATACACATATAGCAAAATAAAATTAAACCCCTCTCACCCTGCAGGAAACTTAACTCAAAGTGTATCAAAGACTTAGGCACTAGACCAGATACCCTGTGCCCAATAGAAGAAAAAGTAGGCCCAAATCTTCACCATGTTGGCTTTGGATCTGACTTCCTTAACAAGACTCCTAAAGTGCAAGAAGTAAGATCAAGAATCAATAAATGAAATGGATTCAAAATGAAAAGCTTCTTCTCAGGAAAGGAAATAATGAATAATGTGAAGAGAGAGCCTACAGAATAGGAGAAACTTTTTACCACATGCACCTCATTTAGAGCATTCATCTCCAGCATACATAAAGAACTCAAAAAATTTTACACCAAAAACCAAATAACCCAATCAATAAATGGGTTAAGGAACAGAACAGGCACTTCACACACACACACACACACAAATAAATATAATTGATCAACAAATAAATGAAAAAATGGTCAACATTTTAAGCAATTAAAGGAATGTAAATCAAACTACTCTAAGATTTCATCTCACTCCATTCAAAATTATCAAGAATACAGACAACGATAAATATTGGCAAGAATGTGGGGGGAAAGGGATACTCATACATTGCTAGTGGGAATGAAAATTGGTGTAACCACTATGGATGGTAATATGGAGATTCCTAAGAAAACTTGGAATGGAACCACCATTTGGCACAGCTATCTCACTTCTCGGTTTACGCCCCAAATACTTAAAATTACCGTATTACAGTTATGTAGCTACATCAATGTTTATAGCAGCTCAATTCACAATAGATAAACTATGGAATCAATCTAGGTACCCTTCAACAGATGAATGGATAAAGAAAACGCAGTACATATNAATGTGGTATACACATTAGATGGAATATTATTCATCCTTAAAGAAGAATGAAATTATGGCATTTGCCAGTAAATGGATGCAGCTGGAGAATATCATGCTAAGCGAAACAAGCCAATCCCAAAAAACCAAAAGCCAAATGTTTTCTCTGATAATGTGCTAATTCACAATGGTGGGGGGAGGGGCAGAGAGCTAGGGAAGAATAGAGTTACTTTAGATTACCTAGAGGGGAGTGAAGGGAGAGAAGTGGGATATGGGAGTAGGAAGGATACTAGAATGAATCAGACATCATTATCTTAAAGAACTCAAAAAACTGGTGGGATTCTTACACCATGTGTAAACAAAAGAATGAGAAATTATACTCCATTATATATGATGTATCAAAGTGCTTCTACTGTCATGTATAACTAAAACAAAAAAATTAAAAAATGCTTAGGAAATTGATATTTCTAAAATAATATTCAGGAAAAATATTTTTTTTCTGGAAATTAATGCTGTAATCTGGATTGGGAGACACCCTTTTCAACTACTTAAATTTTTTCAAAGGTGTTCATTATTTTCTTAATGACTTTTAAAAATCCCTGTATTAGCATATGCTGACAGCTTGATATCCGTGGACCAATTTCCCCAAAATGTTCCAGTATATCACAGAGAGTAAGGACAGTGGCACTTACAGAAAGACCACAGTGGAAATCAGAGACTCAATCCACAGTGAACTTGCAGAGCTACTTTAAGAAGTTCTTCCTCATTTCCAGAGATCTCCCTGATGAAAAAGAAAAAACATGAAATTAAACTGTCAAGTAACTTTGTCAGGTGGGCACTTTTTGTCCCACACAGAAATGTTTAACTCATAATACACCCATAACAGAAACCAAGCAGGACTTAATGTTTATTTGTGCTATTCCTTTTCTATCAGGTTTTTCTCTCATGAAAACTGCTATTGATGAACTATTCTATTTCCTAATCTGAAGAGCCATTCTGCAGCATCTGCGTTCTGTGCGAGGGAAAATGGAAACACTTCAGAATGCCAAGAGTCAATCCCATGTCTACATCTTACAGTGAACATAGAACCACTTATCCCAGAATTCCTCCTTCACAGTATTCAAGTCATGACACCTATACTCAAGAATAAAGTCTATCCCACTCTGAAATAATGAAAACATTGACTAAGCAGTTCTCATTTTTTGGTGTGAATCAGAAACTTTCAGAGATACATCTATGGATATGTTTTAAAGTTTTTGAAAGTTCTTGAAATTCTTCTGTTTAGGAAGGAGGCAGAAGAATGGCCATTCAAAAATGCTTACATCCTAATCCCTGTCATCTGTCAATATGTTCTGTGCAAACTACAAAAACAAATTACCTTATATGAAAATTAAGTTTGCAAGTGGAATTGCCATTGCTGTTTAGCTGTACTTAAATAGGAAGACTGTCCTAGATGATCCAAGTCAAGTGGCCCCAGTGTAATCAAAAGGTTCTCAAAAATGGAAATGGGAGGCAGAAGAGGAGTCACTGTCAGACTGATGACCAGCCGCTGCGGGCCTTGAACATGGACATGGCCTTGAACAACAGCCAAGGAATGTCAGCAGCCTCTCAACACTGTAATAGGCAAGGACAATGATGCTTCCTTGAGCCCCTAGAAGGAACATAGCCTCCCAACACTTTGATTTCAGCCCAGGGTAGTACAATGAAACCAATGTAGACTAATGACCTACGGAATTGAAGATGATATATTTTTTGTGTTGTTTTAAATTTGCAGCAATTTGTTTCAACAATAGTATGAAAATAATACAATGTATTTATTCCCTAGTTTTGTGTAAAGCACTGTAGTCTCATACTCAGGATATACACCACTTTTATTAACAAGCTTGGAAGAAAAACATGGGACATGGACTCCAAAGATATCTGATCATATTATATCACTTTGCTTCAAAGCAATTAAATGTTGAAACCCTTCTTGATAATCAAGCCACAAATGAACTTTAGAATCTTTAAGAAGAGGTCGTGTTTCAACTGGATGTGAAACAAGTTGTTTGAAAGAAAAAAAACTTGATCAACCATGCCATGCACAAGTCTTCCATACTGCTTACCTGCCTTTAACTGGAGAGATGACACTGTAGTCTTACCATCTCGCCCATACCTCCTGGAGCATAGCTCAGGGTTGTTATTCACTGTAAGTTTGACCAGATGCAATATATTTCATTCAGAGTAGAGCAGGGCAGGATAAGGATACTATTAAGAAAAATATGCACAAGCTTATTTGGCATAACCCAACAAAATAAATCTTTTCCCCTCAAAAATCTGGTCAATAATTGATTGTACCAATTGTATTAACCACTTCAGGGAAGGAAGTTCTAGATAGAGGAAGTATAACAGAATGGATGAGAATACAACTAGCTCCATCTCCGTGCTCAGAGTTATGTAAAGGTTACTTGTCCCATACCAAATGCCTCATATGGACTCCCCTACACCATTTCAATTTAAAGATGTGTGAATATGAACTTCTCTGGGGGCATCTCCATTTTGTTCCAATGGTCTCAAATGAGCTATCTGACTTCTGGATAAATGTGCTGACAGATAATATATCTTGAGTCAGAGTGTAGGGGGAAAAATGAAAAATAAAACTTGCAAGGCTTTTCTTATTGCTTAGTAGGTCATACCTACATTGTTGAAAAAGCATCAGTCCTGCTGATTTAACAGAGAACAACCCCAGATGCCACTTTTTACACTACTGTAAGTGCATCACTTCTTCCCATGTATATACCACAGGAGGTGGTCTTTTATTAGCAACCGTGAGGCTGAACTACAGTGCATTAATTTTATAAATGAGAAGTTGGCGTCACTATCACAAAAGATTCAGAGAGAGACTGAAGAGTGTGGCATTGCCATGGCGACCTGCTGGGTGGGGAGGGCCTGGGGCACTGGATCACAGGAAACCCATTAGAGAGCTCCCCTCCTGAGACGTCTTGTTGTGTTTTACTCAACCACTTAAGGAATGAGCAGGGCCACAAAGCCAAGGAAGCAATCACTCTTTTCTGACTCTTACAAAGAATGAAATGGAGTCTCCGGGCTCCTCTACAACCATTTGTACTGACATAACCTCAAGAAAGGCTTCCCCATTTCTGACTGGAAAATTACATTAGCCAGAGAGAAAAGGCTTATAAATGTCAAGGGATATAGTAGTTCATTGTTAACTTGTTTGCTCCCATTTTAAGTTCCTGTAGGTTTTTTTGTTTGTTTGTTTCATCAGTTTGGACAGATATAAGAGTATGAATTTTGGAGAAAAAGTAGCCTGAGGGATGGAAATGGGGATGAAGCAAGACAGGGCTACTTCACCTAGAAGAATTCTGCAGTAATAATATATTCTTTATAAAGACCTGTTATTCCTTATTTGTTTGCAATTACCATTCAAAGTCATAGAAATGAATTAGTAAGGGGCATAACTAAAAACTAGACATGTATTTGTTAGAAGTCACTAGCTTTTAAGAGAATAAAATCAGAAAAGACTTTGGGAATTTGCTTTGCTGCTGCTCCTTCTGTGCTTTTAACTTTTGGATTCAGTCCTCTGAATGGGTTTCTATTTATTTCACATATATATTTTTTATGGTTAACATTTATAAATGAGTAGGGTTGACAACAATCAGTTAATGCTAACCAAGCAGTGTTCCAGGTACTAATATATAACAAAGGAAAACCAATTTGCTCAGACTGTTAGCAAAGCAAAGCCATATTAGTCAATATTTTAAATGAGCTGCCTCAGGATGATTTCTCAAGGCCACGTTAAACAGACATGTTAGGCATTAGCCAATTAATATCGCTGACGTCAACAGTAACCATGGTTTGGGTCTATGCTATCACATAGGTTAGGGGAAATTGGTATTGAGTCATTACTTCCAGTAAGATCTGGTTATGTTTGATTTATTGCATGACTACAGAATGTACCTCTAATCTCAGCCAGAAATTTTTTTTAATTCATGATGGTAAAAAGAGATTTGTGATAAAGAGGCCCAAATTACAATTACTATTATAAAATAGTACTAAGCTCATAAATCAGAGATGATAGGTTATACATAGGGTACATAAATTTGGAGGTTTAAGTTTCCTTTGCAAATTGTTGTGGTATTAAAAAGTAATTAGAAATAAAATATATCAGGAAATTGAATTTTTTAGTGATCTAAAGTCACTTTTCCTTTTGTTTAGAAAAAAAATTGTGTTCTTATATTACCCATAAAATCATTGTTTTTCTGATTCTTGAAATATAAAAAACTGGAAATGGAAACATGCATAGAAAAAAATCCAACTTGGGGATGAGCAAAGAAGCATAATACAGAAAGTTATTTTTACTGAGTTAGTGAAGCTTCACAACTTTCTACATACATTTACATATTTCTAAATGTGAAAATTTTCAAAAGTGTCATCTCTCCTTTGACTTGAGTGCATTTATCTACCTAGACACACACACTCATTTATCTTAGGATTCTTGTTTCTAATTAAATTGCAAAGAGCTGTAAATATTTCAAACCTAGAGCACGGTGTTCTCATTTATTATTGAAAGAACATGATAATCTCCAAATACATACATACACACAGAGACCCATCATTGACTCCGACTCAGGGAAATGCTGCAAGTATTTGTTCAGTTACCACGAGCCTGGAGAAGGATGGTGACCTATTCAAACCCAAAAGGTTATTAGTCGCCCAATAAATTAAAAGCATGGGTTGGCCATTTGTCCAGGAAGGCCAGCCTGTGATGAGGCCGACCTTAAGCAAGTTCTCCTCTTCAAATCAGTCTTTCTAGCCTCAGGACCTTTGTGTGATGGGAGAAGTGGTGTAGAGGACAGCCGTTGAAGGGGGCTGCCAACACTGTCTTCCCTCCCTAACCACAAGACAGGTCTGGGCTGGAAATCAAAATCAGGGATCACGGATACACTCCATGGAAGCAGAGTCAGAAGCAAACAGTGCTTTCCTTCTCTTCATTAATATCTATCTAAATGTATGTTTCCTGGCTCCAGGGTAAACTTAAAATCACTTTCCCAAAATGTAATAAACTGTCTTCAAGGTTTTTGTAGGTCTTTGAAAAAGTATGAGGCAGAACCTGAAGATGCAAGAATTGAGGTGATTAATATATACTCTGGGACCATGGCATGACTAGACATGTACCTCAAAATCCCAGCCAAACAAACTGAAACCTTGTTTACTGTTAACTTAGTATATGCTAAATATAAAGATTAAGAAAACATAGTTGAAGTCACTTTAGTATACAATTATTTCCCCAAAATATGTTGCCCTGAACTAATTGCTGTGGTTGTAGAAATTGTAGGAAATGAATGGCCTACCCCATTGAGGGATGAGTTGCTCTTTTAACCAGATAGCCATTGTTCACATAGTCATGTCACCTGAGAAGCTCCCAATATGTTACCTAGAATTTGTTGCTTGGGTGCCAGCTGGAGAAAGACAATTTGCATTAGCATAAGAAAATTTTTATCAAGAAAATGAAAATAAGTGAGGGAGGAAAGAAGGAGAGAATGAAAAAGGGGGAGAAAGAATAGGGAGAAAGAGGGAAAAGAAAGAAAGGGAATACACTGACTTAAATAACCAAAATGTAGAAAGAATAGCCCAAGGTATGACTGGTACCAGAGACTTTCATGATGCTACTGGGTATTTGTCCTTGAAACTCTTCTCTCCACTTCTCTCTGTGTGGTAGTTTTTTCTGACCAGCATTTCTAACAAGCTGGGAGGCTGATCTGTAGCTTCAGATTTATATCCTCACAGTCTTAGAAAACCATATTGCAAGCTCCAGCTACAAAAGTCCTCAGAAAAACTCTGTTGTGGCTTGTGGCAATAGCATTCTGATCAAGGAGAGAGGGTCTCATAGCAGTTAGCAGTTCCCAGAGTAGGCCTGACCAGGAATAGGTCCCAGAGAAGAGGAGAGAACTATGTCCAGAAGAAAGAAGATGTTATTGCAAACAAAATAGGCAATGTCTACCCTACTTCTTGCACACACAACTTACAGATTCCAAAGACACCTTTAACTTTGAAAAGGATAATAATAGTTCTATTTCTCCATCACTGTGTTCGATTCTGGGTACCTTGTTTCAAAAGGTGCCCACAGAGAGTCCAGAGAAGGGATGGTGCTGGAAGGAACTAAAGCTTTGTACCTAGAAAAAGAGAACTGAAAACAGAGTAGATTTTAAAAAGTATTTCATGTAGAAGATAAAGCAATTTGCTCCAGGCTGCCTAATTTCAGGGGTCACTAATGTAATACATGCCTCTAGGACTCAGAAAGGTAACATAAGGGAGTGAAGCTAACTAGATGCTAGAAAAACAACACTGTGTGCATGATAATAAATAATAAGTAACACTCAGCCTCAAGATGTGGATACCCCTAGGGAGTGGAGGGCTGTGGAGAACAGAACTTATGGTCCATCTAAAGAAGGCAGCACCCACACACTTCCAGCTAAGCCCTGCCCTATAGGAATGTGGGTGCAGCATTGCAAGGTCCTTCTTTTTCAACAAGAGCCAGAAACCCTTTTTTATGTGAAATCATTCAATTTCTTCAATAATGATTCATTATTTTTTAAAATGAGCCTAAACAAAACACAGTTTTGAAAGAGATACCCATGAAACCTCAGTCTGAAATCTCTCTAGAAAGTAAAACTAGATCTAGGGACTCAAAGTTCTTGAGAGACAGGTTTTTAGTATAATCTATACATATTTTAGTAACTAGAACTATTTAATCATTATATAGTAGACACTGTGAGACAAAAGGTGCATCAACTTGGGAAGGATGTAAATAGAAGCTGATGACCATCATTATGGAATAACAGATAAATCCTGCATTAGGTGAAGAAGCCCAAGATGAGTCTTATAATAGATTGACTCTGAAATTATTAAAACAAGCTCAGAAAATGTTCTCCAAAAGGGATTCTACAGAAGTAGAGGCAAATATACAAGAAAATGGGTGGAACTGAGAGAATACTATGTTAAGTGAAATAAAACAAGACTCAGAAAGTGAAGGGTCCTCTATTATACATGTGTGGAAGCTAGGTAGAAAAGGGAGGAAAAGGAGGGGCAGATCTCATAAAAATAGAAGGGAGACCAGTAGAGTAGAGGAAAGGGACCAGAGGAGGAGGGAAAGGGTGGAGGAAGGGAAAGGATTGAGGAATGAAATTGACCAGATTATGTTATGTTCATGTACACATGTGTAACAATGAAGCCCACTTTTGTGTACAATTATAATGCATCAATTCAAAAAACTTTAAAAAAGAAAAACTAAACAAAAAAGTAGAGAAAATATATAAGAACTATATAATTTAATTGGAATTTGGACATATTTTTAAGGGACAATGAAGCAGCACATTGTCTCTTCTATGTTATTTCTGATGTGATGTGTTGCATGTCCTGCCAATGGGATAGAAGTTTAAGAAACACAAGCCCAGGGCTGGGGATGTGGCTCAAGCGGTAGCGCGCTCGCCCGGCATGCGTGCGGCCCGGGTTTGATCCTCAGCACCACATACAGACGAAGATGTTGTGTCCGCCAAATATTAAAAAATAAATATTAAAAAAATTCTCTCCCTCTTTCTCACTCTTTCTCACTCTCTCTCACTCTTTCTTTTAAAAAAAGAAAAAAGAAAGAAACACAAGCCCAAATAAAACAGACTCAGAAAGTGAAGGGTCCTATGTTTTACATATGTCTCATATGTGGAAGTTTTTTAAGCTTCTGGCCCTATTCTGTGTTTTAGGATGTTTGGAATGAAGGGAGTAGGATTTGGGGGTTAAGTACCCTGGATTCTTGTTCTTGCTCTGTCATTCATGAGTCATGTCATCATAGACAAATCATATTCCTCACTCGACCAAAGACTTGAAATTTACCATCTTCTCAAATTCAGGATTGCTAAAATAATACCCCCACTGTCCTTCTCTCATGCTTCCTTTCTTGTTTCCTTGCATCATGGGAAGCAGTAAAAGTTGATGTCTCCCTAGAATCTACTGCCTCTCACTTGCCTGATGCCATGAGCAATGTCTGCAAGATAAGAGCACGCTGAGCTACAGAGAAAGATGGGATCAGATTGCAGGAGGACAAAGTAAGGGATTCCTACTTAAGTCAGACAATGAGGGGTCCCGAATTAGAAGCAGGTTTACTGCTGAGCCACCAGCCTCCTGAAGGTGCACCCTGGGTAACACAAAAACCAAGCCAGAGCTGGAAATTCCTCTACAGAGACTGAATTAGTTCTTAGACAAAGATTATGTTCTTTCCACTCTTGCCAGTAAGATTTGGAGCAAGATGGTTCCACCTTCTGGTTGCAGCTTTGCCTCTTGAACCTCCATATAGAGTGAATATTTATATATAAAGTTATATGTATTTGTAGATATGCTCCTATAAAGGAGAAAATGGCTACCACCCAAATTCAAAAGCAGCTATGAGAGTCAGAGTGGAGCAAGAAAGCTACAAAAGTGGTTGTATAGTCAGGTCTTGGAAACCGGTAGTGCTTACAGCACTACTGACCAACTGACTGAAGAGCAGACTGCAGAATTCAAAGAAACTTTTTCACTATTTGACAAGGATGGTGATAGAACTATAACAACAAAGGAATTAGGAACTGTAATGAGGTCTCTTAGGCAGAATCCCACAGAAGCAGAGTTACAGGACATGATTAATGAAGTGATGCTGATGGTAATGGCATAACTTACTTCCCTGAATTTCTGACAATGATGGCAAGAAAAATGAAAGACAAACAGTGAAGAAGAAATTAGAGAAGCACTCTATGTGTTTGATAAGGAGGGCAATGGCTGTATTAGTGCAGCAGAGCTTCGCAGCGCAAAGACAAAACTTGGAGAGAAGTTAACAGATGAAGATGTTGATGAACTGATCAGGGAAGCAGGTGTTGATGGTGATGGTCAAGTAAACTATGAAGAGTTTATACAAATGATGACAGCACAGTGAAGACATTGGGCAGGATGTGTTAAATTTCTTGTACAAAATTGTTTATTTGCCTTTTCTTTGTCTGTAATTTATCTATAAAAGGTTTCCCCTACTGTCAAAAAAAAATGCCCTTATAGTAATTAGGATTTCATTCCTCCTTTTTTTCTTCCCTTATCTTACTGTCATTGTCCTGAAACCTTATTTTAGAAAAATTGATTAAGTAACATGTTGCATGTGGCTTACTCTGAATATATCTAAGCCCTTCTGTACATCCAAACTTTAGATGGAGTTGGTCAAATGAGGGAACATGTGGGTTACGTCTTTTTAAAAAATAGGTTTTTTTAGGAATTGCCAGCATGTTGCATTGACTGAGGACAGTCAACAATGTGCACTTGAGAGTTGCACTGTTGCAAAACAGGTGGATTATCCAGGTACTCATACACTATTTTTTTGTACTGCTGGTCTTGTACCAGAAAACATTTTCTTTTATTGTTACTTGCTTTTTAAACTTTGTTTAGTCACTTAAAGAAAATTTGCTTATGGCACAATTTGCCTCAAATCCATTCCAAGTTGTATATTTGTTTTCCAATTTTTTAAAATTACAATTTACCAAAGAAAAAAAGCAGTTATGAGGCTGGGTGTGGTGGTGCATGCCTGGAATCCTTGTGACTATGAAGGCTGAGGCAGGAGGGTCTCAAGTTTGAGGGCAGCATCAGCAACTTAGTGAAACCCTCATTACTGCTTTTCTTTTTGGTACTGGGGTTTGAACCCAGAGACCTTTCAGGGCATGTGACTCAGTAGTAGAGCATCTCTGGGTTCAAACTCCAGTACCAAAAAGAAAAGCAGTAATGAGAATCTTTCTAACATTGCCAAAGCATAGCCTAGGTACATTTAACTTTAAAAAGCAAGCAAACAAACAAATAAAAAAACTACACACACACCCAGGCACCCAAATGAAAAATTAGCTGAAGGGGATAATGGGCTGTGTAACTTTTGTTAATTTGTTTCAATGTGCTGTATGTAAAATTTGTCTCTAAAATTCACTGCAAAATTCATCTCCCTTACTACTGAAACTATCAAGACTACAACACTTGGTTAGTCTGGGAGATTACAATATTACTTCCCATATTAGAAAAAATTTCTGGTTCAAAAAAAAGAAAACCTTTTTCAAACAATGAAGACCATGTAAATGTTCTTGGCAAGCTCTTATTAGTAAATGTTCTTTTCTCTGTGGGATTGTCTGGCTATCAATAAGCATTACTCTACTAATAACTAATTAATGATAAACAATACCTATATTTTAACTGAGGCCACTTAGCAGAGTGAACAACAATCTGACCTCTGGAGCCAGACGTCCTGGATTCAAATCCCAGCTCCACCACTTAGATCTGTTGAGTTTCTTAACTTCACTATAGTCTTCTCATTTACCAAAGAATAAATCTACATGGTAAGGTTGCTGAGGGTTAAATAATTTAATAAATATAAGACAGTGCTGTGCTTGACACACTTTGTAACCGCAAACCATTGTCTCTTGCCTTACAAAAATCCATTTATCCATTAGATACTTTCTGGGCTGCCTCCTCAGCCCCAGGCACAGAATGTCGTTGGTAGCATCTCCTATACCAGCAGCAGGAGACTGACATTAGCATAGGCAGTGTAATCTTAAGGGCAGAAATCAAACAGTAAGGTGGAAGTAGGTTATGATTCCTTGCCTATCTCATGGGCTGCCTAAATTAGAAGTTGAGTAAACTTCAAGAGGAGGTGACCCAGAATCTGTTTGTAAAATGTGCAGTTAAATAGTGACCCACTCACATGGCTTATACCCCATCTACTCTCCATGTGTATTTGGCTTCGATTTTTGTGTTAGATGATGCTTGAAACTGTAAGGCTCAGATCCCAATGTGGAGACAGTAAGGGATGAGTAGATCATGTTATCAGAAGGCCAGTGAGAGAGTTCTGATGTGAGCCTAGTGTGCCAGTTCTCATATGTCGATGGCCCAGGCCAAAATCTTCCCTCAGTTATGCATGCACAACTCTCATTGACGTCAGCAAGAACTGTTCATGTAACAAGAGGCAGAAATTTAGCTCTTTGATTTCAATAGAATTCAGTGCCAAAAGTTTTGCTGATGCAGGTTGCAAATTTAGATCCTGAAAGGTCAGAAAAATGCAACAGAATATTGTTCTGTTGGCAATCTCATCTGTTGCACAGGCCATGGAGTTAAGTGAATACCCAATTTTTCAAGTTGCACTTGGAAGCCCTTAATGCTATTATGCCTATGTGTTGTGTGTAGCCTCCCATTGCAGTAAGACCTTTCTGTAGGACTCCAAGATTAGTTCTGTGGCTTCAGATATAATCCTAACACACAGCTCTAATTCATTGTCGGTCACAGGATTACATTTCTAGTCTGAGCCTTAATAACAACACTGGAATCATTTAATGGTGCCAAGCAGACTCCACACCCCAAGTTAGATGATGGGTAAGTATGTAGTGAAATTATGGGCTTAGCATTCATGGAATATTCAATCTAAGTTTCAGTCTAATTCATTTTCATCATATCAATAGCTTTGTCTTCATATTTGTGTGTTTTTTAAAATTTAACATGATTTTTTTGCAATAATGTTCACAATTGGGTCTCCCAAACCTGAGTATCTGGTAATAAGATTCTGAGTGGTAAAACACAAGTCAATTGCAATATAATTCAGGCTTGTGGCAATAAATAAATTCATAAATAAAATTCTCAACTAAGATGTTTCTGGTTCCTTTAACCAGTTGCTCAAAATTCTACTTTCTGGTTTGGATCCAGATGTCTCCTGACCTGTTTAGAACTGAGATGCATGCCTGAGCACGTTTCCCATGCAGCAAGTTTCCTTGTGGATGACATGACCAGCAGAGCCTTCAGAGCTGCTTCTCCCCTTCTTCCCTCCAAGGAAGGACTGAAGCCTATGAACAGTACATTTGGGGACAAGAGCAAAGCATATCTATATATCCAATACTTCCTTCCTCTCCCACTCTCTTTGGTTATTTTCCTGCTTATGAAAAATATGAATTCTTCTCTGTCCCTCTGCTACAGATTTTTCATGAGAAGGGAAACAGTGTTGTCTGTAACTGGGGGGCAAATGGGGGAAAGGTCTGTTTTGTTTAGGAGATTGGTAATATGAATTTATACCTAAGCCATATTTCCCACAAACTTTAGGAGCCATAAAACTGCTATCTTGATATCAAGTTGTTGGCCCAATATTTTAATAAGAGATGATTAGTAGACAGAAATGCATTAGCTAAAGTTTAAAAGCAACAAATTACAAACTATATTTCTAAGAACATTACTTAGAAAGTGGGGTAGGGGAAAATATCAGGTGGGGAAAAGATTTAAAAGTAGTTGGCCTGGAATGTTTTCTCTGATATGTGGATGATAATTCACAATGGGGGGGGGCACAGAATAGAGGTAATTTGGACAAGACAGAGGGGAGTGAAGGGAGGGGAGGGGCCTGAGGGTAGGAATGATAGTAGAATGGATCAGACATGATTACCCTATGTGCCTTTATGATTACATGACCTGTGTAATTCTACATCATGTACAATCAGACAAATAAGAAGTTATACCCATTCATGTATGATGTGTCAAATACATTCTACTTTCATGTGTAACTAATTAGAATATATATGTGTTTATATGTGTCTGTATGTGTGTGTGTGTGTGTGTGTAAAATAAATGGGAATAAAAAAAGTAGTTGGACTTAAAAATCACATCTGAGGGAGCATTGGAGCAGGGCAAGAGGTCACTGTTCTCACTTCACTTCAGGGCCTAATCTTGTTCTGATATTTATATTCAAATTAGTGAATAACTCATGATTCCATATTCTACAGTATCATGAAACCATAACACATCAGAGTAGGAGAGACTTTTTACCCAGTGTTTTCAAATTTAGAGTTACAGTGATTAGCATGTCATTAAATCAATTTATTGGGTTGTGACCAACATTTCTGAATAAAAGGAATGGAATGGAGTCAAATTGAATAGAGTGGAATAAAATAGGATAGAATGGAATAGGGTGGAATAGAATGGGATGGATGGATGGAATGGGATGGAATGAAATGGAATAAGAACAGAAGAATAGAATAGATCAAAGGACATTACAATACTCTGGTTCACAACAGAAAATGTTTTCAATTGTAGATTATAATAAACAATATTGAAGTCCATTTAGTTTTTCCAACTTCCTTCTCAACCTTGAAGCTGATCTTTAGTTCCCTTAAGGGTAATACCCATTCCATCCACCAAGCCAAGTGGTTATAATGAGAACATGCAAATGAAATGCTTTGAAATCCTTAAAGTTTGATGCATATTTAAGGTATTGTTATGATTCTGCTGCTGCTACTATTACTAGTACTAGTACTACTACTGTCTGAGAGGTGTCTGAACTATCAAATCTTTAGTTCTATACAGCTCTTCCACACAAAAGGGCAGCCATAGCACCAGCCCCACTTACCCTTCACTCCTCTGAGAAGTTACTGATGCTGTGGAGGGTGTGGGCAGATCTTAGATCTGTCAGGCTTAGAAAGAAAGGGAGTTCTCTTCTGGAAGCTCCTGTAGGTTGCAGGAAGCACAGTGATTATGGCACACCTTGGAGTTGAGCAGACAGCCACCCAGATTTAGCTCTGCCATTCACTATGTAACTTGAGGTAAATCCTTTAATTTCTCTGAGCTTCATCAATATGATCAATACTATCATTATCATCTTTTTCAAAAGAGCTATTATTATTATATATTCTGTAAAGATGGATAAAAATTTTCTTCACTTTTACTGGAGAACCTACAGTGCCACTGAAGAGAGAAAAATCCCACCTGGGCTAAGAGGGAGCAGGGAAAGAAGAGGAAAGATGGCTCTGAGCCAGCTCTTCAACCTTCCCAGCACAGCCTAGGTGAGGCCCCGCTCTCTGCACTCCCCATGTACTGTGAGCATCAGTGACTCTGTTTCAGAGACCTTTGTCATTTCATGTCCTACCCCTGTGTTTTCCTATTCCATTCACTTGACCACTGGCATTCTGACTGAGGGTTCCATGCCTGGTGTTCAGGAGTTTCCTGCAGGCATCCAACCATGAGCTGGTACAGAGAAGAGCCTGACCTCTGCTGTCAAGTGCAAGGCTGAGGGGTGGGAGGCCTCTTCTCATTTTCAGTTCTGTCAGTTTCTTATGTGACCTTTGTTAACTAATTTCATCTCTCTGTATGTCACTTTCCTCTTTCAATAAAATCAGATGAAACCAGACATAAAATCAGTCAAAGGACAATGAGTAAAAATTGGGGAACATTTGCATTTCTCAAAACAGAAGCATGTTAACAGGAGCAAAATATATGTGGTGTATATACACAATGGTGCTCTATCCAGCCACAAAAAGGAATGGAATAACAGCATTTTTGCTGAAAAATAGATGGAACTAGAGAACATCATGTTAATAGAAATAAGCCAAATTCAGAAGGTCAAGTGTCAATTGTTTTCTCTCATATGTAGGAGCTAGAGAGGAAGAAGAAAAGGAAAAGTGGGGTGAGTCTCATGAAAATCAAAGAGAGATCAGTAGAGGAAAAGGACTGACCCAGGGAGAAAGGAAGGGATGGAAAGGGAAAATATTTGGGGAAAATATTGGCCAAATTATATTGTTATATTGTATGCATTTATAAATATGTAACAAAAAAAATCCCACCATTATATAACTATAATGCACCAATAAAATATGGAAAAAGGTTTATGGATAAAATGTAAATAAATAGATTGATAAATAAATAGATTAATAAATAAAACCACTAATCTTTTAAGTAACTAATAACAGTTACTTAAAATGCTGGTCTTTACTGTGTATATAAAAAAGCAACAATCTTTATTTTTCTGAGGTATATGTCTTACCAATTCAAATAACTTCCTTTGGCATTCATTAGTTTTAACTACTTATTCTTTTGTTTTTTAATATTTATTTATTTTTTTTTTAGTTGTAGTTGGACACAATACCTTTGTTCCATTAATTTATTTTTATGTGGTGCTGAAGATTGAACCCAGGTCTCCACACGTGCTAGGCAAGCACTCTATTGCTGAGCCACAATCCCAGCCCCCTGATTTTTGTTTTTTCTACTTACTTTTTAAACTTAATTTTCCACTGTTTCATCAACTCTTGCTCATTCTGTGCTGTGGGTACATTCAGCTTCTATATTTCCCAAACATGTCATTCATAACTGTGTTTTTGTTCATTCAAGTGTCTTCTTCCCTCCCCTAACTCTACACTTATGTTCAAGTCCAGCACAGATTTCCCCTCCTCTATGACAGCAGCTCCCAATTTCTCCCCAAGTAACTAACTTTTCCCACACCAGGATCCCATCTTACCTAATCCACAAGGATCATGTCTGCCCTACTTCAGAAGTATCTTCACAGTCTGTATTCCTCCCACTAGACTGTCCAACCCTTAAAGGCTGCAACTATCCCATACATGTTTGCATCTCAGCCTTTCCACAGTGCCTGGCCTTAGCCAGCATGTAGTGAATATCTGACATAAGAACAAAGCTATGTTCACTTCCCAAGACCTATATAGCCTGTGGGTGAAGTCACAGGCAGAGCCAGCACTTGTAATCATGTTGTGAATCATGTTTCAGGCTGTGGAGACCACCACATAGTTATCAGATACCCTGCAGGAGGTAGGATAGTCTCTAGTTTTTAATGTAAAATGTATGGTATCAAAAACCCCCAAAAGAACAAAAAAGCAACTATATTTTTCGCATTGAAAATCTTGGAGTCCAAGTAAACTTCAGGGCTCCTACCAAGGCTGTGGAGTTATTGTCAAAGGGAAAGTCAAGTGGCCTGTTTCCCTTAATACTAAGAATCACTGAATCCTGATGGAGTCTTATTCCTACACTGGCTTCTTTGAGATCTGGTCACCTTAGACAAATGTAAACTCTGACTGAGGCAGCCTTTCCACATCCCTAGAGAACAAAAATGAACACATAGGAAATATGTGGAAGAAAAAACATAGAAATACATAACCAAGGACAAAATCATGCCAAACGTACAATGGGCTGTCTGATTTATGATTCTGCATCTGCATCACACAGATGTAATCTGGGATGGTTTTATAGATAAATAGAGAAGTGCTTGTGTTAAAGAGCCTTAGTACAGTCAGGCACTTCCCACTGGCTCAGTTCTATCCTAAAACACCTCCATTATCAAGCTACTTGATACGTGGAGATCTAACATCCAAAGTCTACCATTCCTTGAATTGATACTTACTGTTTTTATTAAATGTCCCAGAAAGGATATTACATTAATCATATTATGAGTTAGTTTATTAAATGCTTTGAGAGACAGAAGATGGCACAGAGGGGTCCTGGTACATCAGCAGAGGAAATATTATCATTAATGGAAGAAGAGAATCAAAGAAAATAGACAGGATATCAAAGAGATTCACCTAAAAGTAATATAGCCCAATAAGTCCCTGTTCTAATGCCAAGGACCCTCTATTCTTGTGTCTGGTCCAGCTGGCACAGAACAAGGTCAAGATGAAGGAGCTCTTGTCTGGAGTTGCTTCACAAATTTACTTAAATCGATTTGACAAACACTTACTGAGTACGTGCTGCGTGCTAGGCCCTTTGACAATAATCTAGAGATAAATCACTAAATGAAAATCAGTTTGTGCTTTTAAGGAATTAATAGTTCAGTGGAGAGACAAATACATAAACTGGTAAGTGTCATTTAATGCCATAGACGCTATGATCAATATAAAGTTCAAATTACAAAGAGGGCACTAGTGGACCTGGGACTTGACCAATTTCTCAACACTTTCATGTCTTGGCACCAAAAATATATCATTAAAAAGAGACCTAAATGTCTAGACTGCAAAGCAAATATGTCTAACATGACCCTGTCCTTCTCTAGAGAGAGTAGACAGAAACGATTTAGTCAGAGACCTCCTCCAGCCATCTACAGTATCTGCCATGGGACCTCAAAGTATACAACCACTGCAGACTAAGGTCATTCACCTGCGAATTGGGATGTGTCACCAGCCTCCCTAGAGAGCCAATAGGATCAATATGGGGATGTCTCCAAAGCATGCTACTTCTGAGTAAAAGCCACTTGCTATAAAGTATTCATAAAGGAAATTTGAATCAAGGCTCTGGAGACTGCAGCTCTTGGGATGCATCTTTAGGCATTAGAATCCCATATATCAGAAAGGGGAGGGTGCTAAGACCAGTGTTATTTGAACTCCAATCCCAACCCATGGCTGCTTTTGAAATCAATTAACTTGGCCAAGGCATGCAATGCTTTAATGACATAGATTCAGACAGAGCAGGACAGAAAATATCAGAATATATCACACACAGTAGTGGTAACCATTATATTGTGAAACTGATGTTTCCATTGCATTTGTGAATGCAGAGGCTTGTGTGTATGTGTGTGTGCGTGCACACACACATACATCTCATGTGTACACACTGGTCACTGTGTAAAATGAGAGCAGTGGCTCATAGCTTGAAAAACTGCCTTTCACAGCATGGAGCCTAGCCTCCTTGTACTGATGATAGCTGAGATCCAGAGAATTGACAATGTTTTTCATAGTGGAAGAACTACACTAGAGCCTGGTGTTCTACCAATACTAGGTTCAAATTCCCACTTCAGTGTTTTCCCCCAAATCCTAGTGCAATCCACAGAGGATTGCAATGGGGAGGGCAGGGATGGCAGAAGGTGAAGCGAAGATGGAAAGGGAGAGATAGGATAGAGAAGCTGAACCCTTGGGTCCCTTATACCAGTAGACTGGTCTTGCTAGATTTCTGTCCTTCCTCTTGCACAACCATGTTCCATCCACAGAGGAGTAGAAATAATTGGTAGTGTCACACAGTGCTTCCTGTGGCCTTCCACCATACCTATGTAAAGTAGATCATCTTTTCCTCCCAAATACTCAGGTGAGGCAACTGAACCTCAGAGAACAAGGCCACAGAACTCAGTGGTTGGGCCAAGACTTGCACTCAAAGCTAATTTCAGAGTCATTTCTTTTTATACTCTCTCCACCATAACCCTGTATCCAGAGGTCCCCATATTTTGACCATTTTTCCTCTTTCTGTACCTCTAAGTTAATTTTATACATTTTATAAACCAACATCTATGTATATAATATCTACATCTATCTATATGTAGAAAGATAGGTAATATAGATAGATATATAGGTAATATAGTAATATAGGTAATATAGTAATATAGGTAATATAGTAATATAGGTAATATATAGATATATAGGTAATATAGGTAATATAGATAGGTAATATAGATAGATATTACCTATCTTTCTACATATAGATAGATATTACCTATCCCCAAACCTCATTATAGTCCACACTTCAATTTGTGCATTATAGGATAAAGCTATAGCATCCCTAGGAAATAAGAACTTAATCTCAAACCAGTACTACTGTTCTCTTATTTTAAGTAACAGAGAAGATGCCTATGAATATATAGTTACTCTGGAAATGACCTGGGTCTATTTTCTATTGACACGGTACAGTTGGAGAAAGAGCAGTACAAAATCATACTGAAAAGAATGAATGCAATAATAATGTAAAGGCTTAATAACTACAAAGGTGTGTTTGTCCTCACTCTTAAAACAGGATTTAAAAGCAATGCCTTCCATATCTTTCCGCTTACCTGCCTGAAATTTCAAGTTAGATTCCCATACTCATGGCTTCTGTTGAATTTAGACGTGGGCTCTTGCCTAACCTGGTGTTTCCTTTGGAATCTAAAGGCTGCATACTGCCAAGCTTGACCCAGCTACTTCTTCCCTTATTTAGCCCGTTTTGTCCTTAACTTCTGTGTTATTTGAATGCATTTGAATCCTACTTGGTTCTGAACCCCTTGGGAAGCAGGAACAATATTTTATTTCTTTTTGGCCCCAACCTCTACCTCAACCTGGTCCCAGTAAAATTTTTGCACATACTCACATTTAATAAATGCTTATTAGAGTAAAAACAATGAACTCCTGGGAAAAGAACCCAGTCTAATCATCTCACCAGGCCTGGCTACTAGAGTGCAGGGTAAGTCGTGTTTATTCTGTGACTACTGACCCCAGCCCTGGCCAACCACTTGGCTTTTTCTTGCTTGATTCTTTATGTGTCTGAGTACTTTTGACCAAAACCAGAGTCTCAGGGACTGGAAAAATAATAAGAATTTGAAACAATAATCAATTCTTCCAAAATATTTAGTATTTCTAGTATTTCTCATAATTAAATTTCTAATCATGATTCAGGATTTTCATTTTGGGAAATCATCCTTTTGCTTCTTAGAGTCTGACGACTACCTGACCATGGTTGCAGAGGTCAAAATGAACTCCAGCAGAGAAGGGAATGGGACCCTCAGCTCTCTTAGGACTCGAGACTACATAGTGATAAGACAACCCTGGGCAGAGATGGAGATTTGGGATGTCTGAGTGATGCTAGAGTTGAGGTCCTCTTCAAAGGGAGTTTACGCAGATACACCTGAACCCATTATTTTATACAATTAATATGCACCAATAATTATCATTTTAAAAAAGAAAAAATTATAAGATCCACCTAAAGGCAAAAACATAGTTTGAAGAGACAGACCCAAGTATCAAAACCAGGCTCAGATATGGCAGAGATGTTAGAATTATCAGAACAGGAGTTTGAAACAATTGTGATCAACATTCTAAAGACTCTAATGGATAAAATAGCACAACAGATGGGTAATACAAGCAGAGAATTGTAAATTCTAAGAAAGAGCCAGAAATAAATCCTAGAGATAAAAAAAAGTCTACAACAGAAATTAGGAATATCCTTGGAGGGGTTCTTTGTAGCCGGACTGGGCTGAGGAAAGAATCACCAGTATAAACAGAATATCTAAGACCTATGAGATCACTGCAAAAGGCGTGATACAACGGGGAATGTCCAAAGGAGAAGAAAAACAGAAAGGAACAGAAGAAATATTTGAAAGAGCAAACTGGGGATTCCATCTAGGGGGTAATACCATCGTCCAGGTGAGAGATATGGTGGCCTGGACCAAGGAGGGAGAAGTGGTGGGGTCCAGTCCTGGTGGCACTGTGTATGTAGAATCAGCAGAAGTTACTGACAGGTTAAATATGGAAAATGAAAGAAGGAAAAATTGACGACAGTGTTTGGCCTGAGCAGGTTCAAGTGTACAGATGCAATTTACTGAGAGGCTGGTTTGATATGGTGCTATTTATTGAGGACTGGGTTCAGGTAACAGGAAGCCCTCGCCTCGCCAGCCATCATGGCCAGCTGCAGGCCACACCTTCAGCTTCTACCAGTGCTGCGCTCTCTGGCAAGTTTCTCCACCTCTGGTAGGCTTCCCTTTCCTGAAGCAGTCATGGCCCCTTCAAAGCTAGAGCTGGGGAAGGAATCCTTCCTGTTCATTTCCTTCATCCTAGAAGTTGCCGCTGCTTTCACTCTATCTCTTTGTCCCTCAGAGTCTTCTTTATCCCTTCTCTTAACCACTTTTTACTATTGCATAAAGTAATATTCTAGTAAGAACAATACACTAGCATAGGACAATTCTTTGTTTTCTATTTTTTTCTGTTCAAATCTCTGGTATAGTTTCTGTTTGGGCCCCTGATTGACACAGGCAGGGAGTGAAAGGAACCAGCAAAGGAAGAGTCTATGAAGAACAAACAGGAAAGGGTGGGAACATCCAAATCCAAATGAAGAAACCAATGCAAGATGGCAGGAGTGAACTGTGTGTGAAATGGTGCTGATTATCATGTAAGGAGAGGAGCAAAAATTGACTATGGTGTTTCAGCAATATGAAGGACATTCAATAACCCTGAAAAGGTCATATGTCAACCTTACTGGCACAGTGTCTTCCCCTCAGTTCATGGTACAAGGACACTGACTTCCCCGAGAATGCCGTTCAGCCTTCTCTCTCCTCACAAATGGTTTGTGTAGGTTTGGCCCCAGAGCTGGGCATGTGACCTGAGCCTGGCTAGAGTGCCACATCTATTCGTTACTGTGACAAGCTCAGGGATGAGTACATTACCTAGATTGGACCAAAAGTGTTCACACCCAAGACTTTCACTGGAGCATCCAGGAATAAGAATAATTTCCCATTGGACACAAAGCTGAGAATAATAGGCAAGATGATCCTCAGCTCACCAACAGAACAGAGTCTGCCTGAGAATGGAGCCAACACAGAGAGCAGAGCTGGGGGAAAAACAAATTCCTGTGATATTTGTGTGAATCCTTGGATTCAGTTGGACCTAAAGCCACCCCCTGGGCGTTTTAGTTATACGAGATAATAACCTTTATTCTCTTCATGCCAATTGGAATTTAATGTTCTTCACTTGCAACCAAGAGTCATGAGTAAAATAGTAACAGTCAATTAGTGACTGGAAAATGAAAACCAAGTGATGAGCTTAGGGATTTATCCAAGCCTATGACCACGCTGGGTCTATATGCCAGGCCTCCCAACTCAAAACTTCCTTCCACTCCACAAACCCTACTCTGAGGAAAGCAGCTGCATTTGTTACAACTGATATTTACATGTGACACTTAAAAGCTGCCATTATGCAGCCTAGAGAAGAGAAGGATTTAGACCTATAGATTTTGATATAACTGAAAGTTTTTCTGGATGGTGTTGAATGACTCTCTTCCCCTTATGATATGAGAAGTTCATGGTGAAAAAAGAGAATTTCAGAGTATCAAAGTGATATAACATTGTGTTCAAGAGAATGGGTGAAAACTCTTTATTTTGGTACTAATTAGGAAATTTGTAAGAACCCAATCTTGTCCAAGGTCAGAGTTACATAAGTCATAGCCTCAATATTTCTCATATCCCCAAATACAATAATCAAAGCCAATTTGCCCCTTCATTAATTCAGCTGCAAGTGGAAAGCTCATAGGACACTGGCCACCCCAGCAGTGGGCAGCCAAGGAGGTCAGCACTTCCTCAGTGAGTCACAAATGCAAGTTAAGCCACTGTTTATCTTCTGGAAACCTTGTCTTGGCCACACTAGATGTCCCCGCTTAGATATAAATTTAGATCCCTGTGAGGTAGACAGATGACTGTCTCAAAACTACCACATGGCATTAACCCAGAGCCACGTCAGAGGCCCAGGCACCAGAGGACAGCAGGAGGGCCCTGTTACCAAAAATGTGCTCTGTGTGTGTGTGTGTGTGTGTGTGTGTGTTTTAAAATCTCAATGCTTAAATCAACCAATGAAATATTCATGGGATCTAAAGTAGTGGGCAAGCTAACCGCTTTCTTATGGGAATATCAATATCCTTGGAGCCAGTCTCAATCCAATATTCAGAAGCCTCTCTTCCTCCTCTGTCACTTTGGTTCAGACTTATTTTCAGAAATGCTCCACTCTTCCTTAATCCTGCTCCATTAATGGGATGGGTGGTGGCAGGTGGGCTAGGGGAAAGCACCACAGGGTGTAGTGGGTCACACAGAGGGAGGTCTCCCAGAGGTCGTTACAGGCATAACCAGGAGCCATGTCTAGAGTGGTTGCTCTGGGAAGTTGGAGAATGTGTGCACAAGCGGGTGAGTGGTTTTAGTGTTTTCGTCTGGTCAATGATTCCAGGTGTGGACATAGGATTTTCCTTCCTGGCAAGAGTGTGAGAGAGGAATGGAGCGGATGGAGGGGGGTCCTAACCAGTGTCATGGAATGAAATTACTGCTGGAGAAAAATATGTTTTCCTCCATGCATTCTTGCCAAACTTGAGTGCCCCTTGTGGGTGTATAAATGAGGGCCTGGATGTATGCTACAAAGACAGACCCTGCTCAGCTGGCAACTCAAGGGCTACGTGATATCTCCTCTGTGTCCCCTTCCTCACCTAGCCCTTCAGGCTTGCCCCCTTCATTCCCCGCCACCCACAGGCCTGCGCTTGAGGTGGGTGGAATTCTACATTCTCCTTTCCCTTCTTAGCCTCTCAGTTCAGACTGCCAAAAATGGGGCCAGTTAGGATGGTGGTTTCCTGATGTGGGTACCTGTCCCTCAGGACTGGAATTAGGCCTGCCAACTCATTCCAGGTCTGCCAGCCCAGGATCCATGGAGCGGCCCTCTCCCTGGGGCTGCTCTGTGTTACTGAGACTTATCCAGCCTGCCCTTTCGGGTGCCCCAGCTGCTGGGGAGGCACAGAGACTTCTTGGAGACTGTTGCATAGAGCAGTACTGCCAAGCCAAGCTGCAAACTGAGGAGGCCCAGTCACAGGTCCAGAGAGGTAGGTGTGGGCAGCAGGACTGGGGAGACGGCTACTCTCCACACACTCCTCCCCACCAGTTGGCATCCCTCCCACGCTGGTGCCAATGAGCACCAGTGATGGAGGGGAGGCCTCGAAGGTGGCCAGCCAGCTGGAATCCCTGCCCTAGGTCCAGAGGAGGTAGACAGGGCCCCAAGCCACGGGCACTTCCCTATGTATTCCTCTTCCGTGGCGAAATCTTCAAATCTAAGCTTGTGAAAGTTGTTTTAAAAACTTTCTATGCTTTAAGATAGATGTGCTATAAATTTAGGGAATACAGCAATGACAGTCAATGCTGCAAATCAAGCTATCATACATTTTATTATCTTGCATTCTGAGGCTTCCTGTCCCCAGATATTGGAGAAGGAAAGCTCCTAAACTCAACACAGGGAACAAGGTCAACCTTATTAGGTCCTGAATAATGTAGACAGGCTAACAATGAAAAGAAGAATGAGGAGACCACAGAGGACTCTCCTTATTCATTACACTTCTCTAAGCAGCCCACTCTAGAAATGCTGGGCACACACCTGAAGGAATCCCTCAGAGTCTTGAGCTCACCACCTGTCTCCATAGCCCCCCTCCTCAGGCAATACTAAGTCAGGGTGTATGTCTTGGAGGCACTGGTATGCAGGGTCTGCTGTGTAATCATCCCCACAATTGCAAAGGCCAAACAAGAACCAACACCTTCTTTTTTTATGACTCTGGTGAGTCCTTAAAAGATGTCACTACCCACCATTTATCTACCGACACCAGCTGGAACCAATATCTGTCTCTGTTGCTAATGCTGCTTTTATTCCTATTGAGTCTGGCTCATGCTTTCCTGCACCCGCTGTGTGACCTTGGGAAAATTACTTCACCTCTCAGCGCATTATCTTATCTTCAAAATGGAAATAATAGTATCTATCCTATCTGTTGCAATAATAATTAAATGAGTTAATATATGTAAAAATGTGTAGAACACATAGTAATTGCCTATAGGCATAGTAGTAACTGATATTGCTACAATTAATATCACTGGTGTCTCCAAAATGTTAGTGAGTGGAATTCTTGTCAAGTCCCTGTCAAGAAAACATCCTCATCAGTTGATTTATATAAAGATCTAGATGTCAGTCCCCAAAGCCCATTAGAACTTTGATTTTATGTCAGTGCAACTTAAATCCAGCTCCACTTTGGTCAGCAAAGTCCAACTTCTATTTCATAAAAAGCTGATTCACATGTAAATATGTATCTGTATACAGTGTGATATAAACAGGTGATCCACATATAAATATGTATCTGTTTATAGTATAATATAAAATATCATTATAAATGAGGACTCAGTCCTCCTCCATGATCAGCTGGAAAGGCTTCATCAAGGATTGGACAAGACTGCACCTTTTCTCTGAACCCAAGAGTGAAAACCTGAGTGTGGGGAGCATGTACCAGCCTTGCTGGCCATTTTCTGTTTGCATGGCCAACTGGTCGAGAATATGGTGGCATAACACTGAAGGTCAAGATAAGGTTCCTGTCCACACATTATCAAGCCTGGTTGAGGCAACATTGAGTCCACTGTGGAACCCATGTCTGGAATCCGCTGCCACGCAAATCACCACATGGCGCTGGGACTGTCTGCAATGCAGACATTTTATGTTCTGGACATTTTATATTCTTTCAATTCATCCTCACCAGCTCTCTAATGGTAGATAGATTCTATGTTTCCCATTTTACTGAGGACACAACTGAAACAGTGAAAGTAACTTGCCCAATCAGTGACTGAACCAGGAAGCAAACTGACGTTTACCGGACTCCTCCTGAGTCTATGATCTTAACAAGTATTCTTTACTCCTTGTTGCTTTCAAGTCACTTTTAAAAGAATTACTGAATATATACCATTGGAATGGTTTCATGAAATCAACATGGATTCTTAACAAAGATTTCTCAGTGTCTTCTTATCAAAAGAAAATTAAGCACCTTTGATGGCTCATCCCATTGTAATCTGGCAGCTGTTTCTTCCTACTCAAAATATTCAGCTCTAGATCCTAGCCAAGGTGCTCATGCCAGCAGCTTCTTCTTATCGGCAATAAGAGCTACTCATTGAGGCAGCGTCATTGTACCAAGTCTTTAAGGGCAGACAATTAAGCTGAGAACTTGTAAATAGCTCAAATTCTTCACTGCTGCTTGTTTTTTTCACATCCATGCTGAAGATAAAGCTCAGCCTGGGATCCTTACAGTAGTGTGTGTTTTTCAAATATTGGACTGAGCCCCCTCAAGGGGCCATAAAAATACTTTTGTATGTGTAAGCCAGCATTTTTAGTATTAAATAGACTAACATAGATTCAAGAATGGCATATACCACATGTGGTAAGAACAAATAGTGACCCTTGAAACTTCTTAGATGTGTGTGTAAGGATAATGATGCATCATAATATAAAATGAATTTTTTTCTGAATCACAAATAAAAATGTTTGAAAGTCACAGTTTTACAAAGGTAACCTCACAAGCCCAGCTCACCTTCCCTTTGGCTCTCCCAGGGAAGTACCAGCATAGATGGAGGTCACAGAAAGAGGAAGTGGGGAAAATGTTAGATTTGGGTGGCAGAAATAAAGGAATCAAAACTGTTTTCCTTGTGCAGAGCTGATTCCCTTTCTTAAGAGTAGTTAGGGCTGATTCCCTTTCCTGGGATTGAGAAGGCTTTTCTGTGGATTTGCCCTCAAAAGGCTGAAGAGGATAAGGAAAGTGTTTGGGGGAAGAAATCAGTGATTGTGGCCCAGCAGAAGTTCTTGTGAAACCATTCAGAGGGCTTTGAGGTCCCCAGAGCTTTACCAAAATGGCATCAAGCTAAGAAGACCTGACTGTAGTTTTCACCAGTTAAAAATCCAAGTGTCCACAGAGGGACAAGGAGCAATTGTTTTCAAACTGGTTTCCCATCAGAATATTTTCTAAAAATAACAAATTCTAGGAGTTCCACCTTTAATATATATAAGAAAAAAAAACAGGAATCTGTAAATCTTCCCAAATTGCATTGATAAAGTCAACCTAGCCATGGTTCTCAAGCTGCAGTTGAGCCAAGAGAACAGTTGAAATGAAGAGACTCCTTGAAGTGAGGGTCCAAGTTCTGGCTTAGCAGCTCATCCATGGGACCAATTTCAGCAATCACGAGAGGTTGGGAGTCTTTGAGTCCAGGCAGGAAAGAGGCACAGATCAGTCCTCCCACAGAATCCCTTCTATTGACCATGCATTGAGAAGCACCAGCCTACTGGCTCTGGGTGCCCAAGAACAGCAACATGCCTGCAGCTCCACTTACAGTCTGAGGCTACCTGAGGCTCCAAGCATCTGTTTTGACTGCTCCAGAGTCCTTGGCTCCCACTCATTAATTTCAGCAAACTTTAAATATGCTTTGATTTCTAGGAGTCCTTTTGTCTCAAGAATCATATTTTGTCCAACAAGTGTTACTAGAAGAAACCAGTTCAAGGAATGGGGCCAAGAATTAAGCCTTCATGGCAGAAGAGCAGTTCCCTTTCTTTCTTCTGAACGAAATCTTTCAAGGCTCTTATTACCACAGTCAAGAGCATGGCAAACTCTTCCAAAGGCTGTTGCTTATATAATTCTGAAAGCTGCATCTTAGGCTTGGATGAAGAATATATTCCCCAGCAGGAGTCCATTCTCCCTGAGGCAGAGGAGTGTTTCTTTTCATAAGCCTTAAGTGCTGTGTGCCTGAGAAGTCTGAAAGTGAAGAGGGATAGATACCTCTTCCTGAATAGAAATACAATTTCCATTTTAACCAAAATGGCTCCTTGCTCATAACCATGTGGGCACATGAAGCACCCTCCATATGATAGTGAAGCACCCCCATCTAGAAATCCAGAGCACACAAGAGCCTTTCCATAAAGAACAGTCATTGAACCACTTACAGTTCCCAGTTCTCATCTCCCATGCCAGTGCTCACTGTTTTCTAACTTGTTCCATTGGAATTAGGCGTCTGGTGTTTCCCTTCCTGAACTGTGACTATTGCCACCCTGATTTCCACTCCAAATGATGCTTTTCTGGACCTCCTCAGACACAGCTGTTGGTCTTGTGTTCTCCTACAGCTGAGCTGCCCATCCAGATTTTATCTCTGTCATTGTCCCATCACAATGAAGCAAGTTAAATGGAACCAGGGTCACTGGCTGTAGGAGAAAATGGCAATCACAGTCTGTTTTCCTTATCTAGGAGGGGATTTGAGCTTTAGCTCTTAAGTTCTTAGGATCAGGTATGGCAGAAAACCAAGTCTATTCAGTCAACAACAAACAGTGGGAAGCCCCTGTGTGCTGAACACTATTCCAGCAGCAAGGTCCCCGCTGTCATGGAATGTACATTCTTGACATTAAGCGCAAGTGCTTTCAGGTAGTTTCTGAACCACATTTCATCTCACTAGATGACTCAGACTTTGGAATAGTGGCAAAATGAGATAGAGGCCTTCTTGACACTGCATTTTCTACACTTAACCTTCTGTAACTCTTTTAAAAGGACATGGGTCTGATCATCAGAAATGATGTCACAGGACATGAGAAATGATGCAAGTGATATAAATCTTTTATCCACAATCTACAAAAGTCTTTGAAAGTCACAGCACCATATAACTCAGAAAAGCCAGTACCCTACTAACATTGAAAATTGCATACTTCTACAAGCCTAGTAATTACTTTTGGTTTCTGTTTCCCATTTCTATTATAGATTCTATTTAGGCATTTCAATAAAGATAATTCAGCTTATTCCCTTGTAACATTTAACCACTCTAATTTTTCAGAATTTCCAAACTAAGTGGACAAATGGCCATGACTCTTTCCCTCATCCTTAAACCACTTCCTTCTCCCATCCTCCAAAAAACAGAGTGAAAGAACATACTAAAGTTGCTAAATTCTATTAAAAAGAATATAAGATGTTGGATTGTTTTCCTGGCCCAGTCAAGATATTACCAGATGACCTTTTCAATCCTTTTAACTTGTCTGGTGAGAGTTTTTGAAAATAAATATGCCTGACAAAATTGTGACCAGTTTTAATCCTGGAGGACTCCATAAGGACAGGAACTTCTCAACTCAGGGCTATCCCTGGGCATCAGGAGGATGGAGTGACAGCACAAGGGGTTCTTACAGCTTATTAAAAGAGGTCAGCGACTCTCCCCACTGCAGACCTTTCTCCTATTAGGATGCACTGAGGCCAGTAACAACTGATGCTGGGCCAAGAGCCGAGAATCTGGGCTTTTCATTTTCAGTAACACTCCATTAAAAACTCCTCACCTATACTAGGCTTTTAGTTATTTGTGAGCCAAGTCATACACACACATATGTAATCATTCATTCATTCAACAAATATTTATTGAGCACCTACTCTATGCCAGCCCAGAGCTAATGACAGTGTGGCTTTCTCACCATAGGAAACCCACTGCACTTGTTTTAGATGAGCCATCCCCAGGAACAGTTTTATGAGATGGCTTACAGGTATTGTGTGTTATATAAATTTATACTGTGTTAATTTTCCATATAGAAAGTTTTAAAAATTAAAAGAAAAATATTACCAGTTCCAATTGGTTCCATTATCTTCCCTTTTTTTAGGTGTCTAGTTTTTAACCTAGTTGTTTGGTATAAATATATATTTATCACATGCATGCAATTTTCTATCTTTCTTGTTTTCCCCATTTATAAATTATATTTTTTCCAAATGCAAAATCCTGAATCTTGACAGCACAGGTATTTCCAGAATCATGGGAGGTCACAGTGGTTTCTATGGCTTCCTCCTTCGCCGCTCAAGTTTGAAAAACATCATATTTTCTGGTAGCAGCTGCCTCACAGTTTTATACTATACCCAGTTCAAGAGTTGGCAACTGTAGCTTTTATTTAAGGACTGTTACAATCATGGAGCTTGCCATTAGCATGTGAGTCTTGGATAGGCTCTGTGGCTCCTCATTCCCACTGTTCTTGATGTCTGCAGGGCTGCCCTTCCAGGTCTGCTGGGTGCTGCCATTTTCTGCTGGACTCCAGTCTCAGACAAGGCACTGCCGTCACCACCACTGTGCTCACATTATCTGATAGAGTGTAGCGGATGAAATGGAAATCACCAAAAATTCTTGCTACTTTCCCACCTTTCCTAGGGCTCTCTCAGTCAGGAAACTGTGTGACAAATGCCTTTCAAAGGACTGTGGACAGGGAAGGTGCGTGTCACCTCTAGTCCCAAAGACAGAAGAGTCGATGAGACTCTCGCACTGATTGTAAGGCCATATGTTGCAGAGAGTGCAACCACAAGAGGGCTTCAGTCTGGTCCTCAGTGATAGAACCAGTAAGCCCATCCCAACCTTCACTTACAGAGTGGGCAAAAAATAAGTCTTGTTGTGAAGCCCCTGGAATTTGATGCTAGTTTTTTATGCATCACAGCACTGTCTATCCTTAATGCTAGGGGCAGTTTTAATTAAAGTCTATTAAAATAATGAAATAAAAGGTTTTTATATAAAGATAAACCCCTCTATAAAAATCAGACATGTGGTCAACAGAAATAATACTCATTTCACTGCTCTTAGAATTGTCCTAATGGATTCACTCCCAGGAAATGTGCAAACAGTTTTCTAGTCACCTGTTCTACCAATTCATCAGGCATCTAAAGTCTGCAATGGAAACAGCTTAGGCTCACACACAGTGGGCAACTGACTAACTTAACACACTGACCCTAAGCATGGCACATAATCATAGGTGGGCAAAAACAAAACAAGATCAGAAAACAGGCAAAAGACCTGAATAGATAATTCTCCAGAGAAACTTTGCACGTAGCAAATAACCATATGAAAAGATGCTCAGCAACATATGTCACTGGGGAATCACAAGTTAAAAATCAATGAAGGACGGGTGTGGTGGTGCACGCCTATAATCCCAGTGGCTCAGGAGGCTGAGACAGGAGAATCACAAGTTCAAAGCCTGCCTCAGCAATGGCAAGGAGCTAAGCAACTCAGTGAGACCCTGTCTCGAAATAGAAAATACAAAATAGGGCTGGGGATGTGGTTCAGTGGTTGAGTGCCCCTCAGTTAAATCCCCAGTACCCCCCCAAAATCAATAAAATACTACCACAAACCTATTAGAATGGTCAAAATCCAAAACAGTGACAATACCAAATGCTAAGCAGAATGCAGAGAAGCAGGAATTCTCACCCATCACTATGGGAATTTAAAATGGTACAGCAACCTTGCAAGTCAGTTTGGCATTTTCTTACACAACTAAATATGATCTTACCATGCAATCCAGCAGTCTCACTCAGTGTTTACCCAAACTTGAAAATATGTAAAATACCTGAACACAGGTATTTATTGCAGCTTTACTCACAATTTTCAAAACTTAGAAGCAACCAAGATGTCCTTCAGAAAGTTAATGGTTAATATAATAATTAACCCCCATACACAGAACAGAAATTACCTCCCAGTTCTATTTTAGGTCCACACCACAATTCATCTCCCCATCCATATCAGGGAAGGAGGCAGGCAGAGCATTGACTATAAGGAGGAAATAAGAATACAAAACAGGAAAAAAAGAAAGTGAATGACTAATCTGTGGCACATCTAGATAGTGGAACACTATGTAGCACTAAAAAATAAATGAGCTATTGAGCCATGAAAATACATGCAGGAAATATTAATCCAAATTAATAAGTGAAAGAAGCTGATCTAAAAAATAAACATATTTCTGTATGATTCCAAGTCTGACATTCTTGTCTAGGCAAAACTATGGAGCAATAAAATAATCAGTGGTTGACAGAGGTTGGAGGAGAGGGATGAATTTGTACAACCAGAATGGTTTAGGGCAGTGAGTCTATTCTGCATGATACTATAATGGTAGATATGTAGATGCATACATACTTTTTTTTGGTCAAAATCCATAGATAGTACAGCATTAGCAATGAATCCCATCACAAACTGTGGACCCAGAGTGACAATGATGTGTCACTGGCCCTTGGATTACAACAAATTTCCAAATTGCTGAGAGTGAGGAAACTGTACATGGAGGAGGGGGTTATATGGGAAATCTCTGTACCTTCTACTCAACTTTTTCTGTAAACCTAAAGCCACTCTAAAAAAATATTCAAATTATAAAAAATTAAAGTCACCAAAAATAAAGATAAATTCAGAGAGCAAATGAAAAAATTTTAACTGTAAGTAACTCTAGTGGTGGTGGTTATCCTTATCAGTCTTCTGTGTTCATAAAACCTATAGTGAGAATTTCTATTGGAGGTATCTGAATGAATCCATGAGGCATGTTAGTTACCTTTGAGAATGCTTTCTGTAGCTCTGTCCACTGGAGAGTCCTAGGAACTATGACCAGTAGTTTATTATTACTATACAGTAATAATAAACATACTTTGGGCCTAGATTGTTGTTTTGTAATACCATTTCCCACTCAAAGAAACCAGTGATTCTTAAAGAAATGGCAGATTGCAGGTGTGGGACAGGAGTCTATGAGATGAGCCTAGAACATCTTGTCAGGTGAGAGAGCAAGAAAGCTGTCAAAACCACTAACATCACATCAAAAGGATTCAAGTCCAATGCAAGAGGCTCTTGCTAACCAAAGATGAAGCAAATTAGGTTCATAAAGATAATATTTCAGTGGCTTGAAACAAATCAAATATGTTGAATATGTGTACAAATACATGGATACATGAGTTTATGATCATTAAAACTAATTTTTGAGAGGTGATGGGAAACATTCATTACCTTGAAAACTATTAAATAAAAGGAAAGAATCAAGAATTTGCTTTGCCTTTCTTATCTGAATTGTAGTACTGGTTAATGAAATAATAGATGAATGCTTTTTCATAGAAATATTCTAACTAATAAAAGAAAAATAACTAATAGAATATTTGTAGCCCACAATAAGTTTGTAAATCTAAACATTCAGCTTCAATATATGCCAAAGTAACAAAGAGAGACAAGCAGATATTAGATACCTCCTGATGGACCACCTGTTATCTTGTCAGAGGATAGACCTGGTGTCTCTTCAAACCTCCAACCAGCTGACGGTTTGCAAGAAATACAGAGGCTAGAAGAATATGTCAAACCACACATAGAGGATGCACAGTTAGACTGCAAGAAACTGTAGATCAAAAGCCCTGGGTTTTTCAACAGAAAAAATTGTAGGACAAGAAAAATATGGAGCAGAAAACTGTAGGTTTAAAGAGACTTTAGAAATATATCAAAGATTTAAGAATTGGGCTGGGGTTGTGGCTCAGTGGTAGAGCACTCACTTACCATGTGTGAGGCATTGGGTTCAATCCCCAGCACCACATAAAAATAAAATAAAGATCTTGTGTCCACTTATAACTAAAAAATAAATATTTTAAAAAAGATTTAAGTATTGACAAAACTACTGCATTTTGGAATGCCACTTGGGTGGTTAAAAAAATAGAAGAAAGTGATTTCTATAGAAGTCAGTATAATAATTTCACCATCGGAAACAATTGCTATTGCAAGGCCATGCAGAGGACTTCCAACCTGAATGATTAAGTTCTGCTCCTTAATCTGAGTGATGGTTAAAAGGTTACTTGCCACATAACAATGCATCAAGTTTTGTACGTGGTGTGCTTAAAAGATAAGGCAAAGGGCTGGGGATGTGGCATGGTGATAGAGTGTTTGCCTGGCATATATGAGGCCCTGGGTTCTTTGGTCCCCAGCACTGAAAAAACAAAAACAAGACAAAAAAAAAAAAAAAAAGAAAA
>NW_026000019.1:16473615-16481888 GCF_001458135.2 Marmota marmota marmota
AAGAAAAAAAAAAAAAAAAAAAAGACAGGACAGGGTCTGGAGTTGTGGCTCAGTGGCAGAGTGCTTGCCTTGCACATGTGAAGCATTGGGTTCGATCCTCAGCACCACATAAAAATAAAATAAAGGTATTGTGTTCACCCACAACTAAAAAATAAATGCTCTAAAAAAAAAGACAGAGCAAATAAGAGTTGGGAATGAAAATCAAACTGTCTTAGAGGGAAAGAACCTACTGAGTCAGGAACACCTGAAATCCCTCAGGCCAAGTCTGTCAAGTTCAAACTTCACCATGGACCTCCTCCCCAGAGTGTGGCTGTGTTTCACTGCCCCTGAGGGTTCTTGCTGTTCCAGGTAACAAACACTTCCATTCCCGTGTCCTTCTTGACATAAGGCATGATTCCCACCCAATAGGCACATCATGTTCACAAGCCACCACCCACTATCTGCAAGCCAGAGAAGGCAGCCCCTAGAGTCAACTGCTCCCTCACATTCTGAAGACGTGCTACTTGACCCAAGAAGCCCCTGGGGACTTGGAACTAAACCACAGGGCCAGTTCTTGTTCTCTTTCTGCCCAAAACTTTAAAAAAGGAATATTCAATGACCCAAAACAGTGGTCCCCAGATTAGAAACCAGATCCAGCCACGATTAGAGGAGACGCCACTTGGAGAGGGCTGGCGCAAAGCTGATAAGTGCAAAGTATTCTCGGAATTGTGTTTTAAAAATGATGGTGTTTTCATTTCACATTTTTTTCCATTTTTATTGGGGGTTGAACATTTCTCTGAATTCTCCTTTTTGTTGCCTGCAGGGACACGAAGTGTTTCTTTAGGAAGGCACTGCTTTCTCAATTTGGCTCTATTTTCTTTGTCTAGGACTGTTCCCTGAGGCCCAGGTGAACCTGCCTTCCGACTGGCATCCCCCAGCTCCATCACTCTCCTGTCCCCAGGTCTAGACACACCCCTCTTGTCGGCCTTCCCAACCTCCAGGTCTAGAAAGGTGGATGGTTGTGGAGACTCCAGCACTGGGAAACTGAAGGAAGGAGATTTTTTTCCTTTTTTCTCCAGCTGTCCACTGGAGGATAGAGTGGAGGTGAGAATTCCTACTCCTTATTCAATGTAACCTCTAGTGGATGGAGGAAATTGGCAGAAATGGATGCCCACCTGAGCAAAATGAGAAGTTACATAGGCTGTTTACCCCCAGCCCCAGGTCTCCTCCTCAACCTTGTGGTTGTGTACGTGAGGTTTCCCCCACCCCTGCATCCTCTCTCACCTCTGCCACTAAATCTAAGACCTTCTTGCTCACGTACGTGCTGGACCACTTCTTGTTTGTATATTCCTGTGAATTTCAGTTAGCATTTGCATTTGGGAATCCAACTAAACTGAAAGTCGTGTCTCCTGTCAGAGAAACTTTTCATGTTTTCTGGACGGTATTTTGGAGGAAGAACTCCCTCATCAAACCCATAAATTTTTCTATCAAATAGCTGGCAACTTCCTTTGCAGAGGTGTTAAAGAAGATCAATGCCAAATGGGGATTAACTTCAGAGTGCAGCACGTGGCTGGGAGTTGTGTGCTTGTAGCCCTGGAATCAGCCTTTTCTGCAGCTGTGGGAAAGCCTCTGATGCATTCCAGAATGACGTGCACCCTGGACATCTGAGGAACGTATGAAGTGTCTTGGGACCTTCCATACCTGGGAGGTGAGAACATTCTTGTACAAAAGAGTTGGGGACACTTAACCCTGTGGATGTTCTCATGTGCCATTGGTCAGGTTTCCTTTCCTTCTCTACTGGAGCTGTTCTTCCAGTCTGGGCAGAAAGTACACAACTGCTAACAGAATCCCAAAAGAGCACTTTCCCAGGTGCCACCCCAGTAACAGTCTAGCAAAAAAAAAAACTGCTCTGGTTACCTCTCCCCTAAATGCAACTAGTTCTGGACCATCTCCCACATATCATTCACGAGTGTGTTGGCACAGACGCTAGAGTGTTTTAGCGTACATATGGGTACCACACCCATAGGCTTCACATACCCACTCACAGAAATCAAGAAGAAAATACAAGCAAAGGAGAGAAGGAGGGACAAGCGCATTTGGTGGACAATAGAAAGATCAGAGACAGTTTTTTTCCAGTTGGAAAGTACTTCTCAAGCAATTCGGTTTAAGAGGGCACTACAAAGAGTTGAGGAAAGAAAAAAAGGTTTTCTGGACAAAAAGCATATCAAGGAAATCAAAGCAGAAAGAAGCATTGGTCTCTGAGACCCACAGCACTCCCCTCCTGTGGTGCCTTCACAGGCATGCTGCTGGGTGTGTATGAGCTCCAAAATATGTGGAGGCAAGCCAGTGGGCATGTAAAAACAGTTTGAAGACAACCTGGACTTGAACTCTACTTGTTCCAGTTACCAACTACGATAAGGTATGAACTTCTCTACTCTCACTGTACTCATCCCTAAGGTGGGATAACAGTTTGTCTACCTGATGAGACTGTGTTTAATGAGATGATACATTTGAATCACAGGCTGTAGTGTACCTGATAGGTAGCTTATGATCCATTACTATATTATTATTATTGATTAAGGTACTTAGTAAAGATATATGTCCCACAGTACCCATTAAGGGCAAAAAGAAGTCTAAGCAAGGGATCAACATTCTTCATATATCCCTCCAACAGGGAAACTTTCTTTGAAAGAAAGGGTGAACCGGGACCCAGGAGGGGAGAAGGAAAGCAGACACCTCAAGGGCATGCCAACCCTTGTGGGGTGAACAGCAAGTTGTGAAACAAAGCATACTTTCATATGAGAGACAAAGGTGGGAAGGGAAGAGAGACCATTGGAGCTGCTGCTCTGCACCTGACAGGTAGTTCCTGGTTCTTTCCTAGTCAACTTCACACACCAGAGGGTTGGAGCTGGACTAGGTGAGGAGCTCTCAGCACCACGCTGCTCAGTGTTGAAAAAGGGGTAAGAAAGAAGAGATGGGACCCACACTTGGAAAGCTATCCATGACAAGCTGAAAGCAGAACTGCCTCAGTTGACTGACATGGCTGCCTTCCAAACACATGCACCCCCTAGCTGTGGGAGATGATTCCTGTCTATTGCATTGTGCCCACTTTCTATTGTTCAGCCTTGATCTCACACCCCTGATACTTCTCATCCTCCCCTACCACCCCACTTGGGTCTCTGTGTGCAAATGCTGTCCTTCACATACTTATCAAATCCACTGGATACCATTACAGAGGAAAGGTGTCTGTGAAACTCAGTTCCTGGGCCCATATAGTAGTTGCACAAATACTTATCAAATGGATACATAAGACACCCTGTGTGTACAGCATATTAATTGCAAGGCATAGTTCACAATGTAGTTTGGGCTGAAGTACCTACACCTCTGCCCCCATCCTTGTGACTTATAAACTGACAGATCAGATTAGGAAGTAAAACTTAGGACCATTTGTGAAACAGAGTGAAGTTAATTGATTCAACTGAGTACTGAATCCCAGACCTGAACCTCATCCACACCTTGCTCTGCTAACACTAAAGTGAACCCTGACTCTAATCCACTCAGCAGCCTATTGCCAAGATTCCTGCCCTTACAAGAGAACCCTTCTTTGGGACAAAGAGAATCGTCCACCTGTGAAAGCAGCATCTCAAAAGTTCAAATGGGGGGCTGGGGATGTGGCTCAAGCAGTAGCACGCTCGCCTGGCATGCATGCAGCCTGGGTTCGATCCTCAGCACCACATACAAACAAAGATGTTGTGTCCGCTGAAAACTAAAAAAAATTAAATAAATATTTAAAAAATTCTCTCTCTCTCTCTCTCAAAAAAAAAAATGTTCAAATGGGGAAACTGAAGTCAGTCCCTTGTAGCATAGCTGCTCCTGATCTAAGCTGAACATTGATTGTCATCAGTGTTCCTCACAAGGACATTAAAAGCCCAGACAGGGGACAGCATCTCTTCAACATATTAATTTCAGTTCCTTTGGATGAATACCCAGCAGTGGCATTGGTGGATCATATGGGAGTTCTATTTTCGGGTTTTTGAGGAACCTCCATGCTGTTCTCCAAAAGGCTGTCGTAGTTTACATTCCTATCAACAAGAAGTCCCTTTTCTTCACCTCCCCACCACCATCAATTTATCTTTTTAATAATACCCATTCTAACAAGAATGAGGCAAAATCTCATTGCATTTGCATTTTCCTGATGATGAGAGATGTTGAACTTTTATCATATACCTGTTGGCATTCAAACTTCTTCCTTCGAGAAATGTCCATCACGTCCCTTACTCATTTTTTACTCAACATGCCTACTTCCTGGCTGTTGAGCTAAACTCTCATGTATCTTGGACATCAGTTCCTTATCAAATATATGTTTGCAGATACTTTCTGCCACCATGGGCTATCTGTTCGCTCTGATGGTCTTTTCTGTGTGGAGCTCTTCAGTGTCAGCCTGTCCTAGGCTCCCGACATGCTGACTTCTGGCTGGTACTTCTAAGACCCAAGAAATCATTGTCCAATCCAGTGTTGTGGAGCTTTCCCCCCTGTTCTCTTCTACTAGCTTTACAGCTTCAGGTTTTAAATTTAAGTTTTTTGTTTATTTTGAGTTGATTTTTGTAGACAGTGTGAGATAAAGGTCCCATTTCATTCTTCTGCGTGTGGATACCTGGGTTTGCCCAACACTGTTTATGAAAGAGACTGCCCTTTCTCTATTGTGCGACCTTGGTGCATTTGTTGAAAATCAATTGATTGCAATATTTGAGTTTATTTCTTTCTATCCTGGTCAATTGATCAAAAAGTCTGTTTTTAGGACAGTACCATAATACTTTTTTGATTAATAGTTTTATAAAATGTTTTTAAATCAAAATGTTTTTAAATGTTTAGTGTGATGCCTCCATATTTGTTTCTTTGCTTAAAGTTGCTTCTGTTAGTTGGTGATTTTTTCTGATTCCATAACAAATTTTAGGATTGTTATTCTACTTCTATGAAATACTGACTTGGAATTTTGATAGGAATTGCATTGAATCTATAGGTAGCTTTAGGTAACATGGATACTTTAATAATATTTATTCCTCCAATGCATTGTATATGGGGTTCAGGAGTTGTAAGAGTTCTAATGGGATCAATGAATGGGATACACTGATTTCTTTGTGTCTTCTTCAATTTTTTCTATCAGTGTTTGACATCAATACCTTGCAGAGAGATCTGCACTCCTGTGTTCATTTCAGCATCATTCTTAAGAGCCAACATATGAAGCAACTTAAATCTCCATCAATGGATGGATAATAAAGACAATGTAATGTACATACAGAGTATGTATGTATATCATCTTAAAATGAAGAAAATTCTATCATTTATAACAATGTAGACGGAACAGAAGAACATTATGCTAAGTGAAAAAAGGAGACACAGACAAACACAGTGTGATCTCTCACTCATGTGTGGAATCTGGAAAATAGTAGAACTCAGAAACAGAGATTAGAAAGGTGGTTACCAGAGGCTGAGTAAGGGAGAGGGATGGGGAAGGGGAAAATGTTGATTCAAAGGTACAAAGTTGCAGTTAATTTGGAGGATTTTTGGTTATATATGCACAGAGTTAATAATAATGTTTTGTGCATTTCAAAGTTTCCAAAATAGTTTTTTTATGTTCTCACCACAAAAAAATGATAAATTGATGAAGTGATGAATCTCTTGACTAGCATGATTGAATATTTCTATAATGTATCTATAGATCAAACATCCCATAATACCTCATAAATATACACAATTATATGTCAATTAAGACTAAAATAGAATAAAAACTCGGAAACAATTGAGAAAGAAAAAGAGGAAAAAAAAAACCCTCATCTCTCTTGGATTTATTCCAGGATGGCTGGGCCTCTAACATAGTCTCAGAGCTACAAAAATACAATATAGGATTTCTAAACAAAACAGAGGAGCCTAATACCAAAATTTCACTGTGGAGTCCCCAATTAGAGTTGCCCTTAGCTCTGGAAACTATTTTTTTCACTCTGTGTTGCAAGGAATATTTGTCCTCCCAAGATGATCAATCCCCTTTGGCCTCAATTTAACAGATAGTCTGTGCTGCAGTGAACACACAGGGCCATTTGCCCATGGCCAATCGCAGGCCCCTCCACTGGGCAGACTGGGCTCAGTCAAGGCTCACTCCCTCCACGAGGCCTTTCCTGATTCCACAACCCTTAAAAAATTCCTCCTTCTTTGATTCCCTTTTTTGAAGATATTTAAGTGTAGACCTCTTTACCACAGTATTTGAAACTTAATGTCATTTTGTCTCAGATAATATGTGATTATTTAATGGGATAATTTAACTTGACCCAGGAAAGCCTAAATGTGGGTACAAGTAACTACTCATAGAGAATTGAAAGGGCGCTCACAATCACATAATGGTGCTTGAAATTTTACCATTAGAGTTACAAAGAGTGTCAAAATGACTGGCCATTTTCCAGTGAGTCCAACCTCTTTCCCAATGCAAGAATCCCCTCTCCATCATCTGATATTCATTCAGTCCCTGCAGTGATTCCTGCAATTACAGGAATTTTATTTTCTTTGCAATAACTCATTCTCATATAGGATCTCATTAAGTTCTATTAAATTATTATTATAGAAAATAACAGTAGAAGGAATAAATTCCTTGCAGTAGAAGGAATAAATTCTGATCTATTAAACAGCATGGTGACTATAGTGAAAAATAAAATAGATTTGTATGTTATATGCACATTTGTATAGTATATATTTTATATTTTAAAGAGGCTGAGAGGATTTTAAATGTTCTTACCACAAAAAGTAAAAAATATTTGAGGTGATGAATATGTTAATTGGATTAATTTGATTATTACCCAATGTATACATGTATTTACCCAATGTAAACATCATATTGTTCCCATAATTATATGTATTATTTGTTAATTTAAAATAAGGCTAAGCTAAGCACTGTGGCACAAGCCTGTAATCCTAGAGATTTGGGAGACTGAGGCAGGAAGTTCACAAGTTAAAGCCAGCCTCAGCAAAATCAAGTCACTAAGCAATTCAGTGAAACTTTGTCTCTGCGGATGTGGCTCAGTGGTCAAGTGCCCCAAGTTCAATCCAAAGTACCCTTCCAAAAAAGCCAAAAACAGAAAAGAATCTCCCATATTTAAAGAATTGTTAAATGTAATATCCTTTAGCAGAAATAACATGTTAAATATGCTTCAATATCAGTCACTAATTCTGCATATATCCTAATGTGTTTTTAAAAATCCAAGAGAAGTTAGCAGGTAACTAGTTTATAGATAACTAAGAGAAAGAGAAATGTTCTGATAGGAAAATGAGCAAAAGCTATAATTAGATAATTTTTAAAAGAGGTGGCATATATGGCCCATAAATATAGGGAAAGTATACCAAATCTAACAGATAATCAAAGAAATCCTGTCACATGTCAACTTAGACAACCAAGTCATAAAATAAAAATAGGCAGTACTAGGAGATTTGTGAAGTCAGGCCTGTTGTCCACCATTGGTCAAAATGAAGATGGCTCCAGTCTCCTGGGAGATTCTGCAGGTCATGTGACTCTGTACCCTTTAACCAGGAATTCTGATTTTTGAAATTTATCCTAAGAAAATAACCAAAGAGAGCCGCCGCCCGTGCCTGCAAGGTAAGCAGACCTGAGACAGACTGGCGGGTCAGGCCCAATGGCCTGCTAGCGTGGTACACACGTCACCCCAACTGGAGTAGGGGCAGAGCAGAGCCTTCGCCCACACCCGGATCAGGCCCCGCAGGTGTGGTGGTCACGTGACCCCAATTGGAGTGGGGGCGGAGTGGAACCGCCACCCGTGCCCGCAGGGTGAGCAGACCTGTGACCAACCTGCAGATCAGGCCCAGCGGCCCGCAGGCGTGGTAGGAGGGGCAGGGCAGAGCCGCCGCCCGCGCCTGCAAGGTAGGCAGACCTACGACAGACTAGCGGATCAGGCCCAGGAGCCCGCCGGTGTGGTACACACGTCACCCCAATTGGAGTAGGGGCAGAGCAGAGCCGCCACCCGTGCCCGAAAGGTGGGCAGACCTGCGACCGACCGGCGGATCAGGCCCGGTGGCCTGCCGGCGTGGTACACTCGTCACCCCAATTGGAGTAAGGGCAGTACAGAGCCGCCGCCCGCGTCCAGAACAGACCCAGTGACCTGCCGGCTTGGTAGTCACGACACCCCAATTGGAGTAAGGAGAGAGCAGAGCCGCCGCCCGTGCCTACAAGGTAGGCAGACCGCCGCACGACCCTGCAAGGGAGACTTTTCAACTATACAAGAGCAATATAAATA
>NW_026000019.1:16485115-16504657 GCF_001458135.2 Marmota marmota marmota
AAAGGGAATGAACAGGTAGAGGGGAGAGGAGAGAGAGGAGGGAGGGGTGGGGAGGGGAGGGGGGATAGTAGAGGATAGGAAAGACAGCAGAACACAACAGACACTAGTATGGCAATATGTAAATCAATGGATGTGTAACTGATGTAATTCTGCAACCTGTATATGGGGTAAAAATGGGAGTTCATAACCCACTTGAATCAAAGTGTGAAATATGATATATCAAGAAATTTGTAATGTTTTGAACAACCAACAATAAAAAATTAAAAAAAATTTAAAAAAAAAGAAAATAACCAAAGATGCAGATGAAAATTTATATATAAAGGTGTTCATCCAAATGATATTTAACATAGCAAAAAATTGGAAACAACCTCAATACAACCACAATAGGGGGAGAGAGAAAATATACTGTAGCACATCCATGTGCTAGAAGTCATTTTATGACATGGGAAATGGCAAAAATGCAATTTTAAGTGAAAAGGAGGGATCCTAAAATTGCCTGAGTATTCTTATTCTACTTTTGTTTAAAAGTGTAAATATAAATAATTAAAATTGAAAACACTTACAATCTCACCATCCAGAGATGAGCACTGCATACAGGAGATGAGATCATGGATGATTTTATATTTTCCTCTTGATAGTTTTTTTACATATTACTAATTTTCTATAATAATTTCTATAAAATACTACTCTTATCACAACTCTCCTAAAAAGAAACATATTTGTGTAATTTGTAATGCTTTACAGGGAGTTAGAAGAAACTTTTTAAACTCCCAGTGAGCTAAGTTTGTGCCATTAGATGCAAAAGCTACATCTGGCACCTCAAGTGCCTTGCAGGGAGCTGGTGGCAGCCAGGGAAGAGTATAGGAAAAGCCTGTATCTTTTCATCTTTGCAACCCAACACTTCATATGGTACCCCACACAGGACTGGGTAAATAATTCATGAGGTCCAGTGCAAAAGTAAAATTCAGGACTCCTTTTTCAAGAAATATTATAAATTTCAAGATAGCAACAGTAGCACATTAAACACACGTCAGGTCCTGTGTCCCAGACCCATGAGGCTGGCTCTGACCCCAGACCTTGTAGGGGGTTCAGTAAATACTCATCAAAAGAAAATAAAAGAGAGATAGAGAGAAGAGTCCCAAATACAAACTTCCCAATTGTGCCTATTGGCAAAAGTACATTCACCAAGATTTAAAATAAGGGAGAGTATGAGATTAGAGACAGAAAAGAGCCCTCCATCCAGAATTTTTCCAGACAGTGTATATCCAGACTATTCTGCCCTGTAGTTCTCATCAATATATCTGTTAGATCATGTTCTACAGCCTCTGTGTTTGTCCTGGATAATATAGAAGAACTATCATTCCTTCTGTCTATTCCAATAAGATGTTTGCTCTGACTAGTATATCCTCCCTTCTCCACTTTCCCCCTCAACCCACTTCTGCTCTTATATCCCTCTAAGCTTAGCAACAGAATCCTCCCTGTCCCCCTTTCCTTCTTGCACCCCGTACACACCCCTCCTCTGCACTCCCTCTGCTTTCAGTGCAGACAAGCAGACTCTGAACATGAGAAGGTGTCTGCAGAGGATATGAATAACCCCCATCCTAATCCCCCCATGGTCTTCCTGCACAGGCCTGGCCGAGGCCCAGGAGAACTGGAGTTGCCAGCTGAAGCAGTGGCAGCCTGGGTCTTCAGTTATAAGGAAAACAGAGACCATTTGTTACAATTTATTAGACTGCAGAACAAAGCCTGTAAGTGGCAAGCTGACAATTGAGGGTAGGGGAATAATGGGAAGAAAGGTTGATGCCTCATTTGCCAGGGGAGCATCTCAGCCCTCTGAAAATAGAGAAGATGAGAAGTCAAACATCCCTCATACAACCAAGTCAGCAAATGCCCAGCATTTTCCACAGGCATAGTGGGCAGGCACATTGCGGTGATGGTAATAACTGCCCCTACTACACAGGAGAGTGCTCCTTAATCACTGCCACATGTCACATCCCTTCTGATCCTCACAAGGACCTGTGATATAAGGACAGGTATTATGACCCCATTTTATAGCCTAGGAAACAGAAATATCAACAGACTAAGTGACATACCCAAAACCAGAATTTTAACTAAAGATGGGTCCCTGGCACAAAACCAGGTTTCCTGAATTTGGTACAGTAGCTCCTTCCACACTAGTATCATTGAGGTTGGAAATCCATGTTCTTCAGGTAAGGGTGGTCTTCGAACAGTAAGGAGGCATCCGGGAGGGATGAAGGGGGAGGCAGTAGTCTCTAAGAGGAATTTCTGGGCATTTTTATGTTGATAAATAAGACCTGGGGAATTTACCATTTACCTCTCTACTTAGTGGCTACTTTGCTTTTGGTTCATCACACACCAGCCAGAAGGCTGGCCCAGAGTGCAATAAACAACTGTTTTTTCATTTGGAATGATAAGTAGGTCCTGATTTTTGTTGTTTGTTGTTGCTTTATTTGAAAATAAGATTTCTAGTGGCTTGGGAACACTTTTAAACCAGGCCATAAGCCACACCTTGAAGAGCCTGGTTCATGGATGTATGCTCTGCAGCACATACTCTGCACACTGCTACCAGCAGGGGATGTGTCCCAAGCCAGCTCTCTTGCTTTCCTGACTCCTTCAGGAAGACTCTTCTTCCAAGTCTGTATTTTGCAAGCAAAGTTTCCATTATAGCAGGAATCAGATTGGAATATATTGGTCTATGTATGTGTTTCCTTCCCCATTCTTCTTCTTTGTTTTTAAGCAAATGTAGCAAGATTTATTTAAGTTTCTATCACTTTCTTAATTATTTATTAAGAAAGTGATAGAAAACTGGACTCCTCCAGAGAGGAGAGGTTTGGGGGAGCTGAAAAGCTTATGGAAGGGTGTGATTTGCCTTTTTTATAGCCCTTGGAACATCTCTTTTTTCAAAAATTTATTTATTCTAATTTTTTATACATGACAGCAGAATGCATTTCAATTCATAGTACACATATAGAGCTCAAGTTTTCATGTCTCTGGTTTTTCACAGAGTCACATCATTTGTGTCTTCATTTATGTACTTAGGGTAATGATGTCCATCTTGTTGCACCATCTTTCCTACCCCCATTCCCCCTCCCTTCCCCTCCCTCCTCTTTGCCCTATCCAAAGTTCCTCCATTCCTCCTATGCTCCCCCTCACCCCCATTATGGATCAGCATTCACTTATTAGAGAAAACCTTCAGTGTTTGGTTTGGGGGGATTGGCTTATTTCACTCAGCATAATATTCTCCAACTCCATCTATGATTTTATTTTATGCCATGATTTTATTCTCTTTTATTGCTGAGTAATATTCCATTGTGTATATATATCACAGTTCCTTGGTTTCTTTATCCATTCATCTACTGAAGGGCATCTAGGTTAGTTCCACAATTTAGCTATTGTGAATTGTGCTGCTATAAACATTGATGTGGCTGTGTCACTGTAGTATGCTGTTTAATGGAGGAATGGGATAGCAGGGTCAAATGGTAGTTCCTTTCCAAGTTTTCTAAGGAATCTCCCTAAGGCTTTCCAGATTGGTTGCACCAATTTTCAGTCCCATCAGCAAGGTATGAGTGTGCCTTTTTCCCCACATCTTCGCCAACATGTATTGTTGTTTGTATTCTTAATAGCTGCTATTCTGATTGGAGTGAGATGAAATCTTAGAATAGTTTTGATTTGCATTTCTCTAATTGCTAAAGATGTTGAAAATTTTTTCATGTATTGTTGATTGATTGTATATCATCTTCCGAGAAGTGTCTGTTCATTTCCTTGGCCCATTTACTGATTGGGTTATTTGATTTTTTGGTGTTAAGTTTTTTTAGGTCTTTCTATGTCCTAGAGATTAGTGCTCTATCTGATGTGCAGGTGGTAAAAATTTGCTCCCAAACTGTAGGCTCTTTATTCATTTCACTGATTGTTTCTTTTGCTGAGAAGAAGGTTTTCAGTTAAAATCCATCCAATTTATTGGATTCTTAATCTTATTTCTTACACTATAGGGGTCTTATTAAGAAAGTTGGGGCCTAATCTGACATGATGAAGATTTGGGCCTACTTTTTCTTCTATTAGGCTCAGGGTCTCTGGTTTAATTCCTAGGTCCTTGCTCCATTTTAAGTTGAGTTTTGTACATGGTAGAATTAATATTGTTAAAATGACCATATTACTAAAAGCAGTATACAGATTTAATGCAATCCCAATCAAAATCCCAATGACATTCCTCATAGAAATAGAAAAAACAATAATGAAATTCAACTGGAAAATGGGAGACCCAGAATAGCCAAAGCAATCCTTAGCAAGAAGAGTGAAGCAGATGGCATTACTATACCAGACCTTAAACTATACTACAGAGCAATAATAACAAAAACAGCATGGTATTGGCACCAAAATAGACTTGTAGACTAATGGTACAGAATAGAAGATACAGAGACAAACCTACATAAATACAGTTATGTCATACTAGACAAAGGCACCAAAAACATACATTGAGAAAAAAAAGCTCTTCAACAAATGATGCTGGGAGAACTGGAAATCCATATGCAGCAAAATGAAATTAACTCCTTCTCCATTATTCTGTTATCCCTGGCATGGGCAAGATTCATACCCTAATCATCTTTATATCTCAAAAGCCTTGGAGATCGTCTAAGACAGACAAAAGTTGATAAATCTGTTTGCTAGATGAATGAATAAAACTGGTTCCTCTGAAAAGTTACTACTCCAAAGTTTTGGACCTCTTATTTGTGAAGTAAGTACCTGCCTGGCTTGCGCCACAGAAGTATAAAAAAATTTCAACATTCATTTGTTTATTGTCTGGCCCTCGAATATACATACCCAAAATGCACACACACATACACAAAAAATAGTTTTTTAAAAAAAACCTGAAGCCAGGCGTGATAGCACAAGACTGTAAAACCAGCAACTCGGGAGGCTGAGGCAGGAGGATGATGAGTTCAAAGCCATCCTCAGCAAAGGCAGGGCGTGTAAGCAACTCAATGACACCCTGTCTCTAAATAAAATAAAAAATAGGGCTGGAGATGTGGCTCAGTGATGGAATGCCCCTGAGTTCAATCCCTGGTACACATTCCCCACTCCAAAAAAGAGCCTTGAAACTTTTGTTTATAGTGTGTTTCCAATGTCTACATTGGCACCTTAGTAAGTAAGTACCCAATTGATATTTATGGAAGGAAGAGAAGTGGAACAGAAAGGTACAGGGGAATACTTTATAAACATTCTTGCCTCCATTTGAAGTTATGATTTTCCTTCTCTACAGTTTGATCTCAAATGTCTCACAAAGGTCCGTGTGTTACAGTCTTAGCCCCCAACTTGGCACTATCAGGAGGTGGTAGAAACTAAGATGTGGAACTTAGTGGGAGGTCTTTGGGCCATTGCTGATGTGATCTTGAAAGTGACTATGGGACCCCATTTCTCCCCTTCTCTCGAATTTTACAGATATGAGGTGAGCAGCTGTGCTACACACACGCTCCCGACACGATGTGCTGCCTCACCACAGTCCTAGAGGCAACAGGACCAACCCACCATGGACAGGAACCTCCAAAACTGTGAGCCAGAATAAACCTTTTATTCGTAAGTTTATCATTTTAGGTGTTTGATATATAGCACAAGAAGCTGATTAACACCCTCTCAAAGTATGATAAATTCTGATCATTCAGAAAGCATGTTGTGTTGCTGAGAGAAAAAGTCACATTTCCCATTTTGCCCACTTAGTCAAGAAGTCTTTTCTGTAATGAGGAGGATTGCACTCACCCTTCTCTTTCTCAGACAGAACCAATTTTCCTCCTTTCAAACTTGGGGATAGGGTGGGGAAGGGGGAAGCCATAGAGTCATATCAAGAAATCCAGCACCTAAGAAAATGAGCTGCCAAAACTAATCTGTGGGGTCACTAACCCAGGCTCTGAGGGACAAGGTGGTCCAGACAGAGCCTGAGGGGGAGCTGAGAGCTGTCCCAACCTATTCACCCCTGGAGCTGGGTGGGGGTGGGGTGCCCCTGTGGCCCACAGTCACTTGCAGGAAAATCAGCACAAGCGCCTCCCAGGGAAACACAGAAAAAATAACACCTCAAACGACTAACCCCAGCCAGCTTGTAGATCCTCAGAAATTGTACAACCAGGTGCCTGTTCCTGCTATATTAAGGTGAAATGCATTTTTAAAAAGCCTATGGATTTTTTTTTTAATGGACAACAATATCACTGGTGCCTAGTGGGCCTTTCCACAGGCTTAGTGCCTCAGCCCAGAGGCCTGGTCCTTTACTCAATCATAATCCTTTCCTCTTCTTGCTACCTGCCTTTTCTTGTGCCATTTGCTTCTAGAATAAATTGGAAAACATCACATAAACTGGAAGCCTCTAGAATAAGAGAGATAAGCCCATCCAGTTTTCAAGAGAACAACATGTGAGCAGGTGTCTAAGGCTAAAGGTGGGCTCAGTGTGCAGACAGGTGGGTAGAAAATTGCAGGAGAGACTGCCAAGGTGCAGAAATCCTCAGTTGACTTCTTTGACATTGGAATTCCTAAAGAAAATGCAATTGTTAACTGGCAGGAAGAAGCCCTGAGCCATTTTTAGGCTATTAACAGCTTTGTTGCAAATGATTTGCCCCAGGCAGTGGAACCCAACACAGGTATTAATGGAGGAAGCAGGGAAGGTCAGGAATAAGAGAGGTGAAAGGGTGAAAAAAAAGTGAGGGACCTTGGAAGACACCCTCAGGTGGAGGGGCACCAGGTTCTTAGCCCACCAATGTGAAGGGCAGATGAAAAGTAAATGCAGATCTCCAGTGATTTGACTACATGAAGGACTTTTCCTAATGCTGGCTTGGGGATGGTTACAGACAAACAAATCAGAAGAGGGGCCAAGAAGAGAGGAAGAACTGAAGGTCAAAGGGGTTGGTGGGGCAAGAGAATTCTTTTTGACAGTCACAGGAAATTGAAGCTCTGAGGGTTCCATCAACTATTAGATTACCCTTTGATAAAATAAATATCTCCCCTATGACTCAATTTCTCTACCAAGACAATCTCTTTTGAGGTCAGAAAGTCACTCTGGGGGACAAAGAGTTAATATCTGAAAATCTCAAGGAGACTTTGAAGAGCAAGATTCTATTCTAAGTGTGAGGGATTCCTATTATAAGAAATTCTGTAGATTGACAAAACTAAATGGCCTCTACATCATATAACCATAATCCTCCTCAGTGTACAAAAGTCCAAAAATAAAGACCAGATGTCTTCAAATTGCTGACGTTGGTTGAGCTGGTTCCACTTGCTTAGTGATTGCTAAACCAAGATTTCCCTGGACGCAAAGCTGAGGATTTCCATCATTTTATTATTGGCTTTTTTGCCACAATTTTCTGTTCACGTATATGGGCATCCTCTGGACCTCCTTGGGTTTGGAATGGAGTTTTCCACTCCTTCAAGGCTGTGTCTGCAGAAGCTCAGTTGGACCCCAGGAAGTGTTGCGCCTATTTTGGCTCAGAGAAGCCAGTTCTCATTTGCAGCTGTTTAGCACAGGGAGGCCTCCACCAATGCACACATTCTGCTTCCCCCTGCAGAACTTCCTGAAGACTCTTCCCCAGGGCCAGCTCTCCCAACAACCCCCTCCCACCCGCCAGAGCCCAAGCTATGCTGTGAGGCCCTGGGCTTCCTGTCAGTGAGCTGGGTGGCAGTTCTCCACTGCTTATGGATCCTCCCTGTCTCTTTCTTATAAGTTGTCAAACAATGTTATTCCAGTGTCTTCCTCATCTGTGTTTGCCCTGTTAGATCATAAGCTTCTCCTCCATGAATGTTGTTCTATCATTTTTTTATTCTTCCCCTCCACTCTTGCAAGTTACACATGATATCAATACATTAAAAGGAGAGTAGATTGTGTGGCTAATTTTAAGAGGGAGAGGGCTGTGGGTGTAGCTCAGTGGTAGAGCACTTGCCTAACATGTGCAAGATCCTGGGTTTGATCCCCATCACCACACACACACACACACACACAACTTCAAATTAAAAATGTAGATGTAAAATAAAAAGTTAATTGTCCCAATTAATTGCAGACCACAGCCAAGTAGGTATGCCGTGTGTGTGTGTGTGTGTGTGTATGTATGTATGTATATATGTGTTTATCATGTATTCACTCATTACATAAATGTGTGTTCACTACTTACTATGTAGCAGGTCCAACAGGCATAGAGATACAGTGGAGAACAAGAAATATTAGGCCTGTCCTCCCTGAACACTTCTTGAGGATCTACTTTTAATAGTTTGTCTGATCCTTGAACTTCATGCTACATGTGTGTTTGTAGAGTTTATATTGTAAGAGTAAAAGAAATTGAAGTTAAAGTGTAAAAGACCGGGTATTGTAAAGTTTCTAAGCTGCAAGGCCTGAGTTAAAAAGTAAAGGACCAGGTACTGTAAAGTTCCTATGCTACACCCAAAACCTGAAATTCCTGTAGCTGTTAGGACAATACCCGGGACTGCCCAGTAAATATCCCCCCTGACCATCTAGTTGTTTAATAACCTAGGACCCTGTGTAGCTTGGCACGTAGGCATCTCAGGGCCTAAACCAATCAGTTTGAATGTGCACCCCGATTTAGAACTGACCTATCACCCCCGCCCGACCTGTTCCCGCCAATGAATGTACTAATCATGTCTAAGAATTGTTGTTTGATTTTTCCGCGCCTCATGATGATTTGCTCTGATGTATGCAAAGCCCCCACCCTCCCCAAAAAGTGTACTTAAGCACTGCTCAACCCCTGCTCGGGGCTCTGGGCCTCTCTCCCTTGTTGAGTGAGCACGGAGCCCCAGCGCGCTGGATTCTTCAATAAACCCCCTTCTGCGGTTGCATGAGTCAGTCTCTTGGTGGTCTCTTCCTCTGTCGTTCACCGGACCCTTACAATATCATAGGCTGAAAAGGGGTATTATCTTTGGATATGCATCATGCAGAGAAAAGCTTTATGTGCCCTCTGAGAATATGCTTGTTTGGGTCCAGGGGTACAAAAATCAGAAAGGGGTGTCAGCTATTATTTACAACCTAAGAGTCCCCCTGACTTGTGACTCTTAGATCATACCTGGAGGAAAGGACAGTACAACTCAAACACAAGGCCAACCAACCCTTGCTTACCACTGGATATTTCAGGAAACCCCAAAGGGAGGATTATTACAAAGACAGAAGCACCAATTTCAGGCTAACAATTTTAGGCAATAAATATATGATTTCCAACAACTTGTTTGCTGCTTAAAAGATAGAAATTGCTTTCTATCTAATCTTAGATGCAAAAGTACCAACTTCTCATTTCTTTACTTTGCAAAACATGGAGAATGGCTTATAAACAGGATCCAGCGTCACTCTGATTACAACAGAAAGGTAGTTGGCGAGTATGACATCATCTTCCTGTCACAGGGAGATTGGCCAGATCACATGGTGGTGCTTTCAGGTAAGATGAGATTACAACTTCTGTGACGTACTCCTGACCATCTGCTCACCTAAGGCGCTTTCAAATTTTTATCTCAAAGATAATTTTATTTTTAACCTGAAATACAGAGTTGAACTGAGTATGTTCTTTAGTTCATAGCAAGCTGTCATTGTCATTCCATAAAGGTTTTTCTATTTATACTCCCTTTTTATACCTGATCCCACTCCTATGTCCCTCATTCCTTCACTTTATACACCTTCCTTTACTCTAAAGGCACCCACATTAATGTGTTAGAAGTGATGTATGTATGTGTTGGGGTGGGGCTTACCTTCAAAAAATAAATAGTAGTATGGTGTATGTTCATGTTTTAAATTTACTTAAAATGGTATTATGCTGAAATTTTCAATACTCTATTTCTTTCTTTCATTTGTTCTACATGTTCATGCCTCTAACTCTCTGCTTCCAACTCTGCTGCTCTTGTGAGTCCCCTTGAGCATACCCCTCTGGTAATGTGTGGGAAATACTCAGGCCTGGGGGCTCTGGCTCACACATAGGACCTATACACAGGCATTACTTCAGCAGATACTGCCAGGTTATTCTCTAAACCAGCTACACAAATGTATATTTTACCAGCAGCATATAAAAGTTCTAGCAACCCCTGCTTCTTACCAATATTTCTCATCAATATTTAAAAAATGGCATTTCACTGTTATTGTCATTTTCCTATGTCTGATTTCTGAGTTTGAGTGTATTTGTTTTCAAATTCAGATTCCCCCTGTGTGAATTGCCCATTCCTATTCTTTGTCCATTTTCTATTGAGCTTGCCAGTCTGTGTGGCTGAACTATAACAATGACTTTTCTGATCTAGATATGAATCCCTTTTTGTTGTTTTGATTAATGCAAAAATATTCTCCCAAAGTAGCCAGAATATTAATTTGATCTACGGCACTTCCATTGAAAAGAAATCCTCTAATTTGGTTGTAATTACACACGTGAGCTGTTTGCTTTGTGAATTGTGCTTTGGGTCTTATTCACAAAGGACTCCCTCCCTCCTAACTCACAAAGATGTTCTTTTTTTCATTATCTTTATGGTTCCATTCATGTTTGATCCTTCTGGAAAATTAATTAATGTCTTATAGGAATCTGACTTTATTTTTCTCCATATGGTGCCCTGATTTCCCTAACACTATATATTAAACAACCTATTTATATGCCTATTTGTGATGTCACACTTCTCATATGCTACTTCTCCAAATAAACATGGGTCTACTTTTAATTCTTTATATTGTCATGTGGATTTATTTTCCTGTTCTTCTAATCAGAATGCATTAGTTTTTACTACTATAAGTGTTCATGGTATGTTTCAATATATGTTACAGTGAATTCCCATTTCCTCTTCTTTTCCAAATTTGACTCAGCAGTTCATGGGCATTTGTTAATTTCTAAAAATTTTTGACATAACTCTGGGTGACTTCTTCACCTCCGTGATCCTGAAAGATAACATGGTCTTTTATTCCTGTTCCTTCTCCAGGTCATTCATCCCTAGCCTAGCCCTTTATCTCCTATCTCTTCATATTTTAATTAATAGAAACAAAACTTAAAGCAATTTAGATAAAAATAATAAGAATGAAGAAGCACTCAGGACACATCATCCAGAATCTGTCTTTTCCTCCACCTATTTTCTCTGCTTTCCTCTGGGTTGGCTTCCATCCCACACTGATTTTCTCCTGGAGTCAGGTTTCCAGGTACATCTTATTTTTCTAGCAACGCAAGAAGAAAGAAGCTCCTTTCCTGGAAGCTTCTTCAGAGTTGCAGTGGAGTCCTCAGGCCTATTTTATCCTATCCTGAAACGAACCTTTCCTGAAAGAACTGATGTGACCATAGTATAGGAGGCCCTGGGTGGCCAGGCCTGTGTCTTTGCCTGTCCACCTCTGGATCAGCCCTATCTGATAACACGAACCAGTGGGAAAGGAGGAGTTTCCATCAAGAAAAGCAGAAATACTATTTCTAGTTGAAAGAACAAATACAGAGTAAGAAAAACTTACCAAGGACGAACTATCAAATTGTAACAATATGTTATACTTATTTATTTCTGATTCCTTCTACCAGAATGCAAACTCATTGAGGTCAGGGTGGCCCTTTATCTCTGTGGCCCCAGTTTCTGTCAGGCGCTATTCCAAACATTTATTGGATGTGATTAAGGGAACGAATAAAAGAATACTAATCAGCAATAGTGGTTAGGGCTAAGTTCCATGAGGCTGCATCTTGAATGGAAAGAAAAAAATATAGCAATGACTACATTGGACCTGTTAAATTGAGATTTAATAAGCCAAGACATTGAGCTAAGAGACAAGGGTCAACATTCCTCTATCAAATGGTTATAAAATCTAAGTCAATTATACTACCTTCCCCAATGTCCCAATACCTGCTACAAAGGAAGCTAGCATCATGTTTAAGAGTTTTAGAGTCTGACACACCTGGTTCCCATCCTAACTCCGACAGTTATTAACTATGAGAACTTGGCACATTTAATTATTTGGAGCTACAAGTTTTCTTCTTGCCCAATAGGAACTAATCTTAAAAGATTTTCAAAGATAAGTATGTAAAGAGCAGCCTGTCAACCAAACTAAAAGAAACCCATTGCTGTACCAGATATTATCCAATCAACTACTGTGCCAGGCCACCTGGTTGGCTCTGAGGAACCAAACTAGGCAAGCTCCCCTGCCAAGGTGTCAGAATCTTTCAGGAGAGAGAATTGAAAAGCAGGAACACTGAATTACACTGAGCATAATGTGTGGAGAATTGAATGTTAGATGATCTAGTCGCTGGTGATTAGGGAAGGTTTCCCAGAGGTCGTGACATTTTTTATGAAACTGGAAAGATGAATTAAAATTATCAAGGTTAAGGGTGACAGTGTTTAAAGACTATTTCAGAAAGATAATTGGGCAAAGGATGCCTCAGAATTAGAGAGACCATGGCAAATTCATAAAGAAAAGCAATTCTTAATGGTTTTCAGTAAATGTCAATTAATATTAGTATCACTATTGCTACTACAATGACATTATTAGTAATATCTACTAAGTCTTATGATACCCTGCAAGAGAATCCTTTCTCCTTTCTTAAAAACTCTTTGTTGAAATTCACAAAAATACAGATTCTTTGAATTTCAAACTGGGAAAATGTACCTTGTTTAAAGGACTCATCAAAGACCCTAAGCCATAGGCAGAGGGTGGGTGCTTCCACCTAGCTCCAGGGAGCACTTGGGATGTTAACTACAGGTTCTGATGAAGAGAAGCTGGAAAAACAATGCAGAGATCTAGGAATGGGGTGACCTTGCAGTATGGTCAGGAAATTGGTACAGTAAACTTCAACGGATCTTCCATCCAAGAGAATTTTTTGCACAAAGAAAGTGGCAGCAAGAACAAGAAGGAGATGGAAAACAAGGCAGGGCTCTTGTTTTGTCCTTTTGTCTTGACTTATGACCCTGATCTGATTGCTACATATCTTGTATGTGTATTGAATTTCTATACTATACTCCATAAATATGTACAAATATTACATGTCAATATTAAAAAGGAAGTGAAGTATTTTTTTTCTTTCCTGCACATTGTACTTTAATAAGAAAGTTTTCTTGTGGAAGGAAGGAAGGAAGGAAGGAAGGAAGGAAGGAAGAAAGGAAGGAAGGAAAAGAAAAAGATCTTCAAATTTATGGGCTCTCCACATTCAGTGGGACTATTACAAACGAATCATCTAAAAATCAATTAAACCTTTAGTACTTTTTTCTGATGTTTGATGTGGATGTACCCTGGTCATCTGCATGCTTTCACTCTGAAGACAGGCACCTGGCCTGGGATACAGTGAACCTTCATTTCAGTGTTGTCACTGTGCCCTGAGTAAATTCCTCTCCTCAGTGGTGTGCAATTATGGCTACATGACAGTGTCACTGCAGATTGTTTAAAGTCATGTAGCTGCCCAGACCTGAACCTTATAGAAGCAGACCCATCAATCAGCATCTTTGTGAGATTCGATGCCCCCAGACCACTTCACTCTTTCCAAATGGGCCTCCTTGCTATTTCTATAAATTACCTATTGCTATGTAATGATTACCTCCAAACTTAATGTCTTAAAACAATATTTATTATTTCACATTTTCTGTTGGTTAGCTATAAGACACAGCTTATTTGTATAGTGTCTGACACATAATAGGTAACCCAACAATTGCTGAATGAGACAATTGGGGCTGTATCCAGAATATTTTTTGTAAAACCTTGATTTCATTTGGGAACTACTTTATAGGAAAACAAGCAGCCATCCATCTATACATACCCCTCCCTCCAATAACTGTATCTTTTCTCCTAAATCCAACTACTTCCTCCTAAAATTTTTACTTTATTTTAGGGCCATTAGGACTTAAAAGCCAGGTCCTTCTTAAACAGATCTGGAAATGAAGGCTCCTGCACATGTAATTTATTAAGGAAATGTTCTCAAGAGAAACTGGTGAGAAAATGAAGTAAGCAAGATGAGAATCAGCAGTGTTCAAGCAAGGGTGTGAGCAGGAAAAGTGGACCTAATCCCACAAGGAGACTGGGAACATGAGTTATGACCTCAGAATGACCAGGGATTTAAGCCTGTGACTCCACAAAGTCACCCATTGACCAGTCATCATTGACTAGTCATCCATAAACTGAGTAGCTCTGGTAAATCAAGGGCAGTTCCCTGGGTGAGGGAATGTGAGTCATTGGAAGCCTGTGTACCAGGAAGAACCAGGGCAGGGATCTGAGATCTGGAAGAGGGAAGTGTGTCCACTGAATGGACTTCAAGAAACAAGCCTCTGGTTCTCTCAAATCCAGCTACCAGTTGAATCCAGAGCATGATGAAATTGTCATTATAATACATTTAATCCTTACCTAAAGAGCTATGATACAGTTACAACTATTATTCCTGTCTTAACCGAAGCTTGAAGAAAGTAAGGAACTTGCCAAAGATCATATATTGTTAAGTACCTGAGCCAGGAATCAAACTCTGGTGTATGTGTCTCAGAACCAATTTTTTGTTACTATTTTATCATTTAAAATGTGATTTTTCTTCCAATTTTACTGATGTGATAGAGAAAACACAAGCTTAGGCCAGTGTCCATTGATGGAAAGAGGAAAGGTTGCCCAGTGTGTTGATCCCCTGCCCCAGTGCCTCCAGAATGGTAAGTACTCAGAAAATATCTGCTAATGAATGGAGAAATAAGTATATACAGGAGCTCCATCTGACAAGCAGAACTCAATATTTATAAGTTGATTGAACACAAGTCTAATTCCCATCCCAAAATGCTTAAAGGTGGGAATAATATTTTATTCTGCACTGAAGTGGTTCAATAAGATGTTTGGCATGCTGAAAAAACTCCTTGTTGTTCAGTATAGATGTGGATAAGCCTAACCCAGAAAGCTTTTTGTCTTATTTCTCCTTTCAGGTTAATTCAAATGAACCTGCAGAGAGTAACAATTCCAGAGAGAATTTTTTATAACAAGTGGATGAGAATCTGGTTTCACCAAGGGTGATGACAGAGAAGATATATGGAGATCACCAAATTCAGTCAGAAAACCTCCTGCCACAAAGGACAGATCCCCTCATTTGATCCCACCCATCTACCAGGGATGCTCTCTTGAGCAGACAGCCATCATTCTTTCCTGTCAGGTTATGGGAGCCCACCTGGTGCCCTCTAATTATACACAGGCCAAAGGTATAGAGCACCTGTGGTGGAGTGATGTGGTGATACCAGTCAACAGGGATTTTTAAACCTGTAGTTTTACTCTTGCATCCATTTGTTGTTTGGTTTGAAATGCTGACAGGTTTACAGTAAGCTAGCCACCAACTCCATTCTTTCCAGCAATCAACAGCAATACCTTTCCTAGGGGACTCTTGAAGGCTGGAGTTTAGCTAAGCAATCACAAAACAGAATGACAAAACAGCCTGTAACTCCTTTTACCTTCTTACTCAATTTAATATATTTGGAAAAAATGTGCATATATAGAGAGATTAACGAATTTTCACAAACTGAGCATGTCTAATTGCCACGGCAGGAGCCCCCGTTATGCTCTCTTCTAGTAACTGCACACATACACAAACACACACACATACACACACACACACACACACACACACCAAGAGCAAAAACTCTCCTGACTTATAACACCATGAATTAGTTTAGTCTTTTTCTGTACTTTATATAAATGGAATCGTACAGCATGGATTCTTTTGTGCGTGACTTCTTTTGTGCAACATTATTTGTGGAAATTCATTGATGTCATTGCATTTAGCTGTAGATCATTTATTCTAATTTATGTATATTATTCCTTGTGTAAAAACACCACAATTTGCCCTTTCTGCTGTCAATGGGCATTGGTGACATTTCCAGGATTCGACTATTATGAATAATCTTACTGTGAACATTCTTGAGCATGGTACTTTGGTGCAATTCTTCTGGGTGCACACCCACAAGTGCAACTGCTGTGTCCTAGTGGAGGTATGTATTCAGTTTTAGCAGATAACACCAAACACTTTGAGGTAGTATTTTCACATGTAATTTGTCACTTTTTGCCTGTGATTTTCACCCTCCAACCTGAGCATTCTTAATAGGAAAACAGTACAGAACTACCCAGTTAGGAACTGTATCTCTAAGCCTTACCCTTCCTGAGAAGGTAAATCCTTGAAGAACTTGGATTTTCTGGAGTCTCCAAAAGTATTTAAATTCTGTAGATGCTCTGAAAACATTATCTTCATCCCAGCAAAGAAACAAAGGCCACTGGATGGCAATTCTGTGCTGTTGGTGATGAGACCAGGATGGAAGGCTTACAGCATTTGAAACCAGTTTTTGCTCTTGGTAGGAGGAAAGTTTCACAAAGTCCAAAGTAATTACAAAGAAGACTTTGCAAGAGATGGAGATTGGATCAGAGCTTTTCCACTTTCCACACACACCACAGCAGAAGTCCCAGGAGGCCCATTAGAACAGAGATTGGCTGGTCCCCCTTATAATCCCAACAAGAAGCCATCCAGACAGTCTCCAAAGTGGAGTGTAAATCACAGCTGTGTGAAGCTTTGAAAATCTATCTTTTGTTGCTAAATCTCTCTGTTCTGAAAGGAGAGAGGGAGGGAGATGTATAAAGGCCTATAACTCTCTGCAAATCAACAAACAAGTTCCAGACAATAGTTCCTGCCCTTGCCAAAGTTGTGGTTCCATTTTTTGAATAAGCTCATTGGGATTTATTCTTGTTACTGTACTTTACTAATTAGCTCCTTGAAGTTACTGTTGGGTACCTCGGGGTGGAGGCCCCAAACCTCAACATTCTTCTAAAGGGCTCACCACCACAGGAGAGAGGAGGGTGGGGCCTTGCTCATGTTCTCAGCAAGGTGCCACCAGCCTGGATCTCCTCCCTGGAAAGGGAAGGAGCCCTGGGATTGGCGCCAGCATTCGTACACAGGACAGATGTAACAGGCAAGGCGTCTGCCTGCATTGAACAAGAGCTCCTCAGCACATGGAGTTCCAGTGATGCAGGAGGTCTTGGGCTTTGGATCAAGCCCCCAAACATCCTGCATTGCAGTTTTTACAGTTTTCCCATGAACCCGGGGTAAAAAGAAGCCAGGGAAAAATACGCTTTGGCCCATCAGAATTGCAAAGGTGTGGAGACATCATTTCCTTGGACATTTATCTGATTAAAATCCATCTGCTACAGGGTTTCCAATCTAGGGCCATGTTTTCAATTTACTATAGTTCCATCATGGCAGTATACTTGTGAATCATTTTCTGACAGGAAGTTTATTCAAAGAGAGAGGGAAGAAGAGAAATAATAAGTTTTTTACAAAACAATGACACCAAATTGAAGTTTTATAGGAATATGCTGCACTTAGCACTTGCTGCTGCTCACCCTTCACCATAGTAACATTCTGTTATGCTCATTATGCTATTATTACATTATTCTAATGCAATTAGCCCCTTCTCGGGCTTTTTAGTGGCTTCCAAAATCAATTTAGACTTCTTGCCCTCCCTGTCAAGGCCCTTCCCCACTCAGTTCCTAGATGCATTTCATCTTGTCCCAACCTCCTCTCCTGTGTAATTCTTATACTAAAATTAAGTATATTTTTTCTGCCTCCTTTGTTTCATGCATTTTATTCTATTTGCTGGGCTTGATGGAAGACCAAATCGTTCTCTAGATGCTACTTCAGCACACCTGTGACTCCATCCTGATTCTCCTTCTGGTCTATTAGAGGAAAGGAATCAGATTCATCACTCAACATATGAAAGGAGGGTGAAAAGCTCTCCTTAAAAGGGTAATGTTGTACATACATATGTTGTATATAGCAAGAAGAATCTGAAAAGACTCATAATTTTATAACACAGCCTTCCTCAAAGGTGTTTTCCAATTTGTTTTTCATTTGTCTACACATCATGCCTAAAGAATATGAGCATCATTTATTATTATACCTCATGTGAACAAAGAGACGAACAAGTAACCTGACCAGCCAGCCATCAGGAAATTGTGAGTTCATGATAAATCCTTATCAACTGAGCTCTTTATTTCAACAAGTATTCCTTACATTAACATGGCCTATTTTTATGAATTTTTACAGTTAGCCGTAAGAACTGGTAGCACACATTATCATACATGTTTTACAAAGTCTTCCAAAAAATGTTAGATCTTAAATCTCACAACAATTTTTTGAGGAGGTGGAGCAACAATGGCAGGTCTAATTTTATGAAGCATTCCTGAAAAACAGAGTTTAGTGGATTGCTCTTTATTTCTAGCTCCTAATTCATACTTCTTCCATTATAATATACTTCTTTATAAAATTTGAACAGCATGAAAATGCCCTGCTACATAGGTATATTACTTTAATAAGTATGTTATAACACCTCAAGTTATACCACTGTAGATCCATTCCTTTAAATATAAGTATTTAAGTCATAAACTTAAAGCCATAGTCATGAGAACTAGTTCTAACATATTTGTCATTTTCCATAGCTACAAAGAAACTAAAGAATCATAAATAAGGTGTCTAAGGTCCCAAACCTAATGTTTGCTAAAACACTAAGAAAAAATACCCTTAAAGAATAAAGTATGTATCCTGTCTTCATGATTTGTGAGTTTGTGACCTTGGGCAAATTATCTTAGAACAACAATTTCCTTGTCTGTACCTAGATGCCCTTCAATAGATGAATTGATAAAGAAACTGTGGTATATATACCCAATGGAATATTACTTAGCATTAAAAGAGAATGAACTCATGGCATTTGCAGGTAAATGGATGGAGTTGGAGAATATCATGCTAAGTGAAGTAAGACAATTCCAAAAAAAAAAAGCTGAATGTTTTCTGTAATATGTGGATGCTGATCCATGGGGATGGGGGCAGAGCATGGGAGGAATGCAGGAACTTTGAATAGGGCAAAGACGAGGGAGAGGAAGAGAGGGAACATGGGGATAGGAAAGATGATGCAATGAGATGGACATCATTACCCTAAGTACATGTATGAACACATGAATGGTGTGACTCTACTTTGTGTACAACCAGAGAAAAGAAAAATTGTGCTCCATATGTGTACTATGAATCTAAATGCATTCTGCTTTCATGAATAACAAATTAGAACAAATTAATTAATTAACTAATTAATTTAAAGAATAGTTATACTATTAAAGTGGAATAAAGTAGTGAAGCCATAAACCAGATAAGTATACTCCAAGAACACTTGAGTTACTTCGAAAATGTTAGTTCCCACCAACATAATGAGTTAAATCATTAAGATCTTCTTAAAAGACTGATAATCTTTATAATCTAATTTGGGATTAACAGAGTCATTCTTTTTTTTTTAATTTTTTATTGTTGGTTGTTCAAAACATTACAGATTTCTTGACATATCATATTCCACACTTTGATTCAAGTGGGTTATGTACTCCCACCTTCACCCCATACACAGATTGCAGAATCACATCAGTTACACATCCATTGATTTACATATTGCCATACTAGTGTCTGTTGTGCTCCGCTGCCTTTCCCATCCTCCACCATCCCCCCTCCCCTCCTCTCCCCTCCCCTCCCCTCCTCTCTCTCTACCCCCTCCACTGTATAACCCTGAGGGTCTCCTTCCATT
>NW_026000019.1:16504784-16509207 GCF_001458135.2 Marmota marmota marmota
AAAGATGTTGTGTCTGCTGAAAACTAAAAAAATAAATAAACAAATTTAAAAAAAGATTACAGATCAGGGCTGAGAATATAGCTGTCAGTAGAGTGCTTATTAAAAAAAAAAAAAAAAAAAAAAAAGATGTGATTCTTCCCTCAGAGAGTTTATTACCTAGTTTCCATGATAAAGGAAGTATCAATCACATAGTTCCTCAATCACATAGTTCCAAGATTAATTCTTCAAGATGTATCAAAACCCTGTCCCAATACTTAAAACAATGAAAATATTCATTAAAATCTCCCAACCATATGAATCTATTTCCTTTCCATAAATTGCCCTGATCCTCCCCACTTTGCTTACTAGTCCCTGGACCTTGCTATAAAGTATAAGGTTTCTTTCCTGCCATTTCCATGACTAGGAAAAATCTCCTAGTCACGGAGAAATCCCTCCCTGTCTTCAAAGGAATAGTGTCCATCATTCTACCTACCTATCCTCACTCCCTAGGCTTCCGCTGAATTAGACTTTAGTTCCTCTAGCATACCATTCCCATTCAGCTTCCAATCCTGCTGCTTACAAAGTGCCCCCGTCTAGGAACTGTCCCTTCTACTACCTTGACTAACTCTTACTCTCCCTTCAGGCCTTGGTTTATTATTACTGGTACAAGGAGGCCACCCTGACCCCTTGGTAGAGTTCCACTGTTCTGTCTCCTGCACCTCTCATGTGTTCCCTTCATATCCTCCTTCATGATCCACTTCACACTCATAGTCATGGTTCAATACTGAAAGCTCCACTAGGGGAGTGAATTTATCCCCAGCACCTAGTACATTGTGCACCATGACATGTAATAAATACTTTTGCATGATTAACTGAATCTCAACTACCTCCTACTCTAAGATGAATTTTAAATATGTCTGCTTACTTCTCTGAGTTCACATTTTTCTCCCTAATCATGAGAGTTCATTCCTTCAATCTATGATCTCCTAAGAGCATAGCCTTTGACCCACCATGGGCATCCATGGCACCATGGCACCATGTGTATATTAAAAGCATAATCAAATGTTCTGTAGTTGAAATATGGTGCGTAAATGACTCAGTGAGAACTGTCCTTCTATTGTAGAATTAAACAAGATACAGAATGTTACATGTTGTCAGAAGAGTATGAAGTCAACAAAATCAAGATTAATGTGGATATTAGTGGCTTGCTATGTCCACAACAAAACAGGAATCTGACATCATCCCAGTTGGGGGCAGGGGGTGGTGGGGAGTAGAGAAGGTAGAAAGCTAATGTTTCTTAATATATCTTCACTACTGTGAATTGCAGAGAAGGTAGGATTATTCAGAACACATGGAGCACTAGGGGCAAAGAACACAAAACACCAAAAATTCAATTCTAAAGGAATAAATTTGTGTCCCACCAACAAAGTACACTTTTATCCAGATAGAAATTTCATGGATAAGATCGGGGAACCAAAGGAGCATTTGATTATCTGGCAACTGAGCTAGAGATGCTTTTGCATTCAAACTCTTCCTTCAGATTTTCACATCCAGCCCCTCCCTCTGCCACTTCTACTTGGGTATCCCTGGGCATCACATTCACTCTTCAGAGTCCTTTGCTCTCTTTATGAGTCTCTTTGCAATCAAAGAAAGTGGAAGACTTTCTTTCACCTCTTTGCCACCTAAATGGCTCAGGTGTCATCCTCTTCATAAAATTCTGCCCCCAAATGGCGCTTCATGATGCATGTATGTGAAAGCCCAAAGAAGTATGGGCAAAGGAGGGGACCAAGGTAAGGTGCATTGATCAGGTCAAGGAGATAATGCATTCTTTCAAAAAAGAGAAAGACATCTAGATTGGCTCCACAGTTTAGTTATTGTGAATTGTGCTGCTGTAAACATTGATGTGCCTGTGTTCCTGTAGTATGCTGTTGTTAAGTCCTTTGGGTATAGTCCGAAGAGAGGAATAGTTGGACCAAATGGTGGTTCCATACCCAGTTTTCCAAGGAATCTCCATACTGCTTTCCAAATTGGCTGCACCAATTTGCAGTCCCATCAGCAATGTAAAATGTGGCATATACACAATGGAATTTTACTCAGCATTAAAAAAGAACAAAACCATGGCATTTGCAGATAAATGGATGGCGTTGGGAAAGAATGCTAAGTGAAGTCATCAAATCCCCAAAAAACAAATATAGAATGTTTTCTCTGATATAAGGAGGTTGACTCATAGTGGGATTGGGAGGGAGAGCATGGGAGGAATAGATGAATTCTAGATAGGGAAGATGGGTGGGAGAGAAAAGGAGGGGGCAGGGGATTAGGAAGGATGGTGAAATGTGATAGACATCATTATACAAAGTACATGTATGAAGATTTGAATTGGGTGTCAACAGAAGTTATATACAAACAGAGATACAAAAATTGTGGTATATATGTGTATTAAGAATTGTAATGCAAAAAAAAAAGAATAGCATTACCTTAGATTAGGTAGAGGGAAGTGAAAGGAGGGGAAGGTAGGGGATGTGGAGATTAGAAAGATAGTAGAATGAAACAGACATTATTACTTTATGTATGTATGTGACTGTATGACCAATGTGATTCTACAATATGTATAATCAGAAAAATGAGAAATTATATCCCATCTATGTATGATATATCAAAGTATAGAAGTGCATTCTACTGTCATGTATAACTAACTAAAACAAATAAAAAAAATAAAACAAAGGCATTGCATACAACTAAAAGAAATAAATATTTAAAAAAAGAAAAAAAGAAATGCTTTTGAAAAAAATAGCCAAATCTGGGAGTCTGTACTTCAACTAGAGTCCCTTTCTTTAAACACAAACAGATGTGTAAAGTCCATCAGCATCCAGTGGAGCAATAAAGCCTAAGGACCTAGCGGCAGAATGTGGCTGAATCTTCATGAGGAACTATTATTTAAAGTTCCTGTTGTCTAGAGAGCTATAGTAAGGATAATCAAATTCATTCTTTATTCAGCTAACATGTACTGAGCATCTACTCTGTGCCCAGAGACCTTGCTCAGTGCCAGGGTGCTAACAGCGGTAAGAGGCCTGGGCCCTAGAAGAGCTCATAGTCGAGTGGAGGAGACAAGACATCAAAACTGTAATAACCTTGTGGGGAAGGCGAGAAAGTGGGGAGAGGGAGAAATAAGTAATGATATGGTAAGACAGGAGAAGAAGTTCCTAAATCTACCTGGGAATTCTAGGATGACCTCAGTCGATGGCATTAACATGAATAATTAATAGTGACATTAGTGATAATCATTATTATCACTTGTATTTTCATATCTTGGTGAATCTGGGATGCTATAATGATGTGAATAATATGAGTCTAGTACATTAAAATAATTCCTTTTTAGGTTAGAAAGTCCTACTATGTGAAACACAGGCAGTGAAGAACTGTGGGAAATTATTTTCGCTAATTAACAGGAAGGTCACTGTATGACAGGACTCTGACAAAACTTCAAGGAGGTCAAACTATGCCTTGCTAAAAACTTACCACTTCTAGGCCATATGTGGTATTTTAAAAGAGGCATTCAAAATAATAGAATATTGAAATTGAAAGAGACTTCAAGGGACACTGTCCTGGAGGCTGGCATTCCTTCATTACATCCATTTGTCTCTCTCCCGTCTGCCCTATTAGTCTATGTGAGATTTGAAGACAGGGTCTGTGTTGTATCTATTTTATACCTTGATGTCTTAGTGTAGTACTCAACAGAAAGGAGGAGCTCAATAACAATTTCTGGAAGACAAAAATGAGAGATCATTAGTTCAACCCTTTTAGTTTAAAGATATAAAAACTGAGCCCCAGGGTTATGAAGGACCAAAAGTCAAAACACAGTTTATTAGTGGCAAAGACAAAAGTAGAGTCCAGGCCTCTCGATCCCCCAATGACTGTCCATGACAGCAGGGTGCCCACTATAATTAATCCCTAATCAATAGGATGAGTGCAGACAGATGTTCCACCACAGGGTTTCTACGTATCGATGATCTTCTCTCAGCTTTCCCTTATGTACGCCTATTCCCTTAGATGCCAAAAGAACAGAGGTCAGATTTGGAACCTCATTGTTAAAAAGTTGTTGATCATTGAAATTCCAAATCTCATTTCTGACATTGTTCCCAAATTCCCAGATCCTTAAGACAGGTGGATGTCCCAACAAAGAATGTAAATACCAGTTTCATGTGGTTTTGTCCACTTTCTACTGGAAGCCATTAGCAAGATTATATTGTAGGACACAAATGTTTTTCACTGTCCTTCAAATCATACCCAAGTGGGGAGTTCCCTGCAGAATGAATGAGCAACCCTGGTCATGTGCATTCCAATTAGCACCACAGGTTCAGCTACTCTCTCAAGTCCTAGAAAGGCTTCCTCTTGGCCTGACACTGTTTTTATTTCTATATACCTTGTACTACAAAGTTGATGATGG
>NW_026000019.1:16509227-16552099 GCF_001458135.2 Marmota marmota marmota
GACTGTTATTTTCTATTTGTCTTTCATTATAATTTATTGCATTTTACATAAAGGTTTGCAAATAAAAATTTAAAACAGTAGGGGCAATAAGCTTCAAAATGTTTCATGAAGTAATAAAGGGGAAAAGTAGGTAACAATAACACTGCTTTCAACACTGTTTTGTTTTATTTTGCTACCAGATATTGAACCGAGGGACACTAAACCACTGTGCCACACCTCCAGCCCTTTTTATTTTTTTTTTTTATTTTGAGACAGAGTCTCGCTGAGTTGCTTAAGGCCTCACTAAGTTGCTAAGACTGGCTTTGAACTCACAATCCTCCTGCCTCTGCCTCCCCAGTTGCTGGGATTATAGGTATGTACTACCGCACCTGGCTCAACACATGTCAACATAGAGTTTTTCATCTAATTCACACAAAGCAAAGGTTTTATTATTATTTTATAAGTAAAAAAATCTAAGCCTCTGGTGACTACCCACACTCACATAGCTAATGAATGTTGGTGCTGAGATGCCAATCCAAGACTTTTTACTCCAAATCCACTTGGAAATTTGTCTAATACAAGGCAGGGCAAAAGGTAGTTAGAAAAACCTATCAGGTGAAAACTAATTTCCCTTATGAGTAAACTGAAGAACTATATCAAACTATAATTAAATGAAGACAGTTTTGAAAATTGATTTTCTTATCTCAACCTCATTCCCCATAGGGGGGCCACCAATCAACCCTAGAAAACAACAGATTTTGATCATTCTCTTGGCTTAGCAAGAAGATGAAACAACTAAAAGCAATTAGGAGAGGCAAGCAAGTAGAAGAATGTTTTGACTTCAGCTGGTGTAAAAACAGGTTCACTGGGGAAAAAATAAACAAAACACACACAAAAAAAAAAAAAAAAAACACAGAAGCTGCAAGCTTCCACTGTGAGACTCCAGAATTCATTTGCCAGGATGACATCTGATATTAAATCTTAAGTGAATACTGCATAAGATTTTGAAAACTCAGCACCTCCAACTACGGCCACACCTTTGAGAACATCCTCCCAGCTGCAAAGGGGGATATCCTGAGGCAGAAAGGTACTTAATCAAGGAAGCCAACTCAGCATACTGAGTTCCTAAGTTTTTCAGGGTTTTCAGCACTTGATTCTTCAGTAAGATCTGCTAGTTGTATTGAATGTTAAATGTATTCCACTGGTGCCAGTTATTGATGTATTTATGAACACATCACCTGATACTCTCACTTAGTAAGCAGATGTTCCACAGGGAGCTTGTCCCAGGAAAACTCGCTTTTTCTTTGTCTCATCAGAGATCTCAATACATCTCTCAGAGCAACACTTATTCTCCAGGGTCACTCAGACTTCAAACATTAAATTATCCAGGGCGGGCAGGGGAACTCAGCAAATCTACACATGGCTTAAATGAACATTTGGGGAATTGCTGGAGCCTCTCAATTATATCCAGGAAGCATTCATAATATAACTCTATCTCTTTCAATTCATTGTATGTGCTGAATTACCAACCATGTGTAAAGTACTACACTAGGTGTGATAGGGTGTCTGAGAATAGAAAATTGAAGGAATTCATTCATTTAATAGGAGACAAATATCTAAGACCTAGGAGGACTTTAGAGGTTGTCTAGTTAAGCTTTATACTCAGGAAGAGTACAAAAACCGTCAAACCAGAAATGCAGAGTATTCTAATAGTTAATATCTGCCCCTTTGCCACCCTCAGATTGCCTCCAGCCAAGAGTAAATACCATGCTTAGGTCTAGATTGAATTAACAGTGACACTAGTATCTGCTAATACAAAGCACACCAAGAATCTTCTGACAGGCTAGAATGACTAAGAATCAGGGTTCCCCTCCATGATTCTCCCTCTGCTTTAGCAGGCCTTCTTGCACCCAGTCTTTCTTAGCTCCTCCTCTCTCTCTCTGCCCAGTCTTTAGCCCATCCCACTTGCCTGGCCCTAAATTATGTGATTTGTTCTCCCCTGATTTTAGACCCTTTGCCTAAGTTTATCCCACTGCCTTGTCATGACACATAGTAAATCCATGACATGATCGGATTGCTGAATGGGCTTCTGACTCCTGGAAAGCTTTAACATTGGTCCTTAGATCTGGCCCACTGCAGGTATTATCTCCATTTCAGTCTTCTTAGTCCTGCCTGATCCCTCCTGGGAGGTACAGACAGAGATAGCTGCAACAGAGTGTGCAGAATGCAGTGATGGAAACTGGCTCTGGATTCCATAAGAACTCATGGAGTAATAAATATGAGCCACTTGTTTGAACAGAGATAATGGAACTAAATTATCTAAGTAAAGTGTTTGAATTAGAAGAATCTTAGGAAAATAGGATTCATCTGCATTTGACCATAAAAAATGTCAAAATTATCTAATATAACACCCAAATAATAAAAATGAGTGTTGGTCTACAGAAGCAGCTACTTTCTGAGGATTTCATCTCTTAAGGTCCCAATATATCATAAAATCAAACATCTTGAAGTTAAGGACTTTGGGTTGTCTAATTAAGCTTTGTGCTTGGTTTTAAAATCTTCTTTAGAGTATCCTTGTTAGGAAATCCTTCAACTTCACACACCACAGATGATAATTAATCATATACTCCAGGCCAGTTTCAACTAAAGTAAGAGACATAAAAATAAAAGAGAAGTCTAGGCCTCAAGAAGCTTCCAACCAGGTGAAAAATGATTGCACTACAAAATAACGCATGCTGTGATAGACACATGCTCAGGATTCTATGGGACCCACAGGGGTAAGGAATGGAACCTCACTGAGATCAGAGTAATGGAGAGTAGGAAGAGGTATGAGGAATAGCATTTGGGGAGGGGACTCTTGGGATGAGCTGGAATGAGCTGTATAAACACAGAAGGCCAAGCATGCATGAAGGAAGAAGGCAAAACGAAAAGCAAAAGAGGTAAGCAAGAGCTGGATCACAGCCAACCTTGTCTATCCCAAGAAGTTTGAATGGAACCCTAAGGGCAGTGGGAACCATGGAAGGATATCAAGTGAGATAAACAGCAAAATATTCATTAAAAAAAATCACTTCCACAGCAAAGTAAAGGGTGAACTAAAGGAGAAGACTAAGCTATAGGTAAACTAAGCTTGTGCCTCTGAGGTAGAGGAGTATATGAGACCTATACAGCTCAATCCCAGGGTCAAGAAAACATGTTGAGAAATAGGTAGGAAAAAGAAGCAAGCAGTATAGAAGCAAGAAGTATGGCCACATGCTCTGTGGCCATACCCAATTAACTCCACACCTTCTCTTCAAAACTATGGGACTTCCAGGAACACAGACACTGTAGCATGCATGGTTTCATGGTACCTTTCTGTTTCTAAATATTTATTTTTTATTTTTTAGTTGTACTTGGACACAATATCTTTATTTATTTTTTATGTGGTGCTGAGGATCGAACCCAGGGCCTTGCACATGCAAGGCAAGCACTCTACCGCTGAGCCACAACCCCAGCCCCACGGTACCTTTCTTTAAATCTCAAGTATTCTCAGGCCCAACAGTGTCTGAGTCTTCACTCCTTCTCTGACTTTCTGACATATGACTGCTAGACAGTTTTTAATGGATCTTATTTTTCAGTCAATTTGATGCTTGCAGGAGAATGAGAATTTCTATAATGCACTTCTGTAAGGATCCGAGAATGTCAGATCTTGCACTGAGTCCCATTTTCCCCTTGCACCATTGAACTGGAGCTTACTGGAATTAAAAGACAACTATAGTAGTCCAGATTAGAAATGATGAGGGCCTGAACCAAGGCAGAGGAAGTATGACAAAGACAGGGAACATATTAGAGTGGCCAGAGCTATGCCCAATGGATACTGGAGAAGGTTAACATTTAGGCAACTTTGTACTATTTCTCTGTCTGATGCCTCCTCTGAATGGAGATGGGGAACAAGCATACTTGCTAGTCAGTGGATTATTAAAAACATGAAGGTGAAGTGCTTCCTCCAGAGGTCTATAGAGTTTGTTGGATTCAGTGGCAACACTGATCATCTTCCATTTGAGAGTGTTTGCTGGGTGCTCATTTACCCTTAAGAAATAGCAACACAGATACCTTCGCACAGTTCTCCCCAGCCATGTGAACTGTTCCTAGGCTTTCCACCAGTGTTAAAACACATCATGCACAAGTTGTATTTGATCCTGTGGAACCGTTTTGGGAACTCTAACCACTGGCTCTCTTGTTTGGAGAGTGTACCAGTTTATCCTATTGCTCTTTGATTTTTGTTGCTTGATAAATTCAGGATCTAGTTTAGGGACAGGAAATGCATTCAGGAACATCTCAGGGCAACTAATTTCCTCCTAGAATTCCACATTACCTGTGCACAAGGTGAGCAATGATTGCTGCCAAGAGTCTGTTGCAAAGGAGCTCTCTCGGATGGGCCGCCCTGAAGCATTTGATCAATTCCAGGCAAACTATGGTGGGAAATTCTATCCTGGGCTCAAGAGGTCACACAAAGAAATGCATATGTCTCAACCCTGGAAAAGTGACATCGACATTCCAGCAGCAAACTGTTTTGGAAATATTGTCTCTCAGAGGAATTCATGCCAGACCCAATTAAAGTCATGGTAAAAAAGAGTGTGGAAAGATAACACAAATAGCTATCGAGAATTGTTAAGTGTTAGGACTGAAAGAGCTGTTAGAGATAACCCAGTCTAACTCCCACATTTACAACAGAGGAAACTGAAGTCCAAAGCATAAGACTGTCCACAGCATACCACTGTCCCCAGATCTCCTGACTGCAGGTTCAGCTTCCTCCCTATTGCACAGATCCACTTTCTAGAACTCTGAAGTTGTATGTAGCAGTGCATTCTGGCTTAGATTCAGATAATCCACCATGGCACTTGTAAGCCAAGAATTAGGCACCTCCTGTTCAGAGGTCATCTGTGTGTACCAGGCCATCAAGAGTAACTGCAGTGGAATGTTTGTATCTAGCTGCATCCCTTGACTGGTATGGAGCCCAGGACCCCCAGGGAAAGAACTTGAACTGTGTCCATAAATGAAGTCTAGACAAATACAGACATTTCTGATAGACTGGGGAGGTCACAAGGGAAATCATGCTCTAAAAAGCCACAAGGACACCAAAGTTACCATAAGTGGGGAGAAGTCCTGGGAGGGATAGAATTAGTATCAGGCTCTGATTGTAAGAAAGGAAACAGTTATTCTGGGTATAAAATGAGGTTATCTTTAAAACACTCTCCATCTACCCCAGCCAGTCCACTGAGATATCTGTACATCCAAGGCAGGAAAGAGCTGCATGAAAACAAAAAGAAGAAAAATGAATCAGTAAAAATACGTGCATTTTATATGAGAAAATTACCTCCAAAGAGGGCTGGATAATGGAAATGAAAGGCTTCACCAAGAGGGAGCCAAATAGTTGTGCCAAAGGACACGTCTACAGATGAAAGACACAGGAGTGGGAATAAGTTTCCTCACCAGCCAAAGCTGCAGAGAACCAAGATAGGGAGAGAAAGAGAGAGAGAGAGAGAGAGAGAGAGAGAGAGAGAGAGAGAGAGAGAGAGAGAGATAGGAGCTTCTATCTAATATCAGTGGAGTGGAGGCTGAGAACAGAGGTTCAACTCCTCCATGGCATCCACAGCCAAGGTGCCTAGTGTCACACCACAGGAAGTGAGGGCACACAGCTAACAATGCATGGCCAAGAGGAGCACAGCAGCACGCTGTGAGTGTCAACAGCAAGGCAGAGCATGTCTTAACAATGTTATCTCAGAGTGGGCCAGGATAGTTTCTGGAACAGACCCTCCGTAAGCATATGCTCCTTTCACTGCTATATTCCAGACACTAACTACTTGCTCAACAGGAGAAGGAAAAAATAAAAGCAAATGTCATAGTTTGGATCTGGAATGTCCCCCAAAGTCTCACATGGTGTCTGAAGGCTACATATAGTTCGTGCAAGGAGTATCTGCAACCTTGATCAGGATTCAGTGGCGTTCATAAGTCAGAGTGAGGTTGCAAGAAGTTGTTTTGGCAGCCACATGACACTGTTGGCCTACATTATTCTTACATTCATCTGAAACTCCAACCAACTACCCTCATCTTGAATTGACACAGCTGATTTTGTTAACTTAATTATAGTACTTTTCTCCTACCCCTATTAAATTTTATCTTACTAGTTTCATCTCATTGTTCTAATCTGTCAAGAGTCTTTTGAATCTTCATTCTATCATCCAGTGTATTAGCTATTCCTCTTAGCTTTGCGACATCTGAAATTTTTGTAAGAGGTTTTTTTGTGTGTGTGCATGTCTTCTTTATAATTCAGTAATTAAAGTATAAAACATGACAGTGACAGAGCCAGAGTCCTGAAGTATATCTTTATAGATATCCTGTCAAAGTGACATAAACCTGGTAAACATTTTTGGAATATGGCTATTTTACCAACTATAAATCCACCTAACTGTGCTTCTTCACTCAGTTCATACTTGCTCTTGTCAAAAAAGAAAATGTGAGTAGAACTTGATGTGCTAGAAAGAATGCAGAATGAGTCTTGAGTTTATTCCTACTCTGCCTGTTACAAACCTGCTGTGCCACATTAGGTCATATAGTTATTCTCTCTGATCTTCCTTTTTTCACTTACGAATGAGGAATTTAATCTGGATGATCTCTAAGATCCCTATCAGATCTACAATTCCACAACTCTGGGTATCGTTTTGGAATACAATCCTTCTGTAAACTCCTAAGACAGTAAAACATGACTTTTTACCAGTGAACTTGTCCTGACTCCTAGTGAAAATGGCATGTCTTTTCTAAATTCCCAAAGCTATTTATTTAACAGTTCATTCTAAAATGTAACAGTTCTAGCTCCCCTTCTGGGCAAATGGAAACCAAGAGGCTCTGGTATTGGGCTGAAGTACAGAATCCGGGAGCTGCCACAGCATTAAGGCACCACTAATCCACCATGCTTTAACATGGGATTGGACAGGCCCACCTGGAAGGTTGTATGATTCAACTTCAACATCTCTGCTCTACAGCTCCTGAAATCTGTAGTTGCCATCCTGAAAGGTGAGATGTTTTGGGCTATCCTCTTGTGCTACTTTTGAATGTGTTCCCAAAAGTTCAGGAGTTAAGAACTCAACCCTGGGGATATGGCTCAGGCGGTAGCGCGCTCACCTGGCATGCGTGCGGCCCGGGTTCGATCCTCAGCACCACATACCAACAAAGATGTTGTGTCCGCCAATAGCTAAAAAATAAATAATAAAAAATTCTCTCTCTCTCTTCTCTCTCTCTCTTAAAAAAAAAGAAAAAAGAAAAAAGAACTCAACACTCAGTGTAACCGTATTGGGAGATGGGACCTATTGGGAATGATTAGGCTATGAGGGAAAGAGAATAGATTAATGTCATTATCAAGTTTACTTAGTTATTGTGGAGTGGGTTGTTATAGAAAGTGGAGTTTTTCCTTCTTTTGTCCCTCTCTAACCCATGTGTTGCCTTACACCATGTTATATAGCAAGAAAGTCCTCACTAGATGCTGGTCCTTTATCTTGAACTTTCTAGCCTGCAGAGCCATGAGCCAATAAATATCTGTTTATTATAAATTACTCAGTCTCTGATATTCTACTATAGCAGAATAAAATGGAATAAGGCATTCCACTCTGCCATGTTTTCTTGAAGATTATTAGTAGCAGTAATACACATACTACCCATGTTTTTACTTCCTTGTGGTATAAAGATCAACATATTTAAAGTAGTCAGATGCCCTATTGCTATTATTTATTCACCTCGGGTTCTAATTCTTTATTCTACATTTCAGGTTTTAATATTTTTTTCTTGAATAGATAATAATGAAAAAAATAGGAGTTAGATAGTCTATATTAATATTGCCTGGTACACACTTAAATAAAGGAATAAACGTTTTGTATTTTTCTTGTTCCCAATTGTGTTTCTTCAACCCTTTATTTAGTCATTTTATCTTTTACTTAGTCTTGCATGATATGATGATACTTTGTTTGATGGCTTTAAAATGTTCACAAGAAAAAATACTGGACACTTACAGTAGTTAAGACAAAAAGCAGAGAAGCTAGGGACTGAGGTTGTGGCTCAATGGTAGAGCACTTGCCTAGCACATGTGAGGCACTGGGTTCCATCCTCAGCACCACATGAAAATAAAATAAAGATATTAAGAAAAAAGTAGAGAAGCTGTTTTAGCCAGCATTTTTACCACTGTGACCAAAAGACCTGACAAGAACAATGTAAAGGAGGAAAAGTTTATATTGGGTTGTGTTTTCAGGGGTTCAAGTCCATGGTCAACAAACAAGTTCCATCACTCTGGGCCCCAGCGAAGCAGAACATCATGGCAGAAGGGCATGGCAGAGGGAAACAGGTCAGGACATGGCCCAGGAGTCACAGAGAGAGCTCTTCTCACTAGGGACAAAATATACACCCCAAAGTCATACCCCCTTGAACTGCCTCCTCCAGCCACACCATCTGCCTAGTTTCCACCAAGTTAATCCATATTAGTGGATTAATTCACTGTTTAGGTTATACCTCTCCTAATCATTTCACTTCTGAACATTTTTGCATTGTTTCACACTTGAGTTTTTTGGGGATACCTCATATCTAAACCATAACAGAAGCCATTAGGCAAAAATAAATAAATTACTAAACAAATAAATAAAAGGGTGTGGGGGACAAAAGAAGGAGGAAGAGATAGAACTCTGAGTTAATCAGTCAGAATCAAGCAGCTATTTGAGAAGGCCATTTCCAAGTTCTCAGAGAAGCACCCAGAAGATTAAACACAGAGGCTCTGGACTCTAGAGCGCAGACCAATAAAAATATGTGACTACCAGAAATTAAATTAATTTAGTGCATACAGAATAATAGGCATCTAAAGTCATTAAAACAACCAGTTTAATGTTTAATTTTATCTTTGTTCTGAGATTTTTATTTATGAGGGCATAAAAATAGTCATATTATGTGTTGATTTTCTGATAAAGGTATTTTAAAATAAAAACCACAGGAGAGTACAATCTAGTGTTATATCCATGCCTTTCTATTACTCGTATTTAAAAGTCTACACACTGATTCTAGTGTACTTCCAACACACTCCATTGCTGATCTATCATAACTGGGCAAAAATCAGACATAGTTTCTAGAAGTTAATTTTCTCTAGAGTTAATCCAGCTCCTTTAAAGTTATTCTTTTAAGTTAATGAAATTGTCACCAAAAAAAGTTAACTATATAATATGAGATTCAAGTTTATTTCTTGGGACTAGACGTTAACCATACTGTTAACTATACCATTAGATAGGAATGAAACTAAAAGAAGACACCAAAACTTAAAGGTTTTGGTCATTTTTCCTTACTTTGTCACCTCTTAAAATACCATAACTAAAATCACCTAAGGAAAATTCCAGGTGTTATGTTTTCCCATTTTGATCCCAGATGCCAGAAATTAGAGTTTCAGTAGGATGCCCAATTTTTTAAGCTTGTTTTTAGTGCATTATGATTGTACTTAAGAGTGCAGTTCATTTTGACATATTAATGAATGTGTATAATATAGTTTTCTCCATTTCAATTCCCAGTGCTATCCCCTTCCCTCACCTCCTAATCTTTTAAAGTGACTCCAAATTACTTTTCTAGAGCTGTATAGAAAGTAAAAGTCTAATAATCTATTTTAAAATATCCAGATTTCAAATCTCTACCCCTCAACCTAAGGAGAACAGTATAAAGGACAACTTGATAAATGCTTGAAAGAAAAGCTGGTTTATACTGATTTTCCTTATAAAGATCCCAAAATGTGATAAACAGCATCAGTAATTAATTTTGTAAAAGTGTTATACAGGAGTCTTATTAAGAAACTTGGGGCCTAATCCCACATGATGAATATTAGGGCCTACTTTTTTCTTCTATTAGACACAGAGTCTCTGGTTTAATTCCTATGTTCTTGGTCCACTTTGAGTTGAGTTTTGTGTATGGTGAGAGATAGGGGTTTAATTTCATTTTGTTGCATTGGATTTCCAGTTTTCCCAGCACTGTTTGTTGAAGAGGCTATCTTTTCTCCAATGCATGTTCTTGGCATCTTTGTCTAATATAAGATAATTGTAATTTTGTGGATTAGTCTCTGTGTTCTCTATTCTGTACTATTGGTCTACCAGTCTGTTTTGGTGCCAATACCATGCTGTTTTGTTACTATTGCTCTGTAGTATAGTTTAAGGTCTGGTATAATGATGCCACCTGCTTCACTATTCCTGCTAAGGATTGCTTTAGCTATTCTGGATCTCTTATTTTTCAAGTTGAATTTCATGATTGCTTTTTCTATTTCTATGAGGAATGCCATTGGGATTTTGATCGAAATTGCATTAAATCTGTATAGTACTTTTGAAAGTATGGTCATTTTGATAATATTAATACTGCCTATCCAAGATCAAGGGAGATCTTTCCATCTTCTAAGGTCTTTGATTTCTTTAGTGTTCTGTAGTTTTCATTGTATAGATCTTTCACCTCTTTCATTAAATTGATTCCTAAGTATCTTTTTTTTTGAGGTTATTATAAATGGGGTGGTTTTCCTCATTTCCTTCTCAGAGGATTGTCACTGATATATAGAAATGTCTTTGATTTATGGGTGTTGATTTTATATCCTGCTACTTAGCTGAATTCATTTACTAGTTCTAGAAATTTTCTAGTGTAGCTTTTTGGGTCTTCTAGGTATAGAATCATATTGTCAGCAAATAGTGCTAATTGAAGTTCTTCTTTTCCTATACATATCCCTTTAATTTCTTTCGTATGTCTAATTGCTCTGGCCAGTTTTCCAAGAACTATGTTGAATAGAAGTGGTGAAAGAGGACATCCCTGTCTTGTTCCAGTTTTTAGAAGGAATGCCTTTATTTTTCTCCATTTAGAATAATGTTGGCCTGAGGCTTAGTGTAGATAGCCTTTACGATATTGAGATGTGTTCCTGTTATCCCTAGTTTTTCAAGTATTTTGAACATGTAAAGGTACTATATTTTGTCAAATGATTTTTCTGCATCTATTGAGATGATCATATGATTCTTATCTTTGAGTCTATTGATGTGATGAATTATATTTATTGATTTCTGTATGTTGAACCAACCTTGCATCCCTGGGATGAATCCCACTTGATCATGGTGCACAAACTCCTATAGTGCAAGAATTAAAACCAAGAATCAATAAATGTGATGGAATCAAACTAAAAAGTTTCTTCTCAGCAAAAGAAACAATCTGTGAGGTGAAGAGAACCTACATCCTTAGAGCAAATTTTTAGCCCTCACACATCAGATAGAGCACTAATCTCTAGAGTATATAAAGAACTCAAAAAACTTAACACCAAATAACAAATAACCCAATCAGTAAATGGGCTAAGGACCTGAACAGACACTTCTCAGAAAAGCATATACAATCAATCAACAAGGACATGAAAAAATGTTCATCATCTCTAGCAATTAGAGAAATGCAAATCAAAACTATTCTAAGATCTCATCTCACTCCAGTCAGAATGGTAGCTATGATGCATACAAACAACAAAAAGTGTTGGTGAGGATGTGGGGGAAAAGGCACACTCATACATTGCTGGTGGGACTGCAAATTGGTGCAGCCAATATGAAAGCAGTATGGAGATTCCTAGGAAATCTTGGAACGGAACTACCATTTGACCCAACTATCCCTCTCCTTGGTCTATACCCAAAAGACTTAAAAACATCATTCTACAGGGACACAGCCACATCAAAGTTTATAGCAGCACAATTCACAATAGCTAAACTGTGGAGCCAACCTAGATGCCCTTCAGTGGATGAATGGATTAAAAAAAAAGAATGTGGCATATATACACAATGGAATTTTACTCAGCAATAAAAGAGAATAAAATCATGGCATTTGCAGGTAAATGGATGGCGCTGGAGAAGATAATGCTAAGTGAAGTTAGCCAATCCCCCCCACCAAAAAAAAAACACAAATGCCGAATGTTTTCTCTGATATAAGGAGGCTGACTCATAGTGTGGTAGGCAGGAGAAGCATAGGAGGAATAGATGAATTCTAGATAGGGAAGACAGGTGGAAGGGAAAGGGAGTGGGTAGAGGATTAATAAGGATGGTGGAATGTGATAGGCATCATTATCCAAAGTACATGTATGAAGACACGAATTGGTGTCAACATACTTTATATTCAACCAGAGATATAAAAAATTGTGCTGATATGTGTAATAAGAAATGTAATGCATTCCATGGTCATTTTTTTTAATCAATAAAAAAAGACGCTCTTAAGATGAAAATTTCAAAAATTAAAAAGTAATAAAATTAAAAAGTGTTATACAATCAGCCCACAAAATAAATTATGCAAATAATAGTCCCAGTGTATCATCATTAGCTATATTCACAAGAATATTAAAAAAGTATTTAAATTTGTACAGTATAAACTGGACATCAAATAATGGATCTTTTTTTCTTCTTCTTCTTTTTCATTTTTTGGTACCATGGATTGAACCCAGGGGCACTTAACCACCAAGCCATATTCCCCAGCCCTTTTTTGTATTTTATTAGAGACAGGGTCTTGCTGAGTTGCTTAGGGCCTCACTGAGTTGCTGAGGCTGGGTTTAAACTCACGATCCTCCTGCCTCAACTTCATTAGTCACTGGGATTATAGGCATGCACCACGGTGCCCAGCCAAATAATTGATCTTCAGGAGTAGAAGCATTATTGACCAACAGAAGGCATTTCCTTCTTCCAAATAACTATTTCAGGCAGTTGTAATAGACGGTTTGTGGGCACTGAAAAGAACAGTTGACTTGACAAAAAAAATACTTACAAAAAACCTAGAGATGATACTATACTTAATGGTTAGAAACTCACAGCTCTTCTCGAAGATCAAGAACAAAGCAAGGATGTTCCCTCTTACCATTGGTTTTTAACATTGTACTAGAAGCCTTAGTTTGCAATAATATATGAAAGTTTTGCAAAAAGATATGAAAAGTCAATAAAGGATGGTGTTGGGGAAGAAGAAATAAAATTATCCTTGTTTGCAAATGACATTGTCATCTATGTAGAAGAACAGAAAGAACTAACAAATTAAAAAAAAAAAAAAAAAACTCTCCTGGAACTAATAAGTGATTGTAGCAAGGCTGCAGGATATGAAACTAGTATACAAAAAAGAATTACTTTCCTACATACCATCAATGAACAAGTGGGGTTTGAAATATAAAACACATGCCATTAACATTAGCATCTAAAAAATTAAAACTTAGGTATAAAATATGTACAATATCTACACAAGGTAAACTATAAAATCCTGGTGAAAGAAAATAAATAAAAATGAAATAACAGAAAGACATTCCATATCCATGAATAAGAAGACACAATATTGTCCTCTGTACCAAACAAACAAACAAAAAAAGAAACAAATAAGCAAATATATATATGTGTGTGTGTGTGTGTGTGTGTGTAATAAGAATTATAATGCATTCCGCTGTCATTTATTTTTTTAAATCAATAAAAAAATAAGAAAAAGAAGATGCTCTTAAGATGAAAATTTTAAAATTAAAAAGTAAGTAAATAAAATAAAAAAATAAAAGTGTTATTCAATTAACCCACAAAATAAATTATGCATATATATGCATAATATTTATATATATTATGCATATATGTATATATGTATTTATACACACAATGTCAATTCCTCCAAACTTGATCTATATGTTTAATACAATTCAAACCAAAATCCCAACAAGTTATTTTGTGGACATTGGAAAACAAATTCTTAATTTTATACAAAGAAGAAAAAGACTCAGAACAGCCAACACAATTTTGAAAAAGAAAAACAAAGCCAGAGGATTCATACTACCCAACTTCATCACTTACTATAAAGATACAGCAATCAAGGAAGTGGTACTGGTGAAAAAACAGTCAAACAGATCAATGGAATAACATAGAGAGACCTGAAATATGTTCAATTAAACTTTGGCAAAGGAACAGAGGAAATGTAGTGGATAAAAGATAGTCTTTTAAATAAATTGTGCTAGGATAACTTCCAAATACAAAAAAAAATTAAATCTAAACATAGATATTACACCTCACAAAAATTAACTCAAAATTAATTAATTAAGACCTAACTGCAAAATGTAAAACTTTAAAAGTATAAGCTAATACAGGAGAAAATCTAGATTAATTTAATTTTGGCAATGACTTTTTAGATATACACCAAAGGTATGATCTATGAAATAAAGAATTTATTAACTGGATTTAATTAATTGAACATTTTGCTCTGCAAAAGATACCGCTGAGAGAATGAAAAGACAAGCCACAAACTGGAAGACAACATTTACAAAACACATACCTGATATAAGACTATTATCCTATACATTCGAAGAACCCATAAAACTAAACATTTAGAAAACAAACAACCCAAACAAGCAATTTTAAAAATGGGTTAAATACCTGAACAGAAGCCTCATCAGAGAATATGCACAGATGAAAATTAAGCATATAAAAGATGTTCCACATTATAGTCATCAGGAAAACAAAAATTAAAACAATAATGAGATACTACCACATGCATATCAGAATGACCAAAACCCAGAACACTAGGAATACCAAATGCTGGCAGTTCCTTACAAAACTAAACCTTCTCTTACCAAATGATCCAAAAATTGAGTTCCTTGGTATCTACCCCAAGAAACTGAAAACATGTCCACACAAAAACCTGCACACAGATGTTTATAGCAACTTTAATTATAATTGTCAGAACTTAGAAGCAACCAAGATGTTCTTCAGTAGATAGATAGATAAATAAACTGTGTTATATCTAGATAAAAATGTAATCCAGTGCTTCAAGAGTTATCAAGCCATGAAGAAACATAAAGGAAACCCAAATACATATTTCTAAGTGAAAGAAGCCACTCTGAAAAGGCTATAACGTAGTGCATGGTTCCAAACAAATGGCATTCTGGTGAAGGCAAAACCAAGGAGGCATGAGTAGGCAGAGCAAAGAATATTTTTTAAGGCACTGAAAATATTCTATATGATACTTCAGAGGTGGACACATGACATTATAAATTTATCCAAGCCCATAGAACATATCAAGAGTGAAGCCTAATATAAATTACAGACTGGGTGATAACGATGTGTCAATGTAGGCTCATCCACCATGCCATGATGCAATAAGAAAACCCTTGCCTAATGCCAGCTCCTCAATCTTGAACTGTTTCTAGCATTCAGAACTGTAAGAAATAAATTTCTGTTCATTATAAATTACCTAGTTTGTTGCATTCTGCTATAGCAGCCCTAAGCAGCAAAAGAATGGAGGACAATATACTTATATGGAAGCAAGGAATAAGTAGGAAACCTCTGTGCCTTTTACTCAGTTGTGTGGAGAACCTAAACTTCTCAAGAAACCAAGTCAAGGGGCTGTGGTTGTGGCTCAGTGGTAGAGCATTGCCTAGCATGTGTGAGGTACTAGGTTTGATCCTCAGCACCACATAAAAATAAATAAATAAATAAAATATATTGTGTCCAACTACATCTAAAAAAATCATGTCAAATAAATAAAAATAGTTTTTTTTAAAAAAAGATATACATAAAATATACAACAAGTTATTGTGAATTATAGTCACCCTACTATGTCTTGATTCAGTCATTACACATTGTTTACATGTATGAGATTATCACACTGCTCCATATGGACAACAAAAAATGATAATGCAATAAAATTATTTCAGAAAGTTATAAAAGAAATGCCCATGTTCTAACCCACAGATTCTGAGAATATAAATTTATTTGGACAAAAGGCATTTACAAATATAACTAAGTTGTCAAGATGAGGTTATCCTAAATTGGTGTGCTTTAAAACCAGTGACAGGTATCTTAATAAGAAATCAAAGAGAAAATGTCAGAGAGAAGGTCAGGTAAAGATGGAGGCAGAGATTAATGTTAATCTTGTGGACACCTGGATTTCAGACTTCCAACCTCCAGAACTGTGAGAAAATAAATGTCTGTTCTTTTAAACAACGATGTTTGTGATAAATTTTTGCAGCAGTCACATAATGCTTACCCAGTGGTGTAGTAAAATATAATGACTGACACAGTTTCAAAGACCTATCTCCCTTTACTGGGTACCCATGTCCCTCCACCCTCTTCAAAGCCAGCAGTGCTCAGTCAAGCTCTGGCATCAATGTGCTCTAACACTGCTTCCCCCGTTGCTCTACCTGCTCTTGCTCTCCTGCTTTCTTACCTCGTTCACTGAATACCTTGAAATTACATGAGTTCAATCGCATATCCAGCACAATCTCCCTATCTCAAGATCCTTTATAGAAGTCCCTTTTACCATGTAAGCAAGCATAGGCACAGGTTCTAGGAATTAAGAAAAGGATATCTTTGGGTGTTGGGGGTGGGTGTATTATTCTGCCTACCACACATAGCTAAACAAGTGCTCCTTGACAATTTACCACAGAATGATGATAAAAATTTCCACAAATCACACAGAAAGACGGAGGGAGCAAGGGATAAAGGGAAAGAAAGAGGGAAAAAATCAGCAACTACAAGGTACTCATGACAGCAGCATCTGCACAAAAGAATCAGAGGGAAATGGCAATATCTGATACATCTAAGAACATGAGATCTTCTGAGTCTTCACTAGGTACCCACTGGAAAGGGTAATGGGCTGATCCGAGAGCAGTAGCTGTTTCAGTTTGAAGCATAAGTGCAAGGAGTACACCATAAATTATAAAGGAGCTGAATCATCTAGGCTGAATGAATTCCTAAAACTAAAATGCCCATCCAGGATAAAGCCCAGCAAAGAAAAGAAATCCCTAAGAGTTTACTTAAACCAGAAAATAAGCAAGAGCAAGAAGCCATGCCAGTATAGGGGAGGAAAATCTCAGAGAGCAAGAGGCCACTTGTCATTCACCTCGTGAAAACAATAGAAGAGGAAACTTCTGACCCTTGATGTATGAAAAGCTACCTTGGCCCATCCCACCATCCTTAAAGTACAGAAAAACTCATTTCACTTAAAATGAGCCACAAACAAGAATTGTGGTCCAATCCCATAAAATGTTATAATTCTTAAAAAAGGAAATAAAGAGCAAAATAAAATCCTTTCAGAAAACAAAGGCATGCCAAAAGGTCATGTCTATGAAACAGATGAAAACTATAAACTAATATTTTAAAATGAGCTAAAAATCAACTTAAGAAATGATGGGAGCATTTAAAAAACAACATATATCATAATTGAAAACCTTGAAAAAGAGGACATAGGATTCAGAAAAGAATTATAAATAAAAGAATACATATTTTCAGGAATTAAGACTAATGGATCTAAAGATGTGCAGAAAATCCCTCTTGAGTCTTCATCTGAGTATTAATCACTCCATGCATGTGAGAAAACTGCTCAAACCAGGGAAAAAACCACCATAAAGGATTAGATGACTCATAGGGAACAGTTCTTGGGGTTCTTGGGGAGTAATTATTTTTTTAATATTTAAGAAATTTTTTAAAAATTTTTCTAGCTTGCTATATATAACAGCAGAATGCATAAAAATTCATATCACACATATAAATCACAATTTTTCCATCTGTGGTTGTATACAAAGTACATGTATATTGACACCATTTGGTCTTCATACATGTACTTAGGGTAATAATGTCCATCTCATTCCACACTCATTTTTACCCCCATGCCCCCTCCCTTCCGTCCCACTCCTTTGCCCTATCTAGAGTTCCTCTAATCTTCCCATGCTCCTCCTCCCAACTCCACTATAAATCAGTCTCCTTATATCACAGAAAACATTCAGCATTTGAATTTTGGGGATTCGCTAACTTCACTTAGCATTATATTCTCCAACTCCATCCATTTACCTGTAAATGCCATGATTTTATTCTCTTTTATTGCTGAGTAATATTCTGTGTATATTTATCACATTTTCTTTATCCATTCTTCTATTGAAGGGCATCAAGTTTGGTTCCACAGTTTAGCTATTGTGAATTGTGCTGCTATAAACATTGATTTGGCTGTGTCCCTGTAGTATGCTGTTTTTAAGTCCTTTGAATATTTCTCTTTTCTAAGGGATCTCCATACTGCTTTCCATATTGGATGCACCAATTTGCAGTCCCACCAGCAGGGTATGAGTGTATCTTTTTCCCCACACCCTCACCAACACTTATTGTTGTATGTATGCATAATAGCAGGCATTCTGACTGGAGTGAGATGAAATCTTAGAGTAGTTTTGATTTGCATTTCTCTAATTGCTAGAGATGTCAAACATTTTTTCATATACTTGTTGATTGATTGCATATCCTCTTCTGAGAAGTATCTGTTCAGGCCCTGGCCTGATTGGGTTATTTGTTTATTTTGGTGTTAAGTTTTTTGAGTTCTTTATACCCTACAGATTCGTGCTCTATCAGATATGCAAGTGGTAAAAATTTGCTCCCAAGCTGTAGGCTGTGTATTCACCTCACTGACTGTTTCTTTTGCTGAGAAGATTTTTAGTTTGAATCCATCCCATCTATTAATTCTTGATTTTAATGTTCGTGCTATAGGAGTCTTATTAAGGAAATAGGGGCCTAATTCAATATGATGGAGATTAGGACCTACTTTTTCTTCTATTAGGCACAGGGTCTCTGGTTTAATTCTTAGGTCTTTGATCCACTTTGAGTTGAGTTTTGTGCATGGTGAGAGATAAGGGGTTTAATTTCATTCTGTTGCATATGGATTTCCAGTTTTTCCAGCACCATTTGTTGAAGATGCTATCTTTTCTCCAATGTATGTTTTTGGTGCCTTTGTCTAATGTAAGATAACTGTAATTATGTGGGGTTGTCTATGTGTCCTCTATTTTGTATCATTGGTCTACAAGTCTATTTTGATACCGATACCATCCTGTTTTTGTTACTATAGCTCTGTGATATAGTTGTAATATAGTTTAAGGTCTGCTATAGTGATGCCACCTGCTTCACTCTTCTTGCTAAGGATTCTTTTGGCTATTCTGGGTCTCTCATTTTTCCAGATGAATTTCATGACTGCTTTTTCTATTTCTGTGAGAAATTTCATTGGGATTTTGATTGGAATTGCATTAAATCTGTATAATGCTTTTAGTAGTATGGTCATTTTGACAATATTATTTCTGCCTATCAAAGAACAAGGAAGATCTTTCCATTTTCTAAGGTCTTCTTTAATTTCTTTCTTTAGTGTTCTGTAGTTTTCATTGTGGAGGTCTTTCACCTCTATTGTTAGGTTGATTCCCAAGTATTTTTTCTTTTAGGCTACTGTAAATGGAGTAGTTTTCCTTTCAGAGGATTTGTCACTGATGTACAGGAATGCCTTTGATTTGTGGTTGTTGATATTGTATTCTGCTACTTTGCTGAAAGTAGCAAATTCATTTACCAATTCTAGAAGTTTTCTGATGGAATTTTTTGGGTCTTCTAGGTATAGAATCGTATCATCAGCAAATAGTGCTAATTTGAGTTCTTCTTTTCCTATGTGTATCCCTTTAATTTCTTTCATCTGTCTAATTGCTCCAGTCAGTATTTCAAGAACTATGTTAAATAGAAGTGGTGAAAGAGGGCATCCCCATCTTCTTCCAGTTTTTAGAGGGAATGCTTTCAATATTTCTCCATTTTGAATGATGTTGGCCTGGGGCTTAGCATAGATAGCTTTTATAATGTTGAGATATGTTCCTGTTATCCCTAGTATTTTTAGTGTTTTTAACATGAAGGAGTGCTGTATTTGGTGGAATGCTTTTTCTGTATCTATTAAGATAATCATATGTTTCTTATCTTTAAGTCTATTGATATGATGAAGTACATTTATTGATTTCTGTATGTTGAATCAACCTTGCATCCCTAGGACGAACCCCACTTGATCATGGTGCACTATCTTTTTGATATGTTTTGTATTTGATTTTCCAGAATTTTATTGAGAATTTTTGCATCTACGTTCAATAGAGATATTGGTCTGTGAAGTTTTTTTTTTTTCTTTGATGTGTCTTTGCCTGGTTTTGGAATCAGGGTGATATTGGCCTCATAGAATGAGTTTGGAAGTGCTCCCTCTTTTTCTATTTCCTAAAATAACTTGAAGAGTATTGATATTAGTTCTTCTTTAAAGGTATTCTGGAACTTGACTGTGTATCCATCCAGTTCTGGGCTTTTCTTGGTTGGTAGGCTTCTGATGGCATCTTATATTTCATCACTTGAAATTGATCTGTTTAAATTATGTATATAATTCTGGTTCACTTTGGGCAAATCATATGACTCTAGAAACTTGTCAATGTCTTTGATATTTTCTATTTTATTGGAGTACAGTTTTCAAAATAATTTATAATCATCTTCTGTATTTCTGTAGTGTCTGTTGTGATATTTCCTTTTTTCATCATCATTAGTAATTTGAGTTTTCTCTCTCCTTCTCTTTGTTAGTATGGCTGAGGATTTGTCAATTTTATTTATTTTTTTCAAAAAGAACCAAATTTTTGTTTTGTCAATTTTTAAAATTGTTTCTTTTGTTTCAATTTCATTGATTTCAGCTCTGATTTTAATTATTTCCTGTCTTCTACTACTCTTGATGTTGATTTGTTCTTCTTTTTCTAGGGCTTTGAGATGTAATGTTAAGTCATTTATTTGTTGACTTTTTCTTCTTTTAAGGAATGAACTCCATGTTCCTCTTAGTACTGCCTTCATAGATTTCAACATGTTGTTATCTGTGTTCTCATTCACCTCTAATAATTGTTTAATCTCCTCCTTGATGTCTTTTGCAACCCATTGTTCATTAGTAATTCTGATTCCCACCAGTCAACATAGAGAATTTAATCCACAGGGCATTCGGTAAAATAGTCAAAAGACTTTTGCCACAATATTGGGGAAAATTAACCCTATACCAAATGCTGTTCTGGACATATAAGAAAAATTTAAATCAGGACCAAAAAGGATCAAACAGTTTCTAAGAAATTAAATGGTGTCTTAGAATTCTGAGAGCCAATTTTTACAAAGGAACCAAAATACCCAGTACCAATGAAGTAAAACTTACAATGCACCACTATCCAATCAGAGTTTCTAGATATTAGAAAAAGGGGAAGACCTGCAATAAGGGACGGGGGAGAATACTAACCGAATGATGTCATAGATAGAATTAATAGACTAAGATATTAAAATGATTATTTTCCAATGATGTGTTAATGTCATATCACACTGGCTCACAAGAACCAATTGTTCAATTACTCAAAATAATTGAGTATTTTGCAAGCCAATTATTAAACAGAGCCATTATTTTAAATTAAATTATATAAATTCATAATTAGCTTATATTTAATGAAAAGGCAATAAATACTAACACTCATCACTTGCTATTATTTTACTGCATTTAGCATAATCTATGGTGCTGAGGTCATTTAAGGTTATTGTATCATTGAAGATATTGTGTAATAGTGTGCTACCATTGTGCGTCTCCTCCCAAACATACATTTAATGATGACATGTCAGTCATGGAGGGATCATTTAAAACACAGATAAAGGCAAATGTGAAAAATTATAGGTTTGTTATTTTCTTTTCCCAGAGAATCAGTTGTTAAACATTTGCCAGAACACTATAAATTTTAACTATATTCACTATGACAAGAAGCTAGAGAAAACACGAACTGTGGTAAGTAGAGACATTAAAAATGTGAAATATAATATAAAACTTCTAGAGATGCAATGTGTGAGATGAAAATACACTGGATAGATATGAAAGTAAATTAGACTTCAAAAAAGAAGATATTAATAAACTAGAAAAAAAGCAATAGAAACTGTCTAAAAAAGAACATACAGAGAAGAAGAAATTTCAAAAATAACAGTATCCATGAAATATAGGACAACTTCAAGTGACATGTGTGTGAGTCAAGACCCCAGGTAACATAAAGGGAAGAAACAAAAAAGCTTTGAAGGAAACAGTGGCCAAAAAATTCCAAATTTAATAAAAAAAATTAAAACCACAGTTCAGAAAAGTTTGACAAAATCCAAGTTCATGAGGGGCTGGGGTTGTGGCTTAGCAGTAGAGCGCTCGCCTAGCATATGCAAGATGCTGGGTTCGATCCTCAGCACCACATAAAAATAAATAAAATAAAAGTCTTGTGTCCAACTACAATTAAAAAATATTTTTTAAAAATCCAACTTCATGAAACATTAAGGAAAGTACATCAAGGACCATTATAACCAAATCACTTAAATCCAGAAATAAAAAACACCTAAAAAAGGATGGCACATTATATACAAAGGAACAGAGTCACCATAAATAATGTAAGCCAGATGACAGTAGAGCAACACTGAAGAACTGAGGGAGAAGAAAAAACTTCAATCTAGAATTCCATACCCAGTAAAAATATCTTGCAAAAGACAAGGTAATAACATCATATATTCAATCATTTTTTAAAAGCTGAAAGAACTCATCACTAATAGACTATACCAGAAGAAAATTTGAAAAAATCCTTCAGGCATAGGTAAATGATAACAGATGGAAATGTAGATTTTATAAGAATTAAGGATACTGGAAATGAAAACTATGTGAGTAAATTAAAAGACTACTTTTATCCTTATTTAGAACTTCTTTAAAATATCATTGACTATTTAAACAAAAAGATAAGCAATGTGTCATAAAATTTATAACATATGTGTTTTATATATATGTTGTAAAATATATGTGAAAACAATAGCAAAATGCTCTGAAAGGGAGAAATAGAAATATGCTGTTCTAAGGTTCTATAGTATATACAATGTGGTGTAAAATCACTTGAGGGTAAACATTTTAAAAATATATACTGTAATCTCTAAATCAATCTCTGAAAAAAAAAGGAAAGAAAAAGACAGATTTAAGGATAAGAAACCCAAAAGATTAAAGATTAAATAGAATCATAAAAAGCAATCAATCCAAAAGACGACAGAAAAGGAACAAAAAACCAGATTGGACAAACAGAAAATACATTGCAAGATGGTAGTTTATACTCAACTACCTCAATTATCACAAAAACTGAATTGAAAAGAGACAAATATTATCAAATTAAAAAGCCAGTCCCAACTATTGTTTACCTATCAAGATCCATTTAAATACAAATAAAAGGATAAGAAGAGAAAATAATAGAGTATGTTAACTGTGATCAAAGGAAAGATGGAATGGCTACATCCACAGCAAACAAAGTTGTTTTCAGATCAAAGAATATCACCAAGCATAAAGTTCACTTGACAATGATAAAGAGATCAATTCATTCAAACAATATAACAACACTAAAAGATCATTTGCCAATAACAAAGCTTTAAAATAAAAGTAGTGAAACCAATAGAACTGTAAAGTCAAATCCATAATTTCAGAGATTTCAATACCTCTCTCTTAATAAGGATTGAACAGTAGAAAGAAAATCATCAAGTATATAGAAGATTTGAATGACATTTAAAACAATTTGATCTTATTGATATTTAGGAAACAGTTCAACACTACACATTTTGAGTGTATGAAATTTTTGCATATATAAATCATACTCTTAAGCTATTAAACTAGGCTCAATGAGCTTACAAAAATTCAAGTAATACAACAAATGTTCTCAAACCACAATGGAACTAAATTAGAAATAAAATATATAAAACTATATAATAGAAAATATCTAAACAAACTCTGGGTCAAAGAATCCCAAAAAATGTCAATTAAGAAGTATTTTAAATTTTATGATGCTGAAAAGGAAATTCTCAAAATTTGTGGGAAGCAGTCAAACAGAGATTGAAGGAAAATTTATAGTAATAAATGCCTTTATTAGAAAACAAAGTTTTCAAATTAATGACATCAGTTTCCAACTTGTCAAACTGGAAAAAAGAGATCAAATTTAACCTATTGTAAGCAGAATAAAAAGTAATAAAGATTAGAATAAGAACTAATCAAATGTATAGGAGAAAAACAGCAGAATCAATTAATAAGTAGTTCAAGAAGATAAATACAATTTATAAACTTCTAAGGAAGAAAAGAGGGAAGGAAAAATTCTCAATATCAGGAGTGAAAAAGGTGACATCACTATAGGACCTATAGATATTAAGATAACAAGAAATATCATTAGTAACTTTATGCCAATAAATTTGACAAGTTAGATTACATGGAATAATAAAGAAAAAATAAATTAGATAGTCATATATCTATTTTAAAAATTGAATGTGTACTCTAAAACCTTTCCACAAAGAAAATTTCAGCTATCATAGTTTCACTGTTGAAATCTACCAAACATCACAGAATCAATACCCGTTTTATACAAACTCTATCAGAAAACTGAAGACAAGAGAATATTCCCCTTTTATCATATAAGACCCAGATTACCCTGATTCCAATACTAAACAAAAGTAGCATCAAAAAAGTAAATATCTATCATGAACATAGATGCTCACATTCTAAACCAAATTTTATCAAAATTCCTCACTTTGTCTCCCCCTGTCTCTCTCCATGTATATGTTTGTAAAATAAAATATATAAAATAAAAATAAAGAGGGATATTTAAACTACATAAAGAATATTTATATGATATATTTGCAGAACAAACAAAGTAGAAGGATGAATCATAATTTTAAAAATTAATTACATAGAGTGAAGAATATTGTAGACTAGGCAGGGCCATTCAGGATTTCTTTGAATACATCATATTTTATAGATTTAACCTTGGAATCATGTACATAGTTGTAAAAAAAATTAATCATTTCTAAAAATGTTAAAAGAAAATGAAACTAAAAACCTAAATGTGTATCCAGCTGGTCACGGAACCACATGGAGAGGAAGACTGAAGGAACTTCAAAAATAGAATCCAAATTACATTGTTGGTGGAAAGCCTGGTGCTATTATTCTGAGACTGTTGTGTATGTATTGTGGGATAAAGCAAATGAGTAACTATGTGATATGCAATCATTTCTGTTGCAAACCAAGTATTTCCAGCAATATTTAGAGAATTAGACTTCCTATAGTCACATAACTCAGGGGATCCAAATACTGTCATTCAATATTACAGAATGCAAAAAATTGGTGAGTCTGGAAAACCTGGCCACATTAATTTACATTTGGCTCCTAAGTAACTGTGAATCTCCTATCTCTAAATTTTCGGGGAAAGATAATATTAGTAGAAATAATAAACAATGACTCAAATTTTTCATTGAAAAGTTAAGTTGTATTTCTCCTGACTGAATAAGTACAATTAGCAATTGAGACACTAGCTCAAGTTACAAGTGGTACATTCAAGGGCAAGAATCCCAAACCTTATGTTCAAGCATTGAATTCATTAAGGTCAACTGAACTGGGGACTGTGAATTGGATAATCTCCATGGTCTCTTCAAGTTTTCTAACTCTGTCGTGGTCCCAATAAGGATCCAAAATGCCATCAGCAGCCCATTCCTTCAATTCAGTAGTTTCATTAGTAAATAGGCTGACTCATCAGCAAATGTGCAATCTCACATGAAAGGTGTATAGTGTATATTTTTAAAAGCTAATGATATCTCAAGCCTCCACAACCAGACCACAGCAGAACATTGGCACCAATATGTTTATCTGGAAGAAAAAGTAATGGAGACTCTATCATTAGGGAGGATAACTACAATAAAAATCTCAGGATTGGAAAGCCTGAACAATACCAATCTACCACAAGAGTCCACAGATTGAAGGCCATGTTTGCCAGACATGGAATTCCTGAAAGGATTATCCCCTATGATGAGCCATGGTTGTCCTCAAAGGAATTTCCACGTTTTGCCAAAACATGGGATTCTGAATACTGCATAGTCAGTCCACATTACCACAGAGCCAGGCCCTTTGCAAGTGGGTAGTGGTGAAAAACTGAAAGAATGAAACGCTAAAACACATCGGACCACGCTGAGACTAATGATAAAAACCCCTGCCTCCAACTATTTGGAGCAAGGAATGCATTGTGGGCAGCCTTCAATTCCTTTCCCTAGTTATTACAGCCTTGTCATCTCCCCTCAGCACTATGGTCTATGCATGGAATGTGAAGGCCCACAGCAGCGAGTCTACCCCTCACACAAACACTGTAATACTGAATAAAAACAGATACAACAAACAACTCACACCACCAGGCCCTGGCCTAAGTCTTCAGTCTGTGTGAAATCCTATCCCTTGGAAGCTGTGTTTGACACCAAACATTGAAATAAGAGGTACTCTTGCTGGTGTTCATTATGTTTAAGAGAATGCCATAGTTCCACAGGAAATATCCTAGAAAAAAAAATCAAAGATCTGCTTAATTAGGTCAGCAACTGTGGTTTGAGAATCTAATATGGACTAGACCTGAGCTGATGGAGTACTATCCTGTGTCAGTCAAGGCTTTTTCAGTAGCAAGTAATAGAAATCATTCAGGCTCATTTAAAAAAAAGAAAAATTAGAATATATTGAGTAAATGTATGGAAGCCAAGGGCAAGTAATGAGGTTGGTTCTCAGAAGGACCATAAGTAGGAACTGGATGGATACTAGAAGTCCAGGCAGATTGGGGACCTAATCTCCAATTTTTTGTGTGCATCTTGTTTCTTCCCTCTCCTTCCTCATAGCACAAGATGGCTGTCTATGGTGGCCAGTCTCTAAGATGATTTCATTGATCCCCACATCCTAGTATACACATTACAGTAATTCTCTTTACTTGGAAGATTGAGAGTAACTCACTTCTAATCCAGAATACAACCAATATATTCACCTGTTACTTCCAAGATTAGGTTAAAAAGAATGTGGTTTCCATCCCAAACACTCTCCCTCTCTTGTTCGTTCTGATTGAAGCCTTGTGCTACCTTATTACCTGACTCATGAGGCTATCTATATGGCAAGGAATCAGCAAAGATCTCTGAATCACGGCCAGTTGGGAACTGAGGCCATCTCTTCAACAGACCATTAGAACTGAGTCCTGTCAACAACCACATGCATGACAGTGAGCTTGTCCTACCACAGCTGAGCTTTCAGATGGGACTGCAGCACTAGCTAAAAATTTGCTGATAGGCTTATGAGAGATCTTGAGGCAAAGGTACCTAACTAACCCACACTCAGCTTTCTGACTCATGAAACTTGGCATAATGAAGGCTTGTTGTGAAAAGTCATTAAGTTTGAGGATAATTTTTATGTGTAGATAACTAAGACAAATACTATAAAAATACCTGGGGAAATGGAACTAACTTTGGAACTAGGCAGTGGATAGAGATTAAAAGAGTTTTGAGGAGCATGTCTAGAGAAAACTGAAATTATCTTGAACATATTTTTAGTAGAAATATGAACTCTAGGAACCCTTCCAGTGAGGGCTGACAAAAGAAATAAGAAGTTACAAACAAAGGATCTTCTTAAAAAAACAGGTGTCTTAATCAAGCAAAGGAAAGACTGTGGGAAGAAAGAGAGTTATTAAGGATTAAAGATCTTTCTATGACCAGGAGCAAAGGGTCAGGGTATCAGGAAAGGGGCTTCTGGATCCCCATCCTGGTAGTAAAGCTTTCCAAGTGCTCAACAGTAAATATTAGCAGAATGCTGGCATTGGTGAGTGAACAGGCAAAAAAGGGGAAGGGCAAAGGTGGGGACTGACAGCACAGAGAAGCAGGAGGGGAAAACTAGACATTCGAGAATATGCTTTGAGTGTAGAAGAAATGATAATATAATCTGGTGACTTATAGCACTAATTCCTACCTAGAAAGTGAAATTTAATAATTGTAGATAGAGTTTCAAAGAGTAGTGCTTCCAATCTGTCACTGAAGTACACTAGGAATCTACCAAAGATTCCTTGGGTATATAGCATCAATACTTACCAAAGATATAAAGAGAAAAACTATAATTATTAATTGTAAAACCCCACTCTATCCCCAACACCTAATGAAAAACTGTTCCAATTTTTTGCTGCAACTGCTTTTCCCATCCCTAGGTGGTTCACAGTGCTGGTACTACCATGACTAGTAATATCACCAACCACTGCTGCTTACCAAGTCCTTCCTACTCAAAGCTTAAACACTGGAAAAAGCACCTGGGGTATATAATGTCACTTAGTTCTCACAATAATCATATAATATGGGTGCCATTCATATAGGTAAGGAAACTCATCTGAGTTTGTCCAATGATACACTGCTGGAATAGAAAAGATGGAATTCAAACCAACTTACACAATATATCCTTCCACGAGATTTTACTGGCTAAGCACTGTGCCAGTAGCTTTGTATACATTCTCTCTTTCTATTACAACAGCCCACAAGGTAGATTGCCATTTTACAAAAGAATAATCTGAGTACATAAAGAGATCACCAGGCTATTGTGTCCATTGACCCTCTAGCTAAAATCAACCACTACTTAAGTCATCAACATCTACAAAGAGAACACTTAATAAGAACAAGCTTTGTAGACAATATGTTCTATCATGACCATAATTGGTGAACAATGTACTAATATCATACAGGGAACCCCTGGTTCCAAGGAGTCCTGAACTCATGGTAAGCTAGTTATCTTTCTTTTTTTCACTTCAGAGGTCAAAGTAGGCCCCTTCCTGTTGTGTACGCACTTTCCCAGCTACTACTTGGTGAGTGTTTCAGGCAAGACAAGACAGATGTGGCTGCTAGGGTCCCCTGGAAGGTGAAAACCAGCATACAAACTGCTGTGCTTATGTTGTTCTATGTTGACATCTGATATAACTGTCCTTGTCTGTGTTTATACGTCCCATTCATCTGGTTCAATTAGACAGAGTTTAAGTAATATTATTGATGGTTGCCATAATAACAAGCATGTAAATATACTTTGGCTATGAAATTGTGACAAGTATTTGGTTGATCACAGTCTGTAAATTGCATCAGAGAGATGATCTCCAGGGGTGAAAGGAAACGGAACAGGACATCACCAATGGACATTTGCTTTGATCTCACTAAGGAAATTTACAGAGTGATTTCTCCTGAAAATTTCCTTTCCAGGGGCTTCCTCTGGAATTTTGGAACTGTTTGATCCTTGGACAAGAACCAATAACTCAGCCAATGCCTCCTCCTAGACTATAAATAGCACTCTGAGTTTGCATCCTCCATTTTCACTGCTGTCTCCCTCTTGACCTTCTCAGTCTCTTCGGGATTCGGGGCATTAATGGGATAAAATCAAACACTGGAAATTGGGTGAACTTTCTTTGCTGCTTTTAGGTCTGGTTTCTTGGTTGACATTCTTTTGGACAACAAATACTTGGTAAAGTGTACACTGGACATTGTGATGGGGGAGAAGAAGGGGCAAGATGATAAATACAGATTATCTGCCATGGAGGAATTTATGGTCTTGTTTAAGGTATAGGCTGACTGAGGGAGTCTTCCCAAGACCTAGGACTTTTAGTTTTAAAAAACAAGGAAGTCCAGGACAAACAAGGATGCGTTACCCACTCTGTGAAGTGAATCTGGAAAATTCACTTCCCCTAAATAGACCTTATTTCTTTCAACTCTAAAATAATTGATTAAAGTTTTTAACTCCCTTGCCTTAATTCATAGTAATCCATATTCAAATAGAAGAAGGAACATGGATAAAACATTTTTTAAAAAAAGAACTACAGAAATTCCAACCAGGTCCAATCTTAGAATACTGGCTCCAGAGAGATAGGGAATCTGGACCCCTTGGCAAATACCTGAACATCCATGACTTCAACAGTTTAGCTTCTGCCTGGGTGCACCTGGTCTCTTTGAGGGAATGAAGTACTATTTAACAAATTAGCTCCCTAAACATGTTTAAGTGATTCCCCCGATACAGCTTACACATGTAAATATCTGATTCAATCAATATTAAACTACCAATTTTGTAACTTCAATACGCCATGGATTGTTTAGTATAAGACATGATTAGAAAAACATTTTTATCACAAGTGATACAACCTAAATACAGCAAAGACAACACTGGATTGAGGTGGTCCATCTGTTGTATTGGTTGAGAAGGAAAAAGAGAAATCAGGAACAGACAGTAAAGCTATCCTACAGTTCTTTCCTACTACCATTTCTCTTCCAGTAACAGATTCCAGTAACATTCATTGGGTGCAGAATCATCTATTCTTTAGTTTCTCTAGAGAATGGGAGTGCTACAAGAATTATGGATTAATGCAGGGGAGGGTTGCATTCATATTCTGCAATGCACAATTTAGAATGTAGTTGGCAGAAAGAAGAAACAGAGTCTTCTCCAGGACAGTAGCAAGGGCAATTCAGCCCAGCCAACAAACTAAAAGATCCGTCACCCAGAGTGCTATCAGAGCTTATGGTCTTTGTGTGAATGAGGCCAAGGGAACAGCTATGATACAACAAAACTATAGAAAAACCCATCACTTTGCTTTCTGTGTTCAGGAGCACTTGAGATATAGGTTGAAGTCCCCTAAAAATATATGCTGAAGTCCAACCCCGGTGCCTGTGAATGTGACCTCAGTTGAAAATAGTATCTTTGCAGAAAATAGTGCCTAAACAAATGCAATGAGGTCATTTTGAGTTAAGATGGGCCCTAATCCAAAAACTTTTGTCCCTATAAGATGAGGAAATTTAGATATAGAATCTCGAGAACATCCTGTGACGACAAACACAGATTGGAATGAGGCATCTGAAAGCCAAGGAATGTGAAGACCACTGGCACCACTGGAAGCTGGAAGAGAGGCATGGGATACCCTCTCCCTCAAAAGGAACCAATCTCTCCAACACCTTGACTTTGGACATTGACCTTCAAAACCATAGAGAATAAACTTCTATTGTTTAAAGCCACACAGTTTCTGACAATTTGTTACAGCCACCTTAGGACGATAATACTGTCCCTGGAAAAATAATAAAGAGATATCTCTGGAACCTGAACTTCTCACTTACTTAGTATCCTCACCACTTTCCATCTTACTTACCTTCCTAGCATCCTCCATGCCTAAGCTACAGACTTAATACTGAAATTCAAATCCTTCAATAGCTTCCTACAGCTCACACAAGATAAACGTAGACCCACAAAGCCCTGCCAGATAATGGACACTGTCTAACTCTAGCCCCCTCTCTGACCTCACACTACTTCTACAGAGCCTTAAAACTACTCTTCTTCCTCAAACATTGGTGATTTCACACAGACATGGTCTTTGCCAGTGTGAAGACTTACCTCAGATATCACCTCAATAGGAATCTGTTCTTCACTCCTGTGTTATAATTCGTCTGGTCCTTGATTTCTGATAAACTCAAATACCCTTGTAATTTCCTGGGTGGTAAGAGTGTCTTTGTCATGCAAACAATATGACTTATAGTAGTCCCCAAGATAGCTGCAGAATGGGGATGGTCATCAGAAGACAGTTGGGACTTTCAGTCATTGGACGTCTAAGGAAGGGAACAGAACTTGAGAATGAGTTCAATCACATGGCCAATGATTTAATCAACATGTCCATGCAATGAAAACCCAACAAAAACTCAGACACTGAGGCTCATGGAGTTTCTGGTCATTGAATACACTAAGGTGCCAGAAAAGTAACACATACTGAGTCCACTATGACAGACCAAGGAAGTTCTACATTTCCTCCTAGATTTCACCCTGAGTGCATCCATTATAGTAAAACCATAATCACAAGCATAGCTCTTTGGTGAATTTTACATGTTATTTCAGCAAGGTGTCATAGAAATCCCCCAAATTCATACCTAGTCAGTCAGATATGCAGGTGATCCAGGGATCCCCAGAGTGCAGGTGGAGCCAGAAATAAGGGCAGTCTTGCAGAGGATTGATCCTTTAACTTGTGGAGTTGGTTTTCTCATCTGTAAAGTGAATAATATTTGAAGATGCTCTAGAGGAGAATATTCTTGACTGTAATACTTCTAAATCATTAATTAGAAACTTCAACAGTGACTGCCAAGGGCTAACTCCAGATGATTGGCATCAGAATTGTGCTGTACTACATATCTGGTTGGATTTTGAAACAGAAAAATCCCATTCCTCCTCTCCACATCCCCTCCAGCTGGTGAAGAAGTCTGTGTCAACTCTGCACTATCACAAGGAATCATTCTCCATAATCAACCCCTGTTGCATGAGTGAAACTAATCTCATTTCTTTAGCTCTAGGATAAGTATTAGACACGGACCTGGCCACTAAAAGTAACACATCTTCTCTAGTTGCTTTAGGATGGGCATGTTATTCAAGTCAGTCCAACTAGATCAACTTAATAGAAAATGTCCTCTTCCGTTAGTGTTGCTAAACTGATAAGATATAAGATCACAGAACTCTCATCCATCCTTGGAGTCACTTGGGGATAGACTGCCTGAAAATGATGTCAACACATAGGAAAGAATAGCTGAGAGATACTGTCCTGACAAATGCTTTAGAGACTCCAAATATAGCTATGTTTGAAACCAGAATTAACTTATGGACCTTCTAGTCACATGAATCAATAATGTATCTCTTTTATTCAAATTGATTTAAGCCAAGAGTTCTGTTGGTTGTAATCAAGAGGATCCTAATAATATACCATCCTTCCAAAGCAGACCCATGGCTCTCATTTCTACCATCACACTGAGTTTAATTGTTGATTTCTTTGCCCACCTCAGCCTCTAGACCATGAATTCAGGAGAAAAGCAACCAAGTTGCATTTATGGTTAATGCCTGCAATGACTACCTCAGTGCCTAGAATCCCAGTACCTGCTCCTTGAGCTAATGTTGTATTGCTAATCACCACTTCTGTAAGTGCTCTTTTCCTCCCTTCTGACCTCCTTTTCTCTCTCTCACCTTCACCCACCCACCCAGTCTTATTCACAGGTAACAGGGAAGAAAATACATTTTTCTAAAAGTTGAAAATAATTGAATTGAAACTCTGGTTCTGCTTTTGTCCAGACATTTAACCTTAAGTGACTCTTTTTTCTCTCTTTGGCTTCAGTTTCCTCATCTGTAAAGTGAATGATATTTGAAGTTCTTCTAGAGGAGAACTTCCTTTACTTTAATACCTGCTAAATTGTTAATTAGAACTTCAACAGCGACTGCCAAGTGCTAATCCAAGTTTTCCTTGGAGGAGCTTCATTTTAATAGATGATTCCTGAAAACTAAGAAACCTTAAAGGATCAAAGAGATACAACTACAGAGGCAGAATAATGAGATCTCAGTGGCCCCATCCATCACAGCATCCTTGGCATTTGCTATTGACAGCATTACTGCAGAGAAACAGGACAGGACAGACCACACAAGAGGACCTTTGGTCCCCAGTCTACCCAAAGAGGAGCTACCACCACTCCAGCTCATATCAACAGAATGACCCATGAACCAGAACTTGCCCCAAATCCAGAATGGATAAATGGCTTGTTCCATGGCTTTGACACTGTGGCCCCAGGCCCCAAAGAAAAGTATCTGATATAGGTAAGAGACAGTGGAACCCAGTGACAAAAGCAGGCTAGGTTTCTCAAATCTTCTCAAACAGGAGTAATACCTGGGCCTACTGTCTACTCGGGAGATTGCCACAGGTCTCCAGCTTCTTATTAACAACATCCTTTCTTCCTGAGGGTATAAATTCTTTATTTAGGCCAAATTCTCCTCCAGGGCAAAGCCATGGAAGACTTTCAAGAGATGAACCACTGAAAAGGACACATGTAATGAATCTGATGACCTAAACACCCACCTAGACTCCCAGACTGAGTCCTAAAAGGGCATCCAGAAAGTAAGCATTAACTGGGTGGAAGCCACTTTTGTACTAGCCAAATTCAGAGTCCATGCTTGGAGGGAGAAGCAGGTAGGGGGAGAGAGAGAACCATCTCAGTTGTTTAGACCCTGGATTACTCCTACTGCCTTCCTAGAGGTCAAGGGAGAGTGGATAATGAAGAGAAGAGAGAATAAAGAGTAGGGGAGATGTTTTTCAAGTTTTCTAAACCAGATTATTATACAATTTTTACACTTTCCTTCTTAAAGCAATAAATGACACTACAAGGGGGTTCTCACAGTAGTTATAAGGTGCCAATCAAATGCAAGATTGTTCACAAGGAAAGGATTTCTTAAAACTCCAGGGAGAAAATACTGATACTCCCAAAGTTCCCTACCACCCAGGTCCCCTGGACATAGCTCCATAGAACCTTTTAGCCATAAGGTGAATGAGTTTGTATCCTTTACTAAAGTAACTTTGATGCATGAAGGAAGCCAGGAAGGAGGGAAAAGGTGAGAGAGAAACAAAGTGATAATGCATGAACCTGTGCACAAAAGAAAAAAAGAAGGCTAACATTATTATGCTCATAACTTTGCAAAAGAAATTGTCCTATTAAGGCAAAATCAGAACTTCCACTATTATAACTACAAGTAAACTAAGAATCTCTCCTGGGGAAAACCCTACAGTTTATGGAAATATGTCCTGCACTGGAATCACAGGAAGTGCTTCTTCCATCTTTGAACATCATCAGAAAAACCTCATTTCTGAACTGTCTGTTCTTCTTTTTCCTCCACCCAGACATAATCTGGGATTATTTTATAGAGAATTAAACACCTTCCTGCCAAATCTGGCCTCTCTGACACAAGCTGTGGGAAGCTACAGGTCATTGTTCTGTACTTTGCAGTTCCTGAGCTACTGCAATCCCATTATTTCTAAAGAAAGCTACATCTTCAGGAAAGACATGCTTCAGCAGTGCCCTTAAACTGTGGAAGAACTGCCAATTTTATCTTGGGGCAAGAGCACCCTCTGGTGGAGAACGTCTGCATTGTGCAGACATCTGGAGATTGATGCTCCTAACTGGACTCAATCACCAAGCCTTCCAGATGGAAGCTATTTCAGGATCTCTTGGAAGCAAAATGATCCACTGAACTCAAAGTTATAAGGTATGGGTTCACAACTTTTTACTAGTGTGTAGCCTTGACCTAAAAACCTCCCTCAGCCTCACTGCTATTAAAAATAGATGTACAATGCCAACCTCAGGATCAACTGAAAATGCTTGCAATTCACTAAAGCACTATATACATTAAAAATAAGAGATGCTATGATGGCTTAGCAAATGTATAAAGACTTCAGAACCAAGTGAAAAGTTCTTAATATTATTTTCTTAATGTTTTATGAGAATTGCTCTTACAAAGTTCTAAGAAGCAGCTTCTTCCAGATAACTCCCCTTGACATTTTCCTAGTCCCTTATTACTCTAAGCCTGTATTTCTGCTACAGACTGGTGTTTCTGCCTCTGGTTTCTCCTTCAAGTCACCTTGACAACTTCTCTATTAACCTTAATAGTTTGTTCAGGAAGCTACTCCCTAGCTTTGTGATCAAGGACAACTTCCCACAACATTGAGCATGAATCTACAAGAACCAAAGGTGGCATGAACAAGATGACCTTCAACCAGAGTCAACCTGGTAGTTCTCCACATCTTCCACCATCATTAATTGGCTTTGTGTTCTCTACTTTCCTGAAGGCTATTGGGTTATTTATCATCTGGCTCCTGGTCTTTTACCTCATTCTCCTCCACTCCTCCACGTGCATGCCACAGTCCACCTAAACAGATCTGTCTGTGGTTCTGCACAGTGCTTTCTCCTGCCTCCAAGCCTTTCTACATGGGTTTCCTCTGCTCAAAGCAAATTTCCCACACTTCTCTACTCATCCAACACCGGTATGAACAGCTCACAGAGGCCTCCACACTCTGCTGTCCACTCCAAGACTGACTTAGGCATATTTCTTTAAATTGCCATGGGACTTTGTGGTTGACACTATCATAGCACTTCTCCTATTGTAGTCTAATTGTCTTTTCCTTGTCTCTTTTCCTGTGTTGCCTAATATAATACTTGGCATTCGACCAGTACTCAGCATAACTTAGTGAATAAATACCAACTTCTGTGTTAACAAGGTCAAAGGACATTACTTTTGTTGCATCTTACCTGATTCTATTTTGCTCCCCTGGCTTTTGTGATACAAACTCTTCTGATGTTCTCTTAGTTCAGTCTCCTTTTCTGGAAATCCTAGATGCTGTAGTGCCTAGCACTCTGACTTGAATTTTCATTATTCTCTGTGTGTACACTTTCTCTAGGGACCTTTCATGGTCTCTTGGATTTGAATGTCACCAGTATGTCTCTAGCTCTTACCTGTCCTAGAAACCCTAGAGTGATATATTAGATAGTTTGATAGATTTCCATTATAGACTGATAGGGAATAAATATTGGTGTCTACCCCCAAAATCCATGTTTTGGAACCTACTATCCAAAGTGATATTAACAAAAAATGGGTCTTTGGGGAAGCGATTAGTCATAATGGTTCTACTCTCATGAATGGGATTAGTGCCTTTTCAAAAGAGGTTGAAGGGAACTGTCCTGCCCTTTCTGCTATGTAAGGCTGCAGAAAGAAGATGCCATCTTTGAAGCAAAGAGCAAACCCTCACCTGACATTAAATCTGTCGCCTCCTTAATCTTGGACTTACCAACCTCCAAAACTGTGAACAGTAAATCTATGCTACTTATATAAATCACCTAGTCTAAGGTATTTTGTGTTAGAAGCCCATTGGACTCTGTGGTTACACTATCATAGCACAAAGATACATACGGATCTTAAACATAGTCAAAACAGAACTCTGTTTCCATTCCCCCATTCCCAATTTACTGTTGTTTTAGACCTTCCCATTCTATTAGGTAGCCTCAGTAGCTACCTACATGCTCAGGCCAAAACTTAAAAAATTGTCCTTAATCCTCTTTCTCCTACCTTTCAATTCATCTCCAAACTCTTTCAATTCTATCTGCAAAAGTCCCCACCCCTTTCACTGCTCAATGCCTGCACTGGTATGCCTTCTCAGCACTACCATCTTAACACAGACTTCTGGCCAGCCTCCTGAACTCTGTTCTTCCTCCACTCCCACCTACTTTCCATATCATATACAGGGGGACTTAAGAAGACATACTGCAAAGTTGTAAACTGCAATGCTAGAGTTGTAACCGTTAGCCTTCATCTTGATCACTTGAGACAGTGCCTTCCAGCTTTCTCCACAGCAACATTATTACTCATCTTTGAAATTAAATAATATTTTGTGGGAGGATAATTTGAGACCATACAAAAATCTCAATTCTTGCCCTACTTTTACCCACTAGTTTTAGTATTCATTGATGTTTCTCGTATAAATTAATTATTCCTCTGATGGTTGTCCACAGTGATTGTGTAGTGCCATCATTCTTCTACAGTCTCTAGCTCTCTATTATAAGGAAGGGCTTTGTCTTCTCCCCATTTATGTATAGCAATGAGAAGTCACCAGTTCCTGTTTCTTTGGTACAGTATCTCTGTAACCATCAGCTTATTTTGATACAACTTCTAGATTTGGTCCATGGGAGTCCTTCCAGCTGTTTCAGTGCCCTTGCCATGTCTCCATCATTTGTTTGTTTGTTTTCTTACACAGCAAGCCACTTTAAGGTCGCCTACTTTCTCTGACCCAGTCCCAGAGTCTAGCATTTCTTCAAGTAGAGATAATGTTTGGAAATCAAGATCTGGGCTAGAAGCTTCTAGGGTAATGCTGCTTCCAGTCTCTTTCATTGGGCAGAACTAGAAAATATATGCACATGTATAAACAAATATACACTACAGATACTACATAAAAATAACACACACATATATGAATATGTTTACACTGATTTTATGTATATCCATAAGTATAAACTTATGGATATACATAAAATTTTTACCTCCAACCCAATGACACATGGTCCATTCCATTTTAGTTCTGCCTCTTTCCATATTTTTTTCTTCCTTATCTTAAAACAAAACAAAACAAAAACATATTCTCAAACTCCCATTTTGAAGTTAATCTCCTGACCCTGCCAAGTGCTGCCCACTTGTGCCTCAAGAAAGTCCTGTTTTGTGCTATCCTCACACACCTCCCCCTATCTTATTTCTCCAAAAAGTACACACATTTAGCCTGCACTAATAGGACATAAAGGCATCTCTAGAACCTCGTGCAATTTTTTGTATATGTAAATATGAACTGGGAATCGTGGATGGTGGGAGAAGAGGAGGTGATGAATCACTGATGGACAGTACTGGCGCGGGTCCTGAAGTCTAAGTCCTATGGGATGGTAGGGGCTGTGCTTTAATGGCCTTCTTTAGGAAAAGATAATCATAAAGGAAAGCCAGTGAAAACCTTTGTATAGTAGAAGAGTTAAATTCAAAGGGCTGAAGGCATTCCCGAAAGCAAAAGAGGGAGGATTTCTGAAGTCAATCAGGAATAATATACAGACGGAATGATGAAAGGACTTCTCCAGGAAAGATATGTGATCTGCAAAGAGTTAAGAGAAAAGAAAAAGAGTAAAAACAAAAAGAACAAACAGAAAATTCAAGAAAGTGGAGTTGGTGACCAAACCATTGAAACCTTTCAGCCACCTCAGAAGATAGGGGCCCGATGTACTCCAAAATTGCAAGCAAAGAAATCTCATGAACAGAGGTGAAGTTAAAAGCTCCTGGATAACCAAAGGCCAACTGATGGCAGGAACTTGGTTATCAGGCATGGCTGCTTTCATCTTCTTACCAAAAGGTCTTGTTGAGGAGATGAAGCAATTGCATGCTCAGAAGTAAACCCCACAGCAGGACATTAAGGGGGCTCAGGAAAGTGGGGGGAGCAGTTCAAAGTTCAAGAACATCTCTACAGAGAACATGGGACTGGATCCCAGTCTTGAAGGGAAACTAGGCTGACAGAGAAAAGGTAAGGAATACTGAAGCAAATAGGAGGAACATAGAGAAGAAACAAGGCAGCAGGCACACGGGTGGACTGCAGAGGGGTGCTGAGGCTAATTTTTTCAACTTATGGTGAAAATATTAACACCAGATGTCCTTTAAGTAGTACCTTGCCCTCTGCCTGCCACATCATAAAACTGGGACGTCTGGGCATATGCAAGGCCCAAGGATGCAGCCACCCTATTCCTTTGGGTAATTGAGCCTGGCTAACAATTGTAAATACACTATAGAGAGTGTCAAAAAGGTTTTAATTGTTTCTAATAAACTTTAGAGAAAGGAGAAAACACTGTAAACTGCATTCCATTCACCAGTTCAGTTAAGAAGAGCACACTAAGGGGAAGAAGATCATGCAGTGATGGCGATAACTGAGAAGGTGACCAGCATCTATGAGTGATATTATATTCCAGGAGCGGTGATTTACCTGCATGATTTCATCGTTTATCCTCACTGAAACCTCATGCTATTTATTTTTAGAACTTTTGGTAACAAATTATATGAAACCAACTCAAAATAACTTCACCACTAAGGGAATTTCTTGCAGAACCGGCAAATTCAGGGACAGATATTCCTGGCTTCAGAAATGGCTGCAACCAAGGGATCAAATGATGCTACCAGGATTCTGTCATGTTTCCTATTTCTCAGCTCTGCTGGCTGCATTTACAGTCACTCTTGACATACCTTGGGAAATTAACTGCTGGAAGCTCCAATCTAACACACCTGCAAAGACAGTCAAAAAGGAAAAGAAACATCATTGCTCACTCCCACCTTCTTGCTTTCCTTGCCTTTCCCTCTCCTCCCAATCCTGGAAACGTTATAAATGGCCTTGCTGGTCTTAGGCACCACAAACAGACCAGACACTCATGGGCCAGGCTTGAGCATCCTACCCCACTAGAGATAGGTAGATCATGGAACTGGCAGACCCACAGGCACCATGAGTTCCAGTGGAAAGCAAGCTGCCAGGAAAATTTCTACTTTAGGCAAATGCTGACATTGTTCCTATTTAGCAATGAGAAAATTTAGGCCTATCACCATTGGGTTTGAAACTAGGCTTTGGAATAAAATGGCCCATTGTTAAGCCAATATTGTTAAGGTTGGAAGCTATAAGAAAGAACTTGCTCTGAGCCCCACCCAGATAATTAACTCAGAATCCAGGAGACAAGAACAATATAATAACAATGTAATAATATAACATATAACATAATATAATAATAACAACATAGGGCTGGGGTCATGGCTCAGTGGTAGAGCGCTCGCCTACCATATGTAGGGCAATGGGTTCGATTCTCAGCACTGCAAATAAGTAAATAAAGGTCCAACAACAACTAAAAAAAATTTAAATAATAATAACAATATAATAGGTAAATGTATCTCTTCAACCTCCTCAGGTAATTCTAATATATAGCCAGTACTGAGGACTCCCATCCTCAGCATTCAGCTCCATTAGTAATGAACCTCAGACTGCATAATATACTGTGTCCCACTTGGCCCCTGCCTTCATCCAGAGTAATGCTGAGCTGACTGTATCACTTGCCACCTCCCATGCTCATCTTTACATCAATCCATCTTTGCAGCTGCAGCCCCTGGTATGTCATCTGACATCATAGATATTCAATAAATATTTTGTTAAAGTGAATTGATGTATCTCCATGGATTTTTGAACTAATACTCTTGCTAGAAAAAAGGGTTCATTAGAAAAAATAATAAAACTATCTCCATGATGTAGCAGTGGTGATGTTGACAGAAAGGAAGAAAGGATAATAATCCATTGTCCACGTTTTCTGAATCAAAAAAAAGGAAAAGGAAAAAAAGGAGGCGCTCAGGAGGTAAGATTATCATACTGCATAAATTACTTTTCAAATTAACATAACCCTTCAAGCCAGCTCTTCAGCTCTCATTCTGCCAAGTTGCTTAATTATGACATCTCTGTTCCCCAATTAAAGGCTAATTAAGCTTGTCAGCACCTTTCTAGAATATTAACTATTTTATTCTTTTAAATTTAGGCTTTATTAAATTGAAATCCTTTATGGAAAAGCAGTGTATTTTAAGGACTTCTTGATATCTCATTTCCTTGACTATACCATATTAAATAATACTCATATTCTTATTAAAAGTTTAAGATGAACTGTACTGCAGCAAAACTGTGTGTGTGTGTGTGTGTGTGTTTAAGCTTCTATTGGACTCACTAACTTGATAGCCATTGGTTCTGCTATCATTTCACTTTGTTCATTTCTGATCTTTCCTACAAAATAACTGGATGGTCTCAGACCCACATTTTCCCTGTAGTATTCCTAGAGTTCATGTTTCATCTCTTTCTGGGTGTGGAGGTGGGTGTAGGGCAACTAATTTTTCCTACTTGCCTGATTCTCCTTCCTAAAATGTCTCCATTTTCGGCTGTCCTGGGATTTCCCTTTAAGCTGTACCTGCCCTGAATCTATGTTCCATCCTAATGTGGGACAAGTTCATAGAGGTTTATGGGCTTGTCTGCCACAGACCACTGGCTCCAACCCAGAACATCTGCTGTTTCCTTGCCCTTCTCTCAACTTTCAGTGCCCACTGCACTGGACTCAGGCATGTCTTCTGTCCAGAAGGTTTCTAAGTTTTGCATGTCTACAGAATCATCTGATCTTTGCTCTGCCGATGAGTTTAGTTCCAGAAAAAGGATTTGACACTAAAGTGTGTTTCAGACAACTCAGCTGTGCCTGGAGGCTAAAGAAATGTTTGCTTAAAAGGTCCCTTTCTATGAAACCCAAAGGCTGCTGGCAATCACAGCCCCTTTTCAACATATTTTTCCAAGGTTTTTGTTCTTCCATTTTTATTGTCAGTAACCACTGAAAAGCACATTATAATTTGAATCCAGGAGAACTGCAAAAATGTACAATTTCCTTTAGAAACTCATTGTTCCCAATCCCTTGACTGCTACTGTCAACACCCCAAGACTTTACACATGGTAATTAAGGAATCCCTTGATTTCTTTGCTGATAATTCTTTGTAGACTCAAATACTTCTTTCATCAGATAGTTTTATATGTTGGTAGTATCTGAGTTCAATAGGCCTTGAAGGGCCAGCATGAGAACCTACACTGCTCTTGTGGGAAAATGAGTTATGAATGCTCAGATATAAATTTGCATGAATAGGAACATGTCTCCCTACCTCATCTCCATGCTAAGTGTTCTACTTCTAACCTCAATGAAGGCATTGGACCCTTAGCAGCAATAGAAAGAACATAGCAGTTCACCTGCTCACCATTCCTTCCTATACCTCTCTTCTTAGTCCAATCTTATTCTTCCTGAGTCACATCCTTTAGCAGTTTCTGCAGCAAAATTATTTTTTTGCTAAATTCACAAAGTTATTTGTGGATTTTATTGTTATATTGTTTGGGGATTGGGGATTCCTAAAAGACAGTTTAGCTGGATATAGAATTTAGGTTAATATTTGTTTTCTCTTAACGTTGTTTAGGATACTATTCAACTATCTTCTGACTTCTATTATTGCCTCTTGAAAAGTTTTTAGCCAGTCAAATTATCATCACATTATTGGCAACTTTTCCATAATGATAAAGTTTCTTTTATGTTATTTTTTGCCTTTGTTGTTCTGTAGCTTCACTAAGATGTGTCTATATGTGGATTTATTTTGCTTATTCTGCCAAGAAACTTGTCGTGCTTCTTAAATCACAGGACTCTGTTTTTCATTAATTCTAAAAAAATCTTATCTGATCTATCTTTAAATATTACCTCTCCACCCTCTCTTTATTCTTTCTAACTGAAACTCATAGTAGATGTTTGTTTCAACTTTTTATATGCTCAATGTCTCTTGATGGTTCATATTTTCCAAATTTTTTTTCTTTTCAGTGTTTTCCAAATAATATCCACAGATTTATCTTCTACTACATAAATTTTTTTAGCTATAACTAATGTTTAATCTATGCACTAATTTTAATGTCTATATGTTTCATTTCTATAAGTTCTAATAATTTTTTAAATATGCCTAATCTTTTTAATAATCCTCTTATGCTTTATCTTATTCCTTCTTTTGTGTCATTATAATTATGCATACACATATTTGACAGTGCCATTGATATTTCTATTGATGATACACTGTCACAGTGAATTATTTCATATATATATATATATATATATATATATATATATATATATATATATCACACATATATATCTGTTTTTACTTCGTCACTATATTTTCCTGTATGTAATTTAATTTTTTTAAAAAATTTTATTTATTCATTTTACTTGTCTTGTCAATGGACCTTTATTTTTTATTTATATGCAGTGCTGAGAATCGAACCC
>NW_026000019.1:16552510-16585657 GCF_001458135.2 Marmota marmota marmota
ACCCTTTTCCCCACATCCTCGCCAGCACTTGTTGTTGTTTGACTTCATAATGGCTGCCAATCTTACTGGAGTGAGATGGTATCTTAGGGTGGTTTTGATTTGCATTTCTCTGACTGCTAGAGATGGTGAGCATTTTTTCAAATTAATCTTTAGAGAGAAGAGATATCCCAATTGAGACCACAGAAATACAAAGGATCATGAAGGACTATTATGAAAATTTACATATCAACAAGTTGGATAACCTAGAAGAAATGGATAAATTCCTAGACACATACAACCTACCAATACTGAATGATGAAAAAAAATATCAACATAAAACTATGATAGGATAAACAATCAATAAGTAAGGAGACTGAATCAAGAATAACATCAATGAAAAGCCCAGGACCTGATGACTTCACTGATAAATTTTACTAAACATCTAAAGAAGAACTAACACCAGTCCTTCTCAAACTCTTTTAAAAACATGGAAGAGGAGATACTTCCCATCTAATTTTACCAGGCCAGCATTATCCTGATACTAATGCCAAACAAAAATGCTCAAAAAAAGAAAACTAAGATCAACATGTGATGAACACAGATGTTCTGTGATGAACATAGATGAAAAATTCTTCAACAAAATACTAGAAAACCAAGTTGAACAACACATTAATAGGATCATTCATCATGGTCAAAAGAGATTTATTCCAGAGACACAAGGATAGTTTATCATATGAAAATCTATAAATGACATAAGCTACTTTGACAGAGAGAAGGACCAAAGCCATATAATTATATCAAAGTACTTGACAAAATTCAACATACTTTCATAATAAAAACTCTCAAAAAATTGAGTGTAAAAAGAATATACCTCAATAAAATTAAGGCCATCAACAGCAATACTATACTATATTATAGCATACTCTATAATAAAAAGATGAGAGCTTTTCTCTAAGAGCAAGAACAAGACAAAAATGCTCACTCTCACCAGGTCTATTCAATATAATACTGGAAGTACCAGTCAAAGTGATTAGGCAAAAAAAAGGAAATAAAATGCATTCAAATTGGAAAGGAAGAAACCAAATTGTCACTGTTTGCAAATGACACTATCTCATGTATAGAAAACCCTGAAGATTTCATCAAAAATGTTTAGAATTAATAAATGAATTCAGTAAAGTTCAGGATACAAAGTCCACATACAAAAACCAGCAGGAACTAGTAACAAAGTATCCAAAAACTAAATTGAGAAAAGAAAATCATTTATAATGTCTACAAAAAATAAGATTATTAGAAATAGATTTTTCCAAGGAAGTGAAAGATCTGTACACTGAAAACCAGAAAACACTGAAGAAGACACACAAATGGAAAGATATTCTGTGTTAATAAATTAGAAGAACTGTTATTGTCAAAATGTCCATACTATCCAAAGCAATCTGCTTAAATTCATCTACCAAATTTCCCTAATTTTCTCTTTGCTTTTAAAGCCACAATTTTGTCTCCCTCGGTTTTCTGTAGTGTTAAGAACACAGACTCTGAAATCTGAGAGATGTGGCTTCAAATTCTAGTGTTTTGACTTTATAAATGAGAATACATTTAGCAACATGCAGCTAAAAACCAGCTAAAAGCAGCTTAGCTGAAGAATATCTGATATTCTGTTAGTTCTGTGGGAGGTTCTGAGACAGGGTGGGGTCTGGATGGGTCAGTGTCGGGGTCCTCACATCTCTCTAGGCTGCTGTCTTCAGAATGAGCCTTTGTTCTTTGGTGTTCTCCCTCCATGTTTGTCTGAAGCCTCAAGAACTCCATGCCACAGCTTCACACCACAGCATCCAGAGACAGTAGGGTAAGGTGTTCTTTTAAGGACCAGGATAAACTTTGCAGAAGCCCCACAGTGCATTTTTCTTCATATCTCATGCACCAAATTGTTTCATTCTCTTGACTAAAACATTTATTCAGCACAGAGGATTTTGCCATGATTGATTTAGACCAACTAGAAGGCACCTGTTGTCATGAGAGAGCTGCCGGTCCCCTAATGTTGAAAAATGTTAGTAGTGTTCTTGAAAAAAAACTAAATGGAGGAAGCAGCTATTGGGTCTCTAACAAACAGTATTTTCTCATCTTTGTTCTAGCTGTGTGAACATGGAGAGGTTACCAAACATCTCTCCACCTCAATTTCCTTAACTATTAATGAAGATAATAATTGTACTTACCATGTAGAATTTTTTGTGAGGTTTAAATGGGGTAATTCATGAACAGCACTTACCACCACACCTGGCATATAAGAATCCAATAAATGTTAGCTATTAATTTGTCACCCAATTCTCAATGAATATTGTAATTAGATAATTTTTTGATATCTCATCTGACTCTCCTTCCTCTAGCAGCTAAAAACATTATCTATAATACTTCTTCATATGATTGAAAGCTTTTCTGCTTTATGTTTATTAAGGTTTTTTTCTTTTCCACTGTCCTTTTGCCATTTATCCAGATTACTTGAAGAGAAGTACAAAAGTAGTCTCAAGGCAAAATCGAAGGACTGACAGTACTACTACTAATAAAATTACTATAACTGTGGATATAATTCAGCTTATTCCACTTGAAATGTTCAAACAAAATGCTCATTTTCAGAGTAAGCCATTATAGATTCACCATGGCTAACGGCCGCCACAGCCTCCCGCCTGGCTGTGTCTGGCACTCCATTCTCCTGGCCATTGTTTTTCACTCTACATGTCCCTATGGTTGATTTGGGATAAGCGTTTTCATTTTGCTCCATATGAACATATGGTTCCTTTAAGATACCTGCCTCAGATGCCTATGAAACAGAAGCTCCAAAGGGAAATCTTCCAAATATAAATTTTCATCAGTTTGAGTTAATAATATTATCCTTGTGGTGATGTAAAATTCTCAGAAATTAGGTATGCATAATTATATGCTGTTTAAAATATGGTTAAACTATGCATGTCTTAAATAAGGTGAGTAAAAAATATATAAATCATCTGCATATTTCAATGTTTTTTGTGTTCTTTTGATATTTTGTGATGATTTCTTTGGGCAACCCCTCAGGATTATTTTAATAATGTCAGCTTTGTAAGTGAGGCTTCAAGAGACAATGAAGGAACTCAGCTTGGGAAAGGTGAACTAGGATCCAGCTTTGCTGCCTGCTAATTATCTGGGTGGCATCTTCTCCCAGCCTCAGTGTCCTCATTCCCCCACTGACTTTTAAAGCTGTGATATTCTAAACAGAGCTGGTACTACCAACCTTGGCCTGTCCTAGCAGCAGCATGTTTACTTGGTGTCTGCTCCAGTGAGGTACCTGGCACGCTCTCCACACTTACAGGCAAGCTGCTCTCCTTGGCAGACAGCTGAACTGTGTCCAGGTGCTACCTTGAGAACCTGCAGTTGTGTAATCTGCTCTCTATGTGTCAGAAAACCAGATTTCTGGTGTCTTTTGAAAATGGGATCCAGCAATGCAGAAGCATGACAGCAGCAAAGCCTATTGGCAAATACCTGAAGGAAGTGTCCCCATATTTCTGACAGGCAGACTGCACAGGTCCTAGAGATCATTGAGAAACCTCCTCCACACACACCCCTCATTTTTCATATAAGAAAACATCAGCAGGTTGGAGATGGAGTAAGGCTGGAACCTAGATGGCTCGTCTCTGAGACAGTAAAATTTTCACCAAGACATGCTACATTATCCAAATATACCACAGTGTCAACATTAGGATTAGGCAATAATACAAATATAAAATAATAACAACCATGCTCACAAAGCTTTACAGTGTACTAGCAACTTGAACCTTGATTATTTCATTTGCACCTCACCTCAAAAGAAGATAACACTTGAAAGGGTTAAGTGACTTGTCCTTGGTCAGGTGGTAAAAGAGCCAGCCCCAAAGGCCAGCTCTTGGATTTCTAGTCCTGCATGTTTCCTAGACTCATCCCTGGACTTCACCAAACCAGCTGATGACCAAGGAACACAGGAGATCTTCCCACTGCCTAGGGCTCCCAAATGACCAAGGTGAAAAAGGGCTACATATACACAGCTAGTCACATGTTCTTTTAGTGGTTTTTGTTTTTTGGTAGTTCTGGGGATGGAACCCAGGGCTTTGTGCGTGCTAGGCTATTTCCCCAGCCCCCATCACATCTTCTAATCTACTAATGTCAATATGATAAGTAAGATCTCTTTTAGGAAACTCCTGAACAGGAACAGCTGATTTTTCTTCCTTCTTTCCTTCCTTCCTTCCTTCCTTCCTTCCTTCCTTCCTTCCTTCCTTCCTTCCTTCCTTTCTTCCTTCCTTCCTCCCTCCCTCTCTTCTTTCTTCCCTTCCTTTCTTCCTTCCTGCTCTAAAGCAGCTCATTACCAACAGCTTAGTCCATACCTTAGCTACGAAAGAATATCTGTGGCTGGGTAATTTATAAAGGAAAGAAGTTTACTTTGGTTCACAATTCTGAAGGCTGGCAGTCCAAGATCAGGTGGCTCCATCTTGTGATGTGTCACCACACTGTGGAAAAACAGAAGGAAAGTGGGCTCAAGCAGAAGAGGCAAAACACAGGCTCAGCCTCACATCTAACCACCTGCTCTGAGGTGGCTACTCCCATTCCACTAAGAATGGATTCATTCCTCTCAGTGACCTAATCAAGTGGGGTGCAAGGGTACTCAACTCTAATGCCAGCTACTCTGGAGGCTGAAGCAGAACAATCACAAGTTCAAGGCTAGCCTCAGCAACTTGAGGAGATCCTGACTCAGAATAAAGTAAAAAGGGTTGGGGATTTCACTCAGTGGTAAAGTGCTTATCTCATGCACAAAGCCCTGGGTTCCACCCAGTACTGAAAAAAAATTAAGAAAAAGATATATTAATGACCCAATCAGTTCTTAAAGGTCCCACTACCTCTCAGAACTGCTGCATTAGGGACTAACTTTCCAAAACATGAACTCCCAAGGACATAATCAAGCCAAAGCAGTGACACATGAAATATTAATGCATAGTGATATGAATGGGCAGTTCACACAGACAAAAATCACTGTATAAGTATTTTCGATGCAATATTTTCAGTATATAATATTGATAATTTGTTACATTTACAATAGGAACTACGGCATAATGGTCAGGGAGAGAGCTCTAGCAATCCCATCAGAGTTTGAATCATTTTACTCTTTTACTGGCTGTGTAACCATGAGTCACAATCCTCATTCATATGGCAGAGATAAAATTGTGACATGTATATCACAAGATTGTTAAGGGAATTAAAAGTGATATTGCCTATAAAGGCCTTAAAATTGTACTAAGCACAGAATAAGTAGACAGTAAGCATTAGGTATTGCTGTTATTGTTGTTATCTATATTAGGGTTGTCACATTATACCCATGTTACAAGTATGGAAATGGAGATCAGAGAAGTTAGTGATTTCCTGAAGCCCCCAAATCTCAAAAGGCTTTTTGGAAACTTGTCTCTTGGAACCATATTGAAGATCAATAGTGTCAGATTGATAGCAACAAGAAGGAGAGGAGTGGGGAATAACAGACTAGTTGAGTGTGAAAGATCTCTAAAGGATAGTGTGAGAGAGCCCTAGGCTGCCTGCTCCCAAACTTACACTTTCATTATATTTAATGAGAGAGCACTCTGCGTAGCCTGCTTACCTCACGTGACTTGGTTTTCTCTTAGAGTGTGACAAGCACAGAAGAATCAATCAATCGCATTAGGTCACTTACTAAAACAGCCTTTAAGCAGAAAGCCTGTTATGCCTGGGTATCTACCACTTGACATAATAAATCTGCTAAAATTTAAGAGCATATCAGCCACATGGACACAATCTTCTGATGAGGTCTCTAAGTTAAGAATATTCTTGGCTTATAGTAAGGATATGTCCACCAAGCTATCTCTGGTGCAGGACGAGTTGTTTTTGTTGTCTTTGTGGCTTTGTTTTCCAATCCATCCTGCCCTAGTCAATACCCTATTGAATGATATAAGTCCACTGGTCACCAGTTTTGATTTTGCAACATGTCAAAAGATCTAAGCTCTTTTTCTCCATTTATTTTCTTATCTCTTTATAGAACAGGAACAAACGATCTGTGAACTGGCACATATTAATCACAGTTCAAAAAGTCTCAGCATAAATACATGCACATTTACTGTGGACTTCATGATAAAGCCAGAGGTCATCCTAGGAGTAATTTTGGGATCAATGCCTTTAACAAAGACCAAGTTTCTTTTTCATGGTACCACTGTGCCATCAGCAGGATATTCATTTCTGTTCTTGAGCTTCTAATCTCATGACCAGGAGTCCTGATCCCTAGGTGTCCCATCCTCATTCAACATTACCCACAGCAAGAGAGAAGGATGAATCTCATTCAGAAGTGAGTCACAGGCCTCCCCTTTACCTCATACAAAGGAGAATGGGATTGCTAGTGTCATCTGAACATCCAGGACTTCAGTGAGGAAGAAGGAAGAGCTGTTGGGTAAGGATGGAAGTGTCTACTACAGAAGCCTGAGCTCAGCCCAGATCATGCAAAAGGCTTAAGAAGTCTGCCCTCAGAGATAAAGTGGCATTCTACAGGAAGATAAAGGATACATACAAATTTTTGAAAGTGATATAAATTTCATATCTGCTAGAAATTTCTGGAATTCAGAAACTACCCGAAGGCAGATCTCCTATTGATTACCTCTTGAGCAATTTTTCTCTTTTGACTTTGTAAGCCTTGTTTTCATGTTTGTAAAAAGGGAGTGGTAATAGGACTTTACTCAGGAGTGTGTTTCAAGAATTATAAATCAAGAGAAGGCTTTCTGAATAGGTTTTGGATACATGGTAGATCTAAATAAATTTAACTCTGTTACTATTGCTAAGTGGTTATGCAGATTGATTTTTTAATTTATATACAAACAGGGTCACTGTCAGAAAATGGAGATAAGTATCTGGGACCTGTGTCAAATAAATGTATAATAAGAGAAAACTGAGCAAGTAGAGAGAAAATTTATGGGCCACAATGTGACTTCTAAAGAAAGAATCAAGGCATTCACTGGAAACCGATGGATACCCAATGGACCCACCTCTGTTTCAGTGTCCGGAAAATCCCAGGAAGCAGTGTGAAGTTGCGGGCCTTTGTGGAAGTCTCACTTCCACAAGTCACTTTGGAGGCCAATCTGAAGAAGTTTTGATAAGAGCAGTCAAGCACTAGAGCTGTGATCTGCCCTTACAGGTGTTATTGAGATTGTGACACTGAGCTGTCTGCCTGAAAAGTAACTATTCCAGAAAGAAGAGACTGGAATGACCCACATGACTTTCTAAGAGATGTTGACAAGAGCAACTAGGAGGTACCATAATCAGCAGAAAGACCAGCTGTTGCAAGTCACTGGATGCAATAATATAGAGAGGAAGAAGGGTCACCAGGAGTGAGGCCACTGTCATCCTCTGTCACTGAGGGCTATGATCCACAAAGGCTAGTGCCAGCACTTCTAAGACAGTGCTAGGAACTAGTAATGGATTTGACTCTCATTTTTTGAAGCAGCAGACTTAGGTCAAACCTGGGAGATCTTGTTGCTCAGAAGTCTCTGGCCCTCTTCACAATCATTGAAGATGAGGGAACAACACAGACTTGGAATGAGAAGACCTGGACTTGAGTTCTGGATTTTGTGTGCAATGACCTTGAGTTAGTCCCTTAAACTCACTGCTTTTCTGAGGGCTTAATGAGACAATGTATATAAAAAAGCTTTATAACATATAAAATACCATAACAATTAAAAACATCACTGTCATTATTTTTTCAGTATGTTCCTCAATGAAGAGCAAAATTAACAAGTTTTCATAAGGAACCTAATGGGAATATATAGCCACAGAAAATCTGGGTGGGAACTTAAGCCAGTTCTACAAACCTTTAACAGGAATCTGGCCCCATAAAAGAGATTTGGAGAAGTCTGTCTATTGATTTCATTTTGTCTCAAAACACACACATGTGTACACACACACACACACACACACACACACCTGAAAGTTTCCTAAAGAGAATTTTTTTTAAGGAAAAACTCTTAGTATAACATGTCTGTGGCTTATCTTCTATCAGTAGGGTTCCTTTCAAAGTTCCTCTGGAAAATGGGAAAGCAGCGATGTTGCATCAGCTGGGAGAGGACACACCACAGGAAGCAATCACAGCTACTGAGTTAAGTTAAGACACCCTTTGATACATGCAGCCTGGTACTGGTTTGGGTATCCATGCTCCTCTGGCCTTCACCTCCAGTCTGCTAGATTTCCTGCATACATCAGACTGATGGAACCATCTCTTTGCCTCCCTTGACTTGGGCACTGTCTTCTGTTTTGGCTAGTGATGGTGCTTCTGACAGGCTCCATCTGCCTATTCACTTTGAGTTTCCACTGCTCTGACATCTGCGATTCAAAATCATTCAATCTACTGTCAACAGTCTTCCTTTTAAAAGGGGGGGAAAATAGTCAAGCAGTAAAAGAATCCAACTACTATCTAAAAGAAAACATAGAAGTAGCTTTTTTTTTTAATTAGGGCTCTCCATCCCTCACATGGTTTGTTCTATAATTAGAAAGTGTGTTGTTGAATGGGTGTTATGATCACCCTTTAAGAATCTTGTTTTTGTAATACTGAATTTACCACATGATATTAATTTGGAGAATGAGAGAAAAAAAAAAAAAAAACAGGAAAGCAGCCACAGCACAGAGTTCTGCAGTGCAGTGCTATGGAGTTTCAGAGGCAAAAAGAATAGCTAAAAGAATGTACACTAATGTTTTCAGACATGAAATTGTTAGTTCAAGCACTCACTGGCTCTTGCCTGGATATTTGCAATAGAACAAATTTATGATCCCAATTGTCCCTCCTCTTGACACATGGGTCCAACTATGCCCTTTCTCCAGCCAAACCTCTCTAGTTCCTCACCACCTACAGAACTAAGGCTGCCCCAAAACTTGGTAGCTCCCTCAATCAGTTTCTACAGGATGATACTACTCACCTTGAGGGCAGTTTAAAAATGTTGGGGGAGAATTATTTCTAATTATCCCCATGATTGGGAGCACTACCAGCTTTTAGAAGACTGGGACAGTCTTCCCAAATATTAGTAGCACACCCACTGAGAAACAATCTAAATTTCCAACTCCATTTCCTATTCCTTCCTTTCTCCTATCCAATACTCCATACCACTCCAGCCACTTTCATTAGTCTCATTTATTTATTTGGCAGTACTGGAGATTGAACCCAAGAGCACTCTAAACTAAGCTACATCCCAGTTCCTTCTATTTTTTATTTTAAGACGAGGTCTTGCTAAAGTACCCATGCTGGCCTTAAGCTTGTGGTCCTCCTGCCTCTCAGCCTCCTAAGTAGCCCAGATTGTAGGCATGTGTCACTGCACCAGGCTTGATCTCATTTCTAACCTTTAAGGTTGCATTCACCCTCATCTCTAATCTGAAATGTTCTTCCCAACTCACTGACCTTTGCCCCCTCAATTCTTTAAGACCCAGATGAACTGTACTGTCCGGTGCACTTTTTCTCCCACTTCTGCATGGCATGTCACATTATTATACTCCTGCTAGCACATCACTGCCTTTTTACTACTCTACTTCTTCACTGATCTACTACCAAAATATACATCTTTTGGGACTAAGGACTGTCTTTTCATCTTCATATTCCCCAAACACACAGGCACACACACACGAAAAAAAAAAAAAAAAAAAAAACCTAAATTTAGAAAAACTACTAGTGGATTTAATACTTAAAGTCTTACTTTTTGAGTTCTTCATAGAAAAAAAAATCTGATTGAATAAATTTTTTAAATGGTTGGTTTCCTGACCCTAACAGGGTTAAATCCTTCCAGAAGTAACAGTCAGAAGGAATTAGTCTTTCAAAGTCACAAAAAAAGGAAAATGTAATTTTTTACGTTTTACTGTATTACCCAGTGAGATCTTTGTGTACACATAGCTCCCCAAATGACAGAACTTTATAAATTTCACTTGAATTTAATTCAACTTTCCAAAAAAAAATTTAAGTCACCTTTGGACTTGGATGAAACATGGAAAATTTTAATTCAAAATAAGATTATTTTTTTTCTAGGAAGTTGTGAGCAAATGAAAATAAGTGTTGGCAGGAGCACTTTACCACCTCTACCAGAGGACGGTCCCAGCCAGCATTATACTCAGTGATGAGACATTTGGCAAAAGGCTTTCTGGAGAAATACAGTCTATGACTTTATTTTGCTGGAGATTTCATCTGCAAAGATTTTCTTTTCCAGTTACAAAGTTCTCCCAAGAGGGACATAGCTGCTTTTTGGAAACCTGTGAACTACTGGCAAGTCTTGCCTTGTTTACCATGGAAACTTGTGCTGGGATAGAATTACAGTGTGTGACCTGGTACAAGCATCCATGGATGTTTGATGCCTGCTGTTTTCTCTTATGTTGACTTGAAAATTATAAATCACAGATTCAGATCAAATAACTTTGATCTTTCCAATTCATTCGTTCATCACAGCACAGGTCATACCTGCACAGACTTGAAAATATATTGGCAGATGACAGGACACATGTGATGATTAAGATGTATGGGTTTGGTTCTAATTAGTTTCCTGAAAAGGGAGTACACTATTTGTAAGCACAGATGAGTGCATGTCTGCTTATCTATTGTTCTCTTCTTGAGGAGTTCTAAAATGTGTTTTTGAAGTTGTATTGACAGGTTTTGTTTCTCTTTGTTTTTCTAATAGAAGAAATTAACTAGCACTGCCTACAAGCAGATATGATCTGCTTTCTTCTAAATAACTCGTTCAGCATCTGGCCCAGGATTGTGTAAGACATTTGTTTTCATGTCTTTGGGAAGCCGTTGACAGTCCAGCTCAGGACCTCATCACTGCCCGCCTGGATTATTACAATAGCTTCTAACTTGACCCTGGACCATGGCTTCTCACACCACACCCTCAGTTCGTTTGCCACACTCCTACTGGCACTGTCATTCAAAAAACAGCCCTGGTTATGCCAATCTGCTGATCAAAACCCTCCCAAAGCTTTAGGAGGGGTTTTAGGGAAAAGTACCAAATTAGAACTGCATTCGGAGTCGTGTCCTGGCCTTACCTCTTGTCCTGCACTGTGTTCTAGCTTCACTACACCACGTGTCCCTCTCTCAGGTGTCACTCAAGTGTGGCTATCTTTGAACAAGCTGCTTCTAGGCATGCAATGATTTCTAGAACTCTCTGCCTTTCCACAGCTTGTTCCTCTTCACCTTCATTCAGCTCATGGGCCACTTCCTTCAGAGACCAGCCTGAGTCTTCTCATCTAGGACAGGTGGCCCTTGCAAGTGTTCCAAGAACACTTGTGCGTATCTCTAGGGTGGCAGCTATCACACAGGCCCTGTAGCTGCCACCTTAGAGATGTTAGGCACAAGTACATACATATTTGTAGATGGACATAACACCTGTATTTTATTTATTTATTTTTATATGGTACTGAGGATTGAACCCAGTGCCTCACACTTGCTGGGCAAATGCTCTACCACTGAGCCACAACCCCAACCCCAAAGTGCTGTATTTTAATCCACTCCTCATAGCCTGCATTTCCTGCTGGCCTGAAAGTTCACCCTTTTATCCAGAGCCCCCCCAAAAAATCCCAGTGAGTAGAAGATCCTCAAGAAAATTCAGTCAGATTCTGAATGAACAAAAGGGTGAATTAAGGAAAATATTCTTATGTTACAATATACTTATTTGTGTTGTGGTGGTGGTGGTGGTCATTATACCTTTACACACCAATATTCTTGAACTTCCCATTTTGAAAGGATCTCAGTTAAGAATTATTTTCCCTTTCTACAATTTTGAGAAAACAAAACAGAATTAACTTCACTCGAGTCAGAATGGCAAGTATCAAGAATACAAGTAACAACAACTGATGGCAAGGATATGGGGAAAAGGAAATGCCCATATATTGCTGTTGGGACTGCAAGTTGGTGCGACCCCTCTGAAAATCAGTATGTATATTCCTCAAAAAATTAGGAATGGAACTACCATTTGACCCTGTTACCCCATTCCTTGGCAAATATCCAAAGGATTTAAAATCAGCATGCTACAGTGACACAGCCACCTCTGTGTTTATAGCAGCCACATCTGTGTGTATAGCAGCTCAATTCATGATAGATAAGTTATGGAACCAACCTAGGTACCCTTCAGCAGATGAATTGGATAAAGAAATTGTGGTATATACACACAGAGGAATAAACCTTTCAGTTTTAAGTTGATTATCTCAGGCATTTTGTTATAGTAACAGAAAGATGAATAATATTCCACCATCCACCTACCAGTTACAAAATCTTTAGAGAAAATACTTCATAATTTGAATAAAATTAAATAGGGTAATTAATTAGCACAGTAATTTGGCAACCACACTCAAACTTACTTGCAACTGTAAAATCAACCTTGTCTATTGCTTTTTAAGAGTGTGCCCTATACTTTCATGTAAAGCAATGAGGGTTTTTACTTCTTATACTTAAGTGTCTAGTTTTATTAGTGATGTTTCTATAAAATGGGCAAAGTTATTAGAACAAGTATGGTAATGCAGCTTGACCTCTTGGGGTTGTGTGTCCTTTCTGAGTCTTGAAACAATCCCTTCCTAGCCCATTTTCTTTGCTTTTATATTTTATTGTTTTTCTAATCTTTACTATGATCCACAACCAAGTCCCTCCTCTCCACTCTCAAGTTTTTCCTTCCTGACACATTTATCAGCCAGTGATCTCAATCTTGCCTATTTCTTTGGTGCTATTCAGCTTAATTTTTGAAAACTCTTTTCTTCTCATAAGACATACTTCTGATAGCTATCCTATAAACTTTGTGAACTGAGGCCTTTAAGGTAAGGAAGTATATATTTTAGAATTATAATAAGGCTAATAGAATTCAATTAATGGTTTTTGTATCAAAAATAGAGAGAGAAGATGGGAGGGGAGGGGAGGGGGGATAGTAGAGGATAGGAAAGGTAGCAGAATACAACAGTTACTAATAGGGCATTATGTAAAAATGTGGGTGTGTAACCGATGTGATTCTGCAATCTGTATTTGGGGTAAAATTGGGAGTTCATAACCAACTTGAATCTAATGTATGAAATATGATATGTCAAGAGCTTTGTAATGTTTTGAACAACCAATAAAAAAATATATCACTTATTAAAGTAAGAGTTTCCACTGCAGATCATGTGTTTAAAACTTTCAGTCTATTCTCTTATCATAGTTTGGATTAAATAAACCATATAGTCACATGAAAAAAAGTCTCCTTATAATTTAATATATTCTATATTTACATTGAATGAAAAATTATATTACTTTAATTTTTGAGATAAATCTATTTGGCTGCAATTTTTGGTGGGGGTATCATCACTATTTTCTTGTTTTTGAGGTATAGATACAAAGTAATGACCCTTATTTTCCCAAAAACAACCAAAAAGTAATTGAAGCTTGGAGATTCTTGTGTAGATTGACTTCAGTGAGGTAATTTTGGTGAAACACAGAAAAAAATAATAAACTCAAACTAAATGTGATTTGAAAACATTTCATGAGCAACAAAGAAAATATTCTTAAAGATTATCTGGATGAGCCTTAGGCATTTAGAAATTGAGTGAAGTTAAATGACTCAAGATATAACAATCCCAAACTCCAAGTGTCACCAATTACTCCAAAGATAAAGGTTTTAAAACTAATTAACTTGGATTTGCCTTTAAATGTCTGAAATAAGTATGAGGCAATAGCATTCCTCGATACAAAACATAACCAAGCAATATTAAAATGCAGAGTGACCATTTCCACTTAGCTGTCAAGCATAGATGCAGTTGTTCCTCTAGAGACAGTTCTAGAAAAGACCATTGGTCAGGAAAGTTAGCAACAGTCTCATGCCTTCAACACTTAAAGTATATAGTATCTTCTAGAAATGCCCCAAAGAGCTAACCAGACCTGACATTCAGCATGCTTCAAAGCCTTCCACTTTCTAGTTTTCCATTCCATAATCCTACTCAAACCCTACTCTCCAGTCAAACCAAACTCCTCCGTGACCACCCTGCCTAAGATTGTCCACCCCACTCATGCAATCAAATACCTTGCTTTATTTCTTCATAATATTTGTCTCTATCTAAAAGTATGTAATTGATTTGTTCACCACCCTCCCTCACTTCTCAGAATGTAAGTCTCATGCAAGTGAAGATTTTACCTTCTTGGTGCTGGATCTCAGGGTCGAGAACAGTGTTTGTTGCATACCAGGTTCTCTATAATCATTTATGGAATGTATGAGTGGACTTTTTCCTATAAACACCTGACTTTCATTGCCCCATTCCATGGTGTTTAAAGTATCTTCCAACTTGAATACCTACACTTTCCTCCTCCTATACATCGTCATAGTCTAGCTGAAGAATCAGAGTTTCTAGGCCTGTGTGAGAGTTACCAGTATGAAGCTTCAGCTCCTCTCCTGGAGCAGAAGATATTCAAGGGTGTCAGCCTTTGATAGTTTAAGACTTTTCACACATACATACTCACACTAGCACAGTGTCAGTAAGCCTCTATTGTATTAATGAATTAGAATGACATACCATTCAAGTTCCAAGTAGAATTAAACAAGAAAAGGGAGCCTAATATTTGGTTAGTGCTGTGTGATGGCAGGAGAAATACATAGATCACATATAGAAATATATAGATCACATATAGAAGCAGCTAGATTTGCAAAATTCTGATGTAAATTCATGTCATTAGCCATGATAAACTTATTTATTAGATCATGAGCTTCAGTTTACTTTCATCATATCAAGCTTAGTTTCTGGGACCTATCTAAGATTCCCAATGGCACTGCAGGGGGAATTTGGAAAAAGTGAAAAAAAGAAATAACACAAAACAGAACTTCCCAACTTTAAATAAATCTGCACAAGTCTTTTGTCTATGGGCTTATGTCAGGCTGACCTCCTCTGTGCCCTGGTTAGAGAATCAGGCTTGAATAGTTAGATATAATTTATGGTAGCAGGAATAGAAATGCTTTTGCTCACGCCTTGAACTGACAAGTAATAGTACTACGTCGGTCATTTGAATCCCACTCCTTCTCACTTCTCTATTCCCTCTCCATAAACTCAGTCTCCAACAGACTACTCAGTAATGAGATAAGTTATTTCCACTGTACTCTAAACAAGAATTCCATGACTCCTAACAATAGTGATTTTGAATAGAAAAACATCCACATTTAATCTTGTGCTTTCCCTCTGTTATTCCTCTGCTCATTATGTGCCTTGTAACACAAAAGGAATGCCCATAAAAGTGCCCTTTTAACTGGCCAAAATAAAAAGAGAGAAGACTCAAATCAACAAAATTATAAATGAAAAAGGAGATATCACCACAGACATTTCTGAAATCCAGAGAGTTGCTAGGAATTATTTTGAAAACTTATATTCCAATAAATTGGAAAATCTAAGAAATATTGACATATTTCTGGACACATATGACCTCTCTACACTGAACCAAGAAGATACAAACAGACCCAATATCAAGCAATGAGATTAAAGCAGTATTGAAAGCCTACCAACAAAGAAAAACCCAGGACCAAATGGATTCTCAGCTTAGTTCAACAACAACTTTAAAGAACTGATGCCAGTCCTCCCCAGATTATTCCAAGAAATAGGAAGGGAACCACTTGATTCTATAAAACCAGTATCATACCAAAACCAGATAATGACACATGAAGGAAAGAAAACTACAGATCGATGTCCCTGATGAACATTAACGCAAAAATCTTAATAAAAATATTAGCAGTCCATATTCAAAAGCACATTTAAAAGATTGTACAACATGATAAAATTGGTTCCATCCCAGGGATGCAAGGTTGGTTCAACATACGCAAATAATATATGCAATTTACCATATAAATAAAATTAAGGACAAAAATCATATGGTCATCTCTGCCAAATACATGGCTCTACATTTAGAAGATCCAAAAAAATCCACTAGAAAACTTTTACAACTAATAAATGAATCAGCAAAGTAGCAGGATATAAAAACAATACCCATAAATTAAATGCATTCCTATACATAAGCAATGAATCCACTGCAAGAGAAATTAAGAAAACCACCCCAATTCACAATAACCTCAAAAAAATAAATAAATAAAATAGTTGGGAAGCAATCTAACAAGAGGTGAAAGACCTCTACAATGAAAACTACAGAACACTAAAGAAAAAAATTGAAGAAGATCTTAGAAGATGGAAAGATCTCCCATGCTCTTTAATAGGCAGAATTAATATAGTTAAAATGGCCATACTACCAAAACTGTTATGCAGATTTAATGCAATTCTTATTAAAATCCAAATGACATTCTTCATAGAACTAGAAAAAGCAATCTTGAAATTCACTTGGAAAAATGAGAGACCCAGAAGAGCCAAAGTAATCCTCAGCAAAAAGAATGAAGCAGGAGGCATTACAATAACAGACCTTAAACTATGCTACAAAGCAATAGTCACAAAAATGGCATGGTATTGGTGCCAAAATAGACATGCAGACCAATGGTACAAAACAGAAGACACAGAGACAAATCCACATAAATACTGTTATCTCACACTAGACAAAGGAACCAAAAACATACATTGGAGAAAAAAATAGCCTAGTCAACAAATGGTGCTGGGAAACTGGAAATCCTTATATAGCAAAATGAAATTAAACCTCTAATTCTCACCCTGCACAAAAATCAACACAAAGTGCATCAAAGACTTAGACAAAAGAATAGAGACCCTAATAAAAGAAAAAGTAGGCCCAAATCTTCATCATGTTGGCTTAGGACCTGACTTCCTTAACAAGACTTCTAAAGCACAAGAAGTAAAATCGAGAATCAATAAATGGGATGAATTCAAACTAAAAAGTTTCTTCTCAACAAAGGAAATAATCAATAATGTGATGAGAGAGCCAACAGAATGAGAAAAAATCTTTACCACACACACCTCAGATAAAGCACTAATCTCCAAGACATAGAAAGAACTCAAAAAACTTTACACCAAAAAAACAAATAACTGATCAATAAATGGGCTAAGGAACTGTATAGACACTTCACAGAAGAAGAAATACAATAAATTAATAAACATATGAAAAAAATGTTCATCATCTCTAGCAATTAGAGAAATGCAAATCAAAACTAAGATTTCATCTCACTCCAGTCAGAATGGCAATTATGAAAAATAGAAGCAATAATAAGTGTTGATGAGAATGTGGGGGGAAAAGTACACTCATAAATTGCTGGTGGGACTGCATATTGATGCAACAACTATGAAAAGCAGTATGGAGATACCTCATAAACTTGGAATGAAACCATCATTTGACCCAGCTATCCCACTCTTAAGTTTATATCCAAAGGACTTAAAATCAGCATACTACAATGATACAGCCACATCAGTTTATGGCAGCTTAATTCACAACAGCTAAACTATGGAACCAACCTACATGCCCTCATCAGATGAATGGATAAAGAAAATGTGGCACATATATACAATGGACTATTACTCAGCCTTAAAGAAGAATGAAATTATGGCATTTGCAGACAAATGGATGGAACTAGAGAATATCATGCTAAGAGAAATAAGCCAATCCCAAAAAACCAAAAGCCAAATATTTTCTCTGATAAGTGGATACACAATGGGGTAGGTGGGGTAGGGAAGAATGAAGGAACTTTGGTTTGTGTAGAGGATAGTGAGGGAAGGGATAGGGCTCTGGGGATAAGAAGGATGGCAAAATGACAAAAAAAAACAAAAAACAGACATTATTACCCTATATACATGCATGATTACATCATTGGAGTGACTCTGCACATGTACAGCCAGAGGAATGAGAAGTTGTGCTCCCATTTGTGTACTCTATGTCAAAATGCATTCTACTATAAATAAATAAATAAATAAATAAATAAATAAGATGCACAAAAAGCCTTTTACACAATTCAGTACCCATTCATGGTAAAAACACTCAAAAAACTAGGAATAGAAGGAATTTACCTCAACATCACAAAGCCTATACAAAACAAACTTAAAGCCAACATCATACTGAATGAAGAAAAACTGAAAGCATTTCCTCTAAAATCAAGAACAAGACAAGGATGTTCATTCTCACCACTCATATTCAATATAGTACTTGAAACTCTAGCCATAGAAATAAGGCAAGAAAAGGAAAATAAAGAAATACAAATAGGAAAAAAAGAAGTAAATTATATGTTTGATGATGACATGATCCTATAACTACAAGACCCCAAAAGACACCATCAGAAGACTACTACAGCTCATAAATAAATCAAATAAAGAAGCAGAATTCAAGATCAACATACAAAAATCAATAGCTTTCCTTTACTCCAATAATGAATCTGCTGAAAAAGATATCAGAAACAATTCCATTCACAATAGTTTAAAAAATACTTGGGAATAAAACTAACTAAGGAGATGAAAGATCTCTATAATGAAAATTGTAGAACAATGAAAAAATAAATTGAAGGCAGAAGATAAGACTTATGTTCTTGGATAGGCAAAATTAATACTATTAAAATAGCCATAGTACCAAAAGCAGTATACAGATTCAATGCAACCTCCATCAAAATACCAATGACATTCTTCACAGAATTAGAAACAACAGCCCTAAAATTCATATGGAAGAAAAAAAATACCCAGAACAGCCAAAGCAACAGTGAGCAGTAAGAGCAAGGCTGGAAGCATGACAAGACCTGATCTCCAATCATACTCCAGAGCTAGAGTACCAGAAACAGTATGGCACTGGCATAAAAACAGACACATAGACCAATGAATAGAAGACACAGAGACAAACACACACACTTACAGTCATCTGATCCTTGACAAAGGTGCCAAAAACATACACTGGAGAAAAGATAGCCTTTTAACAAACAGTGCTGGGAAAATTGGTTATCCATATATAAAAGAATGAAACTAGATCCCTCTCAACCTGCACAAAAATCAACTCATAATGGATCAACCTAGGAATTAGTCCAGAAACTTTCCAACTACTAGAAGAAAACAAGGCTCAACATTCCAAAACATTGGCACAGGCACTGACTTCCTTAATAATACCCTAAAGCTGAAGAAGTAAAAGCAAGAATCAATAAGTGAGATGGCTTCAAGTTAAAAAAAAAATCTTCTGCACAGTAAAGGAAAAAATTAAGATTGTGAAGTGAAAGCCTGCAGAATGGTAAAAATCTTTTTACAGGAGATTAATATCCAGAATATATATAAAGGAATCCAAAACTTAACAACAACAACAAAAAACCTCTATAATAAATGGGCAAAGGAATTTAACAGACATTTCTATAAAGAAGAAATGTAAATGGTCAACAAATATATGAAAAAATATTCAATATCCTTAACTATCAGGGAAATGCAAATCAAAAGTACACTGAGATTTTATCTCACTCCAGTTATAATGCCAATCATCAAGAATACAAATAACCATAAAGGCTGGCAAGTAAAGGAAGGAGATCATGGGGGAGGGAGGAGGGATGAGAAAGTGGAGGGATGCAATTGACCCAGCAATGCTATGTGCACATATGAATACATCACAATGAATTCCACTTTTATGTAGAACTACAATACACCAATTTGAAAAATAAACTAACAGAAGAAAGACCAATAGAGTAGAATAAGGAGATCAAGAGGAGGGAGGCAGGGAAGAAAGGAGGTAGCATTGGGGTTTGAAATGGAGAAAATTATGTTATATGCATTTATAAATATGCCAAAATGAATCTCACAATTATGTATAACTATAATGCACTAATAAAAAATGTCCTTTTTAATTCAAATTGTTATTCAATGTAACTTACTGGGTACAGAGAGGAATGAAATCCATAGATGAAAGTGTGGTTGGTGCATTGTTTGGGGGTTATTTTGACAGCAAGTATGACTGTTGAGTAAAAAATTGGCCAGTGATCCCAAAGGCTCATTTTTTGATACCTAAGTCAATTATTCCCATTTATACCCAAGGGTATCATAAAATGCTTAAAACTAAATTAATTAGGATTTTCTTTTAAATTCCTAAAGTAAAAAGGGAGCAATAACATTTCCTGATACAAAACATAACTAAAGTTGCTGTGCTTGCTGCAAAGAGATTAGGAACCATTGTTCCCCAAGACAGACTGAGTCCATTTCCTAAATATTGCTCAGGTTTTTTCCTACAAGGTTCAAATGTTTTACAATGATAATAATGAATTTACATTTTCTCCAAACTACTTTTATTTTAAAAATATTTGTACTTCTTTAAACCCTTGGAAATATAAATCTGATGTTTGTGGGATAGACATATAGCTATTAGGAGTTGCACCACATATTCCAGGGTCCAGGTAGGCTTGCTGTCCACAGAAGACAGAGCAAGAGTTACTCTGTGGCAAAAACACAGAGGATCATGTGCACTGACACTAATTCATTCTGCTAATGTTGGTGTCAGACGTGAGTGTGGTTTAGTCACAATATGGCCTCCAAACATGGTCTCAAACACCTAGTCAAGTTGGGATGGGAATTAGAAACAAATAGAAAAAAGTCAAGAAAGAGTTAACCTTGCAGACTCAATCCCCACTGAATGTGCAGGAAACTGGAAAGTGTTTTACTTGGTACCAGTAAACTTAGCACAAGAAACATCTGGTGCTTATTTACTTAATATACTTAGAGCTTATTACTTAGTGTTTAGTTAGTATTTGCTATGTGCCAGGCATTGTTCAAAATCCCTCAACACATGAATCACTTAAACCTGACAGCAGCCTTAGGTGGTAGGCACACACATGAGAAGAATGATGCTAATCCAAGAGGCTGAGTTACTGCAAAGCAGAGCTGGTGGATTAATTTCAGACTGCTGTTGTTGAGATGGTACAATACTTGCATCATCAATAGGTGAAACGTGGCAGTTCCAAAACAGGGAGCCATTAGAAACCATCTAGAAAAGTTGTACATTTTTGTTGACAAATTAAAGAAGATACTGCTAAGTGAAGTTAGCCAATCCCAAAAAACCAAATGCCGAATGTTGCCTTTAATATAAGGAGGCGATTCATAGTGGGATAGGGAGCGGGAGCATGAGAGGAATATATGAATTCTAGATAGGGCAGAGGGGTTGGAAGGGAAGGGAGGGGGCATGGGGTTATTATTGAGGGTGGAATGTGATGATCATTATTATCCAAAGTATAGGTATGAAAACATGAATTGGTATGAATATATTGTGTATACAGAGATATGAAAAATTGTGCTCTATATGTGTAATAAGAGTTGTAATGCATTCTGCTGTCATATATATTTTTTAAAAAAAGAGTGAGAACTACATTCATGACTGGCACAAAAATATCCTTCAGACAATGAGGAGCTGTAATCAGTAAAGAGCAGAATGGGTTCTCTATTACTAGCTAATTTTTCCTTTGCTATTTACTTATTTTCTATTTTTTCATTCTTTCTTCTTTCTCCTCATTGCATCAACATATGGGGTAATGATACACAACCCTCAAGAATGGGCCCTCTAACTATGGTGGAGGTGGTTAGCAGCCCCCAGACATGCCTGGATTGGTGGAGCCTATCACATGTTGTGTTCACTTGGTAGAAACAAATATTCATGGAGATTACTTCATAGAGCCAGGTGGGGAAGTATTCAAATCAATGCTTTGAGCAGAGCAAAGCCTCAAAATAGTGAGTGTTAGTAAATAAATAAAATTCAACTATTCAGCAATGGGAAATGTCACAGTTGCCATTACAGTCATCACTGAGAAGAGTAATACCCCAATGCCCATGTCATTATAAGTGAAATAATTGCTTGTCTTCTAAAATATAGGTTTGATATTACAGTCAATAAGATAATCACATGAAATGCACATTTCCAATCTATTCAGTTACTTCAGTAGTTCACTTAGATGATTGTGTAGCCTTAACCTAAAATCCTGTGTTTCAAATTAGAACCACAAATATTTCATATTGATTTATTTGAGTAAAGGAAGAATTTAAAATTTAAAATTGAACTAAACCTGCAAATGGAAGACAAATTATAGAAACATATTTAATCATTTAGAAGCACCATTAAGATACTTGAATCAGAGATATTCAGAACATTTAACCACATCTTCAAATAATACCTGTTGGTGACACATGAGTTACTATTAAAAACTTCATTTAAGGCTTTCTTATTTTTAAGAAGTTCTTGACTCAAATCTTCATCAATAGTATTTTAACATTTACTACCATGCTCCCTCCATTGATATATAGCCTAATACAATTATAAATAAATGTCTTATTATCATTAAGAGCCACTAAGATAAAAATACACCATCATTCTAACATATTTCTTAATAAAAATAAAGTAATAATAACACTGAATTATGCGATGTTACAATTAGAACAGCAAAGATCTTGCATTCTTAAATTTTCTGAACTAAAACTGTAGTATAAAATCTTACTAAGGTCATAAATTAATTTAATTCATTTGTTCAACCATTCAACAAATATTTATTGAATATCTATAAAATGTATTATATTGTACTCCCAACTTTTGGTAAGTATTAAAATACTAATTTATTGTATTTATTTGTTCATTTTATCTATTTTAATGAATAAACAATATTGTTTTTCTTAGTTATATATAATATAATCAATGATAAAATTTGTGAGGAAATAATATATAGTTTTTTTTTTTAATATTGTCTCTGGAACCTATCTTTATCTGAAAAAAAAAAAAAAAAGTTCATTACAATTGAAGGTGATTGGCCATGACAGGGTCTTACCCCAAATGATTCAAAGGGAAAAAGTTACTTATACCTTTTCTGAAAGTAATATTTCCATTTCAAAATAGATTTGAGGGCTGGGCCTATAGCTCAGTGGCAGAGCCCTTGACTAGCTTGTGTGAGGCACTGGGTTCAATCCTTAGCACTGCATAAAAATAAATAATAAAATAAAATAAAGGCATGCTGTCCATCTACAACTACAAAAAAATTTTTTTTGAATGACAAATTTGAAAAAGGGACAAAAAGACAGCCTGGAAATTGCATCTTTTCATTTAACAGCTCTACAAAGAATCAATCCCAGAGCTGTAAGGCCTTCTGCTCCACCTTCCCCACAATGGGCCACTTCTATCCTAGGACCTCTGCATTTAAGAAGGTTCTCTCTGAGGAAATACCAGGCCCTGAACATGTGCATGGATTTGCTCCTCACTGCACTCAGGCTCTGCTACGACATCCTCTCCTCTGGCAGTGGAGACCTCCCTTACTCTCCATTTTTCCCTGATGCTGTAGACTTTGATGTGAATCTGTTTTGGGCCATTGTGCTTGAAATAGCAAAAAAAAATATATATATATATCATGTGTAATAGACTCAGTGTTAAGATGGCTCCATGACATGGATCCTGAAGTAAATTGTAGCATTACTCATTCTTAAACATCAATAAAGCTATTTCCAGACATAATAACATCTACTGGTTTGGAAACTATTTCCATCTTCATATTAAAAATACTATTTTATTAAAAATTTCTTGGAGATCTGATGACATTTGCAGATTGAATTGGAAAGTCAAGTATAATGAGAGGTTCCCTCTTATGTACATATGGGTTTTAAAGTTAGATCTGGCTTCAGCTCTCAGGTCTGCAATTAACTAGCTGTGTGAGCAAATTCCTGAATTTATTCTCATTAAAAGCACTGAAAACTTTCTGGTTAAATCTCATAGACATACGTCAATTCTTTGACTGCTCCGAATTATTTGATGCTAAAAACAGCTCCCTACCACTGAAATTTTATTTTCCTTCTACATTTTTGGGTGTCCCTTGTCAGTCACCTTTTCAGGCTTTGACTTTCAAATACTGACGTTCTTCAGAGTTCTGAAATAGGTGCTTTTCTTTTCACTTCACATTCTTCCTTGGTATCATTAGCCTTTCCCATTTTCAGACATCCAAAGTATTAGCTTACAGCTGTCTCATAAGGACCAAGTATGTGCACAAATATCTACTCAACATAAACATATAAACATCCCAGAGAAACTGTAAGCAGATCATGTGTCCTAACAGGAACTTTTTACCTCTTTCACAGCCTATTTTCTACTGTTCCCTGTGTCAAAGAAGGCATCATGATGCACTGAGCCAACCATTTCATAACCCTGTATCATATTTACTCCATTCTCACCTTTGTGTTGCTCTTCTCTGATGGGTAACAAAGTCTTATCCCCATCTACCTCCTATGTCTCTCAAATCTGCCTGCTTCCCTTATTTGCACTGCCTTTACCCTGGTTCCATGGAAAATATCCTCTCTCTCTGGGATCTCCTTCGCCATCTACTGTCTCATTACACCCACATCAGGCTGGCTCCTTCTTACCCTGCATGCTGCATAGAGGTAACTTCCCTTTTTAATCTCTCTTGGTTTGCTGCCAGAACCCACAGGATAGGGGTCTACACATTACAAGGCCTTTTATTTTCTGGTTTCTACTCACCTCAACAGACTCATCTCTAAGTGCTCCCTCTCCTGCATTTTACAGAGTGAATATATTTAACCACTTGCGGTTCCAACACCTGGCCTCCACACACACTATTTTATTTGCCTAGAATATGATTCCATCTTCTTTGCCCCAATATTTACTATTTGTCTTTAAGTTTTACTTCAGTATAATAATTTCCAACAAAATTTGAAAACATGCAATGGGTAGAAGGAGTGAAAGGGAGATGAAGAAATAAACATATGCCTTAGCTCACAAAGCAAGCAGGGATCTAGATTTGCAATTAGAGCTCATGGGAGATTCAAAAGGTCTTGTTTTTATAAGATGGGACAAGATGAGTATTTTTTCAAGTTTAGTGGGAAGGTGTCTACAAAGAGAGGAACAGGCAGAACTGACGGCAAAGGTCAGTGCAAAGGTAGATGGAAGGAACTAAGAAGCATAGGGTTGAATCTCACGTGGGAAAGGAAACCTCCATGGGGGTTGCAGGACCAAGCATGGGTAGAGGCAGAAATAGGTAGTTCTCTTGGGGTGGGGAGACAGGAAGTTAAGGGAGCTCCTGTAAGACAGCTTCTGTGTCTCCAAAGAGGTAGGAGGAAAATTTGATGGAATCAATCATAGGAAGATGGTGAGGAAGTAATTTGGGGGAAAACAGAAATCTGAAATAGCCACAGAGAAGTATACAAAATAAAGGAGTGGGAGACTAGGAACTGAATTTGTTGCAATTATAAATATTTTTTTAAACTGTCTGTTATATTCTTAGATTGTGTCCCAAGCTTAAGTCCTGATAAGATAAAATCATGCCATCACTAGAGAATGCTTACACCTACAGCATTGCTATGGAAGATAGTTAATGAGCAAGTCTGAGGATTTGGAGTAAATTAGTGTTTTACTCTAGTGAATTCTGACTGTCACTAAAGGAGAAAGTCATATACTCAAAGGACTTTCGTGGGAGCCAGAGAAAAAGGCCTTGATAAGTTTAATTTGTGAGAATTAATCCTGAGGCAGAAGATAAACATTTGGGGCACTGGCTAGGACAACAAGCCACCAGACACATGTCTGGAAAGATCCAGCAATTTGATTCTACTTGGTCCAGAGTTGGTTAAACTGAGAATTGTACCAGTTAAAATTAATAAGAGATTTAGAATTAAGTGTATTAATAATGATATACTAATACTAGTCAATTGTTAGACCTATATATTAATAAGAATGTAATACCTCCTGTGACTGATTCAAAATACTAAAATTACAATTGCATAAATTTCTACTTTGTTTAAAGTATATTGTTTTAGAAAAAGCTACTATTGCTGACTTAAATCGCTACTACTCTTACAACTTAATAATAAAAGACAACCCAATTAAAAAATGGGCAACAAGCCGTCCCTTGCCAGGTGGTTTCTTTCTTCCAGTCAGTATGCCTACTTTAGATGCTCCAGAAGAGGGACTAAGAAAATTCAAGTATCAAGGCAAAGATGTATCTGTGAGGTGGCAACAGAGATAGCAATCAGTCTGAATCTCTGGAAGGCCAAGGAAGATGAATAAGTGTTAAAGAGAAGGAATACCCCTCATTTTTCCCCCAACCGAGCTTCTGAAAAACCAGCCAAAGGCATCAGCCTCACACTGATTGAAATAATCAAAGATGTGAATAGCTCCAATCCAGTCCTATGTTTTCATGTCATCTGGGCAGCCAGGAAAATGTGATTCCAGGAAAGAAGCCCTTCTCTCAGACTGATTATCAAAGCAGAACTCTTTTCCAGAGTTATCTTCTTCTAGAGAAGATAATGCTAAGTGAAGTTAGCCAATCCCAAAAAACCAAATGCCAAATGTTGTCTTTGATATAAGGAGGCTGATTCATAGTGGGATAGGGAGCGGGAGCATGGGAGGAACAGATGAACTCTAGATAGGGCAGGGGGGTTGGAGGGGAAGGGAGGGGGCATGGGGTTATTATTGATGGTGGAATGAGATGATCTTTATTATCCAAAACAGGTATGAAGACATGGATTGGTGTGAATATACTGTATATACAACCAGAGATATGAAAAATTGTGCTCTATATGTATAATAAGAATTGTAATGCATTCCACTGTCATATATAAATAAAAAATAAATTTAAAAAGTGTTGAACATTTTATTAAATTTTAAAAACTTATATTTGTGATATGGTAAGAAATAGGAGTGCTGCTTCTCAAATTATCCTTTCATATTTAGTAAATGCTGCAGTTTTTTATTAAGTACTTCATGTGTTCACAGTTTTGGTTTAGTGCAAAGGTAGATGGGAAAACTGTGTCATCATCTTCTTTCTCACCAAAATGTCTCTCAAAGATTTTCAGAGCATAGGCTGGGATTGTGGCTCAGCAGTAGCGTTCTCGCCCAGCACATGTAAGGCTCTGGATTAGATCCTCAGCACAACATAAAAATAAATAAGTAAAATAAAGGTATTCTGTCCAACTGCAACTAAAAAAAATAAATATTAAAAAAAAAAAGATTTTCAGAGCAGTCTGGCCAATCTGATGGTCCTGGTGAAGTTGTAAAGCCCTAATTCTGTTGACCTTCTGAGTTCTTCTACCACATAGGCTTTCCTTCTCAAACAGTTTCTCTACCAGGAGCCTGTAAGAGATGACACTGAGGATGATGAGAGTAATCTTCCATAATTGGGATAATGAGTATATTCAACTGTGGCCCCAAGATTCCAGAGTGGACAAGTGGGAACAACTGGTCCACAGTGGCCCCCCATTGCAAAGTCGGCCACCATCCAGACAGATTCCTTCTGGACTTTGAATCCTCATTTTTTAACAGAGCCACTGAGGAGGCAGCAGATTAAAAGCCATCAGCTGCCAGATGTGCTGATGAGTGTCAGAGCAGTGAATAAATCATTGCTTTGGACTGTCCTGGACAGTGGATGCCCCCCCTTGGGAATTTCTGATGCAAAGGTGCCAAGAAAACTGCCCATTTGGGGTGGCGCCTGTTAAGAGGAAAAATTCTGTGCCTCTGGGTTCAAACTCTAGCTGCCCAGAGGTAAATAGATATGGACATGCTCAGAGCCTTGAGGCATCAGCTGCCTGGAAGCAGAAGAGATTGAGCATGAGCTGATAACCTTTAATTGGGCTGCTCCCCTCCTGAACCTCTTTTTTGTTTATCTTGAAGAAGCTTTCTCTCAAAAAATCTTTTTGATTTTTAAACCTATATAATAAAGTTGTGAGCCTGCTCTGGTGACAGTCATGCCTCATCAGGGCTGGCTTTCCCACTGGGTCCCCCTTTCTCTATATTTGTGTTTTCATCTTATTTCCAATCCTCTCACCACCTATATCCAGAGAACTGATCAAACATTGCAACAGATGGGCCCCAGTGGCCACCTTGCTCAGAGCCCAGGCTGCATCCTTTTGGGTAGAACGCTCAAGGCTCTTCATGAGGTGGGTTAACACATTCAGCATGCCTGCATTGATGGCCAGTTGGGTCTGTGATCTATACCTGTGACAACATTCCCCATGGTATGGAGAGAAAGGGTCAAGATGTTGAGTTTTGAGCTGGTGATAAGCTCTACCAGCCTGGACAGAAACTCCTGGGTCAACCTCTTGGCTGGTGTGCTCATTGCAGCCATTGGTGAAGTAGGACAACCCAGTGGGTATCTGAGAAAATCTCCCTATTACAATGTGGTAAGAGGTAGGAGGGGATGGACAGCATTTGCTTGACTGTTTTCTTGAAAGAATATGGCCTCTTGTTTCAGCACAGGTTGAACAAGGACCATGTGACATTCCACAGAAATGATTGGTATGGTTGATAAAACCAGGACCAGCAGATGTGGGATGCATTGCTTGAGATAATGACATCTCTGAATTCTGGGTCATCACATACTATGTTACCAAGAGCCTGCTCACACACAGTCACAGGGGCAGAAGACAGGAGCTCAGTCAAGGATGAGATGGTGCCCTCCACAACAGCTCAGACATGTTCTGAAGTCCCTGAAGCAATGTTGGTCAGAGCCCAGGCTACTTGGAACTGCAGGTAGGGGTGAAGTGACCACTTAGTAATTTACCTGCAAATGCCATGATTTTATTCTCTTTTATTGCTGAGTAATATTCCATGTGTATATCTGCCACATTTTTTATCCATTCATCTATTGAAGGGCACCTAGATTGGTTCCACAGTTTACCTATTGTGAATTGTGCTGCTATAAACATTGATGTGGCTGTGTCCCTGTAGCATGCTGTTTTTAAGTCCTTTGGGTATAGACCAAGGAGAGGGATAGCTGGTCAAATGGTGGTTCCATTCCCAATTTTCCAAGAAATCACCATACTGCTTTCCATGTTGGCTGCGCCAATTTGCAGTCCCATCAGCAGTGTATGAGTATGCCTTTTCCCCCACATCCTCGACAACACTTATTGTTGTTTGTATGCATAATAGCTGCCATTCTGACTGGAGTCAGATGAAATCTTAGAGTGGTTTTAATTTGAATTTCTCTATTTGCTAGTGATGATGAACATTTTTTCATGTGTTTGTTGATTGATTGTACATCATGTTCTGAGAAGTGTCTCTCTTCAGGTCCTTGGCCCATTTATTGATTAGGTTATTTGGTTTTTGGTTTTTTTTTTTTTTTGGTGTTTAGCTTTTTGAGTTCTTTATATACCCTAGAGATTAGTGCTGTATCTGGTGTGTGAGGGGTAAAGATTCGCTCCCAAGATGTAGGCTCTCTATTCACCTCACAGATTATTTCTTTTGCTAAGAAGAAACTTTTTAGTTTGAGTCCATCCCATTTATTGATTCTTGATTTTAATTCTTGCACCAGGAGTCTTATTAAAGAAGTTGGGGCCTAATCCCACATAATGGAGATAGGCCTACTTTTCTTCTATTAGACGTAGATTTTATTCCTAAATCCTTGATCCATTTTGAGTTAAGTTTTGTGCATGGTGAGAGATAGGGATTTAATTTCATTTTGTTGCATATGGATTTCCAGTTTCTCCTTAATAAAAACTGCAGCATTAACTAAATATGAAAGGATAACATGGCACTCCTATTTCTTACCATATTACAAATGTAAAACTTTTAAAATTTCATAAAACGTTCAACACTTTTGTAAAAAAAAAAAAGAAAGAAAATAGGCAAAGGATTTGGATAGATATTTCTCCAGAAAGATATACAAATAAGCATTAATTACATGAAAAAAATGCCCTACATCATTAATTATTGGAAAAATGCGAATCAAAACAACAAACTACTATCCCATATCCGCTAGGATGGATATCATCAAAAAGCCCAATACTAGCAAGTGTTGGTGAAGATGGAGAGAAATTTGAAAACTCCTGTATTATAGGCAAGAATGTTAAATGGGAAAACTTATTTAGAGAACAGTTAGGCAGCTCCTCAAAATGTTATCTTATGATCCAGCAACCCATTCCTAGTTATATGCAAAAGAGAAATGGACACATATTTACACACACACACACACACACACACACACACACAGAAGCATGTCCACAGAATGTCCACAGAAGCACCATTTATAACAACCAAGAAATGGAAACAACCCAAATGTCAATAGCTGATGAATGGATAAAGTGTGATGGATCTAACAATAAAATATTATTCATTCACAAAAAAGAATGAGTTACTAATCCATGCTATAACATTAAATAAAAAAATAACATAAAAACATAAATAAAAAAGCCAGATACCAAAAGCCACAGTCTGTATTATTCTATTCATATGAAATGTACGAATCATGAAAATCTATAGAAACAGAAAGTATTGGCTGCTCAGGACTCAGAGGAGTTAGGAGAGAAGGAAGAAGGAGTCAGGGAATGACTGCTGATGCATAAGGGGTTTCTATTGGAGGGAGAACAGAGTTCTAAAATTAGATTGTGGTAATGATTGCACAGTCCTGTTACTATGTATCAAAAAACACACTGTACATTTTAAATTAGTAATTTATGGTACGTTAGTTGCATCTCAACAAAAGTCAATTTCTTTACTAAAAAAAGAAAGAAAGAAAAGAAATAGTAACTTCATGACCTTTTAATCAATACTGTTGGTTATAAATGTGTTTGATAATCAGGGTCAGAACTGATACTCATTTAAGCCAAAAGGATTTTACTTTTCTCACAAAACAAAAAGCCCAAGGGGAGGTGACTGTTCTTGGCTCTGGTGCTCCATGGTGCCTGCATGGAGTCAGGCTTTTGGGTCCCTGGATCCTTCTGTTGAACACCTGATGATCACAAGGTGAAAGCTAAGTCTCCACACATCACCATCAAAGCCAGAACAAAACACAAGAAGGATAATAAGAGTCACTTATTTCTGTTTTAGTCAGCTTTTTCACTGCTGTGACTAAAGAATCTGACCATAAAACTATAGAGGAAGGAAAATTTATTTGAGGGCTCATAGTTTCAGAGGTCTTAGTCCATAGAAGGCTGGCTCCATTTCTCACGGCTCAAGATGAGGCTGAACATCATGGCAGAGTGGGTGACAGAGGGAAGCAACTCACATCATGGTAATCAAGAAGCAGAGAGACAGAGACTCCGCTCTCTAGATACAAAATATATACACTATAGACATCCCCTAATTCCCATCTCCTCCAGCCACACCCCACCACTTTAATTAATCCCATCAGGGATTAACTCACTGATTGATTACAACGCAATCATTTCTTCTCTGAACCTTCCTGCATTGTGAGTTTTGGGAGGACACCTCACATCCAAACCATAACACTGTCCTTTGTTATTATGAAAGTAAAAGCTTTCCAAGATATACCTGCAGAAACACTTGCACCTTATGGGTCAGAACTGTATCACACAGCCATCCCACCTGCAAGGTCTGCTAAAAATGTATTTTCACACTAGTGCCCCAAATGAAGTAGGAGTTTTCAGGCCATGAAGGGTGAAAGGATACTGGGTAGAAAATAAGTGTCTGTTTGAACTTCTCTCTTCATGCACATACCTTGACAACCCTACTAGCACAGAATTATATATGCAATCTTGATTTCAAAACACAGAATAGATACCAGTGTCCTAATCAGTAAAAGAAGTAGGCCAATCACCCTTCCCTTCACCTTTACTCATCCCTTTCCTGTCCACTGTGACGGCTCTCATGACACTAAGGCTATCTTCTGAATGCTTCACTTTCTAGTAGTCTCTGGAAATCCCCATTTTGGGTGTGTATTGAGTAAAGAAAAAACACAACCACACAAATCCTGACCATATGTGAAATGCTCTCTGATTTCATAAGGAGGAAGGAAGCTTGATTTCTCTGGCCATAACCTGCCTGCTTCACATCCTCCAAACCCTCTACACACACTCACACACACATACACATGAATTTCCTCCACAGACATATGTCAGTCGCTCTTTGGTCTCTCTCTATATTTACCTCATCCTCATTTTTACTGAAATAAATCCCAATATTATATCCATGTTAAAATAACCTTCATCTTTCAGAAAGAGTCGAATGTGGTGGGATTGTGGCTATTATCAGATAGATGAAGAGTTCTCTCAGAAACCATTCTGCTTCAGAGCTGCACACAGACCTGATAGTTTCTACCACCCTGTTTGAGAGTTTCCTCTAATTGAGGGAATACCTTGTTCCAGACACTATGATAAATTCCTAAGGCTCAACATCACTACTGCCCACATTAACCTCTGAGGTTAGTGTCCTGGACCCAGAGTAGTTGAGTTACTTCCCCCCATGCACACACAACCAATTATTTGCAGGCCTGAGAATTAAAGCCAGAGCTTTCTAATTTTAAAACCCACATGCGTAATGCAAGAGAGGGAACATCTCTCCTTATTCTTTCAAATTCAATCAGTGAATGTCATCAGACCTCTAAGAGACTTTTAGCAAAAGTAATAATCTTTTTTTTTTAATATTAAGGTGAAAATAGTTTCCAAACCAGTAAATGTCATTATCTGGAAATAGACTCTTCATTGACATTTAAGGATGAGTAATGCAATGATCTGCTTCAGGATCCATGTCATGGAGCCATCTTCATGCTCAGTCTGTTACACATGGATTTCTTTTTGCTCTTTATAACACAATGGTCCAATACATACTCACGTAAAATTTTATTTTCTAAAAATGAAATACTAAATACCAAATGTACTTACAAAAAAAAATTTATATTATCCGTTGAGGTAATTTGAAGAATGATATAACATCCCTGACTGATTTACTTTTAAAACTTTATTTTTAACTATTAATTCACTGAATTTCTGTAACTCTTAAATTATAAAGAAATTTTGAGCAGAAGCTTTTGAGATTTAATTAAATTGGAGTCCTTGATATAATTTTTTAAAATCATTTGGTGTTTAGAAATGTAGGTGGGTAGTATATTCCTTAAAGTCATGAAGTACAATGCTATTGACTATTTATTCACCAAGACAGATGAATATACAGCTCATTTATTCTTAGGAAACAACTAATCATTGACATCTCTGATTATGTCACTCCTCATTATTTTGTAGGACACAATCTCTGAGATTCTTCTGATATAGAAGAATAATGTAGTTCTCAGATTTTGCAATAACCTTCCCCAAAATATTCTAGTTAAGAATATTGTGAGAGGGAACTGTGACCATCCACAGAGCAGGCCCAGCGGCCTGCTGAGGGGCAGAGCCGCCCCCCACCCCCAGCGCCTGCCAGGTAGGCGGAACGGTGACCACCGGCAGAAAAGGCCCAGTGGCCCACGGCTGAACAGAGCTTCCAATCACTCCTGCAAGGTAGGCGGGCCTGCGACCCACCAGCAGAAGAGGAGCAGCGGCCTGCTGAGAGGCAGA
>NW_026000019.1:16590456-16615664 GCF_001458135.2 Marmota marmota marmota
AAAAAAAAAAAAAAAAAAAAAAAAGAATATTGTAACTTGAAATTATATTTTACACAAGGATGTGATCCTAACACGAGCTACTGGGTCAGCACCAAATATTGGCTAGAAAATACATAGAATTTCAATTCACTTCTGGTGAATCTAGTTGCCATACACTCTAATGTTTTAAAGGTAAAATACATTCAAACTGATTATTCAGGACATCAAAGTCACGTGCTCCCCACTGAGACTCTGAAATAAGGACAACACATTTCATTTTACTTTCCATTCATTTTATGTCAAAAAGTATTTCTTGAACATTGTCTATACACCTACACCTCTTTCTTCACCTCCTACCTAATGAGGAAAGGAAGAAGTACCTCTCTACCACTCCCACAGCTCATAATTCCACATGGTGAGGCTGAAAATACAAGAATGCAGATTGAGATCCCCGCCACCAACACCCAACTTTCTTTTGCTTTTTCCTCTCTAGCTTCCATATATGAGAGAAAACACAGGATCCTTGACCTTCTGAGTTTGGCATTTTTTGCTTAAGATAATAATCTCTAGTTCCATTCATTTTCCTAAAAATGACATAATTTCACTTTCTTTATGGCTGAGTAAACCCCACTGTGTGTGGGGTGTGTGTGTGTGTATACACATACTACATTTTCTTGATCTGTTCATCTGTTGGTGGACACCTAGGATAGTTCCATAGTTTGGCTATTGTGAATTATGCTGCTGTTAACATGGAGATGCAGGTATCATTTTAGTAGTATGACTTTAATTCTTCAGGATAAATACTGAGAAATGATATAGCTGGCTCATAGGGTGATCCATGCCTAATCTTTGGAGACACCTTCATACTGATTTCCATAGCAGTTGTATTAATTTATAGTCCTATCAACAGTGTGAGTGGTCCTTTTTCTTCACAGACCCTCCAGCATGTATTGTTTGTATTCCTGATGACTGTCATTCTGACTAGTATGAGATGAAATCTCAGTGTAGTTTTGATTTGCATTTCCCTAATTGCTAATGATGTTGAACATTTTTTTGTATGTTTATTGGCCATTTGTATTTCTTCTTTTGAGAAGTATCTATTTAATTAATTTGCCCATTTATTCATAGGGTTATTTGGTTTTGGAGTGTTAAGTTTTTTGAGTTCTTCATATATTCCAGATATTAACCCTCTGTCCAAAAAGTAGCTAGCAAAGATTTTTTTCCCATTCAATAGGTTATTTCTTCACAGCCCTAATTATTTCCTTTACTATACAGAAGCTTTTTAATTTGATGCCATCCCACTTACTAACTCTTGGCATTATTTCCTGAGCTTTTAGGGTCTTATTGAGAAAGTCACTGCCTGTGCCTATTTGCTGTAGTGTTGACCTTACATTTTCTAGAAGTTTTTTTGTGTGTATGTGATGCTGGGGATTGGACCCCAGGCCTTATGCATGTGAGGCAAGTACTCTACCATCTGAGCTATATTCCCAGCCCCTTACACTTTCTTTTAGGAGTTTTTTAGGTTCTGGTCTAATTCCTAGGCCTTTCTTCCATTTTGAGTTGACTTTTGTGCAGGGTAAGAGATAAGGGTCTATCTAGTCTCATTCTTCTATATGTGAATAACCAGTTTTTCCCAGCACCGTGTGTTAAAAACGTTCTTTTTCCCAGTGCTTGTTTTTGGTACTTTTGTCAGAGATCAGATGACTGTAGTTTGTCTTTATCTTCTATTCCATACCATTGGTCTATGTGTCTGTTTTTATGCCAATACCATGCAGTTTTGGGTACTGTAGCTCTGTAGTATAATTTGAAGCCAGGTATTGTGATGCCTTCAGCATTGCTTCTTTAGCGTAGAATTGCTTGGTTAAAACAACTACACTAAAAATGCTAAAAATGAGGAAAATAGAAACAAATATGTATGTGTATACACATCCAAGAACTAATCAGCATAGCAAGAACACACACACCAAGGAGGGGGGGGCAATTCTTAATGAAAAATGAAGCAATCCTCTCTACTGACGTGGTCAAAATAGTTTATGAGAATGTATGGTCCTTGTCTATGCTTAACTGTCTTTCTTTCCATTTCTTCTTGGGTTATATACTGAATGAGATGGCTGGGGGTTGTAAACTCCTTCCCTATTTTTGTGTTGCTCACCAAGCTGCCAATTGGAGTGGCCTAAGATTGACACTGGTTGAAATAACTCAGCTTCCTTTCTCACCACTATGAGGTAGAATGGAGTGGAATGTACTGTCAGTTGGAGTTCTGTCTGCATAGAGCAATCCATGCACTCCCAGGGTGAAGCTTCTGCAGAGTTCTATGAGTGGAGTTCAAGCAGGTGGGGCTTAGGTCTAATCAGGCCTCAGGGGCTTTTTTGGGTGGTGTTTGCTCTGGTGAAATTAGATCAACACACCCCTAGGGCCTTGCAGATGCCAATCTCAGGAGCCTCCCCAAAATTCTACTCATGGGGCAAGGAAGTCAATCCTCCACATACTCTGCTGCCCAGCAGCCCTCCCAGACTTAGTCCCTGAGAGTTTTCACACCCAGCTATTCAGATTTCCAACCTGCTTCAGCTAGTCACATGAGCTGCCAGACTCAAAGGAGAAGTGAGTTAGGCTCAAATTTGCTTTTCCAACTTGAATTCCTCTGGATACAATCTTCTCTGTGCCAGTTTCACTCACATTCTGCTAAGTACACACTAGGCCACATGGCAGGTACTTGCCAGGATACCTTGGCAATGTTTGTTCTGATCTCCCAGCTCCCCAGCAGCAGCTGCAGAGAGGTCCCTCAAATGACTCTACCTCAGCTCTCCAGTCCCCTCAAGAAACAGAGCAGTGGCCTGAACTTAGTTCACAGAGCAGTCTCTGAATCAGTTAAGTTCAGGCCATGTTTATGATCTCAGGTTTTTTGCATAGCAAACCTATCCATTGTATTTCTCTATGTGTTCTCCCCTCCTCTGTGGTGAACCAGCACCACTGCCACTGCCACAATCAGCTCAGCTCCAGTGTTCTCTTTTTCTTTGTTCAATATACCCAGATGTCTGAGTCGCTAAGATACTCTGTCTGCACTATTGAATTTTAGTGAAATCACTCCTTCACTCATCTTGCTGAGAAGCAGTACTCTGCTGCTTGAATCCCAAGTCATGGAGCAACTATGAATGCAGCCTTTTTCTACTCCTCCATCTTTAAAGCAAAATATAATTTTTAAAAGGACCTATTGGCTGTGTACTACAAAACTTGAGGGATAAAACTAGTTATAGACATCAAATGGCCTGTTGGTCCAAACAATATAATCAGATTGCTTTCCCCTCCATATGTGGACTCTGCTTGTCTCAAAAATTCTCTTCTAAAAACAGTCTTCTCACCTGTGACTAGGGAAAATGGCCCCTGGAAGTACAAAATTAATTTCATTTATTCCTACTTGTTCTAGTAGAAAAGGCCTAATTTGGTATGTCAGTTTGGCTAACATTTTAGTTCTTCTAAAGTGGTTACAAAATTTAGACATTTTGCTCTATAATTCTTATAGAACCTCATAGAATAGAAAAAGATGGAAACAACTCTTAAAAAATACATTCTTTAATTTAAAACTTTCCCACATAAGCCCAAAAAAAAACCCTTCTAGATTCAGATGGTTTCACAAGTGAATTCTTTCATATATTCAAAGAAGAAAGAATACCAATCTTACATAAAACAGAAGTGAAATTTTACCAATTTGTTTTATGAGGCCTGATACCAAAACCCAAAAACACATTTTTTAAAAATGAAAATTGAAGGCTAACATTTTTTTATGAACACAGAATTTAAAAAGCCTCTACACAGTGCTAGCCAATGATACCCACCAAATAGAACAAAGATGATCATAATCAAGAAGGTTTATCCTCAAAATGCATAATTAGGTCAACTTCAGAAAACCAATCAATGAATGGGTTTCACCACATTAACAAAAGAGGAAAAATTATCATCATCTCAGAATAAAGAAAGAACACATGATAAAATTTAACAAATGTATTTATTACAGTTTGCTAGTTGCTCAAATATAAAGTTTATACTGTAGTATGCAAACTTTATATTACTACATTCAAAGCAATTGTTAACTAAATTACTCAGTGATCAGGAAGCTGTGTTTAAGCATTTTACATAATATTATAATGTTATTTGTGCAAACAATAGAAAACTACACACACACACACACACACATACATTCTATAAAGTTTGGATGTTTAAAACCAAAAATCTTCCTTTTCCTAGGACCTCCTCCTTCCAAGGCAGATACTGGCCACTACTGTCACACTGGCAAGTCCTGGAAAACTGACCAAAGCCAGCAGACCCCTTGCACCCCCAAGGATTCCAGCCCAGGCTGAGGCAAAATCCAATACCCTACACCAATTTTTTGTGCATATACAATGAAATTTCCCTTTTTCTGAGTAATGGTGCCTATTGATTCTCATTGCTTCAGTGTCTGGCAACAGTAATCAGTTTCACCTCCCTAAGAGTAATTGAGATGCCCTTGCTGCTTTTTTCTTTGTTGTCAGCATGTGTGACCTGCACACCAAGATATAGTTCATCAACTTGCAACTAGTTTAGAGGAAAGATCTCCTCTAAACTCTTCCTGGTCACATCCTTGTTGTCCTCATTGAGAAAAGACACTCTTCCAAAATCATCACCATGGTACTGATGGCAGCTGTCTTCTCTGGCCATGATGACTACCTCACCTTTTCTTTGCAGCAGCAAACACTGACTACACAGGCCTTCCTTTTTGTCTGAGACCTACAAGTAACTCCTCCATTAGCAATAACTCTTCTCTGCCCCACTATAACTATCAGCCAACTACCAACACTCTGTTGGGATCCAATTGCTGTTATCAGGATAATTTGACCTCCAGCCTACAAATCAATGCTACCTGTGGCCACCTGCTGTAGTAGCACAAAGGAAACCAGTTCTATCTGAGTCATGTAACACCTAAATTAAGTCACAAAGTGAGGGGGGGTGGGGGGAGACACCTACAATTTCAGACTCCAAACCCAAGGTGTGACCCAACTCCAAATAATGTCCTCAGGGTGAAGAGTGGTTATGGGGCACATAGCTGAATAATAAATCAATATCTATGAAACAGGAAAATGAATAAACCAATTATTTGATTTTTAAAAGGAGGAGGAAGTGCTCTACCTGAAGAAAACTTAACAGGGAAGACACTTATTAGGGTATGTTTGTGCTTCTTGCACTTGGGTAAATGTCAGAAAGCAGAAAGAATGACACTATCTAAACTGCCACTTATTCAGACTAAATGGTTGACTCATTGTTTTACATGCCTATGTTCTACATAAGAGGCTTCAATGGCAAAAGGACTTGCCCACGAACAGCTGTTTTAAGATACATTTTGCTTTTTCAGAATGCTCATGTCCCTCTCCATCTCAGTTCTTTCTTTGTCACACCATGGGATGTGACTATCTCACTATGTACTCGTGTTCCCAGAAGTACACCCATTACTCCTCTTACCATGCCATTCCAGATTTAAATTCTCCTTAGTAAGGATGGCCCAGCATCTGCAATCCAATGGCCAATCCCTGCCTGGGTCCTGGAAATGGGATCCATTGGGCTGACAGCAAAAGGATCAGATAAAGACACCAAATGTAGACTTTCTTCACCTCTCTCTTTCTGGCCTCTTTAGCACTTGTACTCACCCTCCATATATGGTAAATCTTCCTCTGCAAATCCATACCAGAAGTGAGCTTATTTTGCAACTCTGAGGGGAAACATGTTTGGGGCATGGAGTCTGCTCTAGTACTAGAGTCTGTTTCTGAGTCTCACAAATGCATCCTTGGTTAAGTAGAACAGAAGCCATAACAACCTGGATAAAACCACAAAGATATAAATGAGTCTTTGAGTACTTTATGGAACGCTTTATTTGAGAAGCGGACATTCTAGAAAAGGTCAGCAAGATGATTTACCCCTCCAGACTTCCTAAAATGATCAGTATTATAAAGAGTAATTTGTTGCTATTTTTTTTAAAAAATGAAATAGTACATGCAGAGTGGTGGCGAGGGACCTTAAAATGGAATAATAGGGAGCTCCTTCCCATTACAGACCCTTGGCCAGTTGTATCTCAAAATTGCCTCTATTAAGAGTTTCTTATGTTTCCATAAGTCCTATGCAGTTGCATATGTATATGTGTTTTAATAGCTATTTAGCTTGTTCCTTTGCTTTATACAAATGTATAGATATGACTTGTTCTGTATTTTTTAATACTAAGCTATCTTTATTATATGATTCTTAAAAGCCACATATATTATCTCCTATTGCTGGACACTTAGGGTGTTTATTTTTTCTCATTACAAATGATGCTGTAATATTTTGCACACACATCTCTTTGATTATATGGGTGCACACCCATTGGATGAATTCCTGAAATTCCTAGATAAGAAGCTATGTGGGTGGTTATTGCTAAATTGCCCTCCACAATGTACTTTGTACCATTTTGTACTCATACAGGGAAAGTACACTGTATCCCTGTATCCTCAGTAACATTCTTGTATTAGTCAACTTTTTAATCTGAACTTTTCAACAATCTGATACGTAAAAAATGATACTTCTCTTGTTTTTTTTTTAATTTCAATATGCATTTCTTTAATTGTGAATAAAGTTGAGTATACAGTCAGGTACATTTATTTCTCTGTGAAATGTCTATATTATTGGCTTTTTATTTTTATAGCATGACTATCTCTTGTTGACTTGTAAAAGTTCTTCTATGTTAAGAAAATTAGTATTTTCCTGGAGTGGTTTATATACATATAAATATATATGTTTACATATAATCATATACATATATGTGTATGTATATATATATTGTAATTTTTCCAGTGGTCTTTTTACTCCATTTAGAATATTTGTTGCTATTCAGAAAGCTTCTCTTTTCTTTGATATATAGCTACTTATCAGTATTTTTTCTGCCTTTATGTTTTTATATCTTGGTTAGAAAATTCTTCCTTACTCCCAAATTATTGATTTTTAAAAGCACATGTTTTTCTTGAATACTTTCTTCTTTTTGAAACACTTATTTTTACAATTTAAAGATTGGTAGAGATTCATCTATATTATTTTTCCCTAAATGGAAATAAAGTTGATCTAATACCAAACTAATAGTCTAATACCAAACTAATAGTCCCACTGATTTGGAAATTCACATGTAATCCTGTGTTATTCTGAGCCTATCTGTACACTTTGCTATCCTCTAGAGGCAGTGTGTACTAGGCAAGCCTTCACAAGCTAAGAGGTGCCAAAAAATTGGTCCCTGTGGCCCCTAGGGCAGCTTAGCTATGGGCCTGAGGTCGCCCAAGACTTAGCTAAGCCAGCTGCCTCTGCAAGCAGCCTGATTAATTTCCCAGTATTTCATGAAAATATTTTCCTTTTCTATATGCACAGCACCCAAAGAAGGCTGGGGAGCACTGAGGCTGTGTGTAAGGATGTAGGCTTAAGTCATCTCTGGGCAAAAAGATATCTAGGTTCAAAGTTCTATCTTTATTAGTTATATAACCTTGGGTAACTGATTAACTTTATGTTCCTTTGTTTTAAATGGGAATTAATGCAACTTGCTGTTATTATTATTTACTTGTTTTTCTTTTATTAGGAGTGGATATTGAATTATAACACAATTATTTATCCCCTAATACCTTACAGACACACTACTTTAACTATTAATATATGTTTTAAATCAATAGATTTCTTAATATTGAACCATTTGTTCATTCCTATGCCTAATATATTTTGGGGTTTTTAAAAATATTTTTTATTATACATGAACACAATATCTTTATTTTGTTTATTTATTTTTTATGTGGTGCTGAGGATCCAACCCAGTGCTTCACATGTGCAAGGCAAGCACTCTGTCACTAGCTGCAACCCCAGCCCATATATTGTTTTCTATATTAATGGATGCCATTAACTAATTGTTAGTATTCACATTGATATTCAAAAATCACATTTTTCAGTTTTATTTCCATCATTAACGTGTTTTGGTATAACTGTTTTCTGGTGTCACAGAGAATATTTGAAAGCTTTCCTTCTCTATGCATTGGAAGAGCTAAAATAACATTAAGAGGTCCAGAAATATCTGTAAAGATCTCTGAGCTTGGGATAGGGTTGTGTCTCAGTGGTAGAGCACTTGCCTCGCAAGTGTGAAACACTGGGTTTGATCCTGAGCACCACATAAAAAAATAAAGTTATTAGAAAAAAATCTCTTGGCTTGGTATTTCTTACTGAGTAACTCTTAGACAACTTTCTCTATTCTAAGAAAATCAATCTGTTTATATTTCATATCTTTGCTATTATCAAGTTTGGTGACTTATAGTTTCCTAGAAAGCTATCTATTTCAATGACATTTTCAAATGTATTTGTTTAGAATTGATCAAAGGATTCTACGATAACTCTTTCAAAGTCTTCTGTGTCTGTGGAAATTTTTCTATTCTAATATTCAATGTTGTAAACACATTCATATAATTGATAAAGTAACATGAGAATCTAACCCCTCCCAAAAATCTATTAGTATCTAGTATCTACTTAACATTATAATTGAATTGAGTAATAAGCAAAATTTTAGAGTTTTCTATATATCTCCTTTCATCAACCATAACTTGATAAGTATTTTGGTCAGCAAATATGTATTAATAATCTACTAAATAATGTTCTAGGTAACAGAAACAGAGTGGAGAAAGGGGTTTACGTACCCAAACATAATCGGAAACTTGCTCATAGTAATACAGTCATTAAATTTAGTTAGAGCTATAAATAGAAATATATCACTTTACTGAGGGATATTCATTGCAACAATTTCAAGAAAGGGAAAAAGAGACATTCAGTAACTGGATTTAGCTTGGTGTTTGCAACCTGGTATCCCTTAATACCATACAGACACACTACCTTGAAGACCCCAATGTCAGGGTCTTGCCCAAGGCAAGACTTACAAAGTCTGAGAACCTATCTACCACTTCCTCAACCACATTTTTGCATGCCTTGTAAATACAACTAGTGCTTTTCTTAAATAATAACCTATTCAATTTTATAGAATTCTTCTGTATACAAAAGTTTTCATTCAATGCAGTACATAGGTAAATAACGCACAGCTTGTTGGTGATCCTGAGGGACTCTCCCTATCAGGTTCAGGATATAAGCATCTCCTCTTACTGTATCTTCTGTACTATTTATTGCCAATTTCTCTCAGTGATACTAGTGGTAAATATGTTGGATATACCCCCTGTGCCAGCTATTAATTTACTACATTTCCACATAAAATTGACCTTTGTTGCCTGTGAGAATGAAGTTAGACCCTGAAATATTTCTCTTTGGACAGCTAACATAATGTTAATGAAGGACACTGGAGAGATGCTAAAAAGAAGGTTCTCATCCTGAATCCAATGTGTTCCTCTGGGCAGCCTCCTGCCATACTTGCAGATTCTGTCTGGATCCAGCAGCACACATGGTTTCTGTAGTAGCAACACCTCTCAGTGGCCAAAAGCACATAGCAATTTCCTTGGACCAGCAGCACATGGCATCTTCCCAAGGGAAACTTCCCCCAGAATGCTCTCTGCCAGACCAGTAACTCCTCATAGACTGTTTCATAGCCTCAGCAAATTTCACCTTCCAATAAGTCACAACACAATCTCTGCAAAGTCTGGATCACAGACCTGAGGAGAGGTTTGAATCAGCTTTGCATCACACTAATGAAATACATGACGCAGGCCACTTTTGAAGTAAAAAAAAGAGGTTTAATATGGTTTGGGCCTCTGGCAAAGGTGACACTTCAAAACAAGAGCCCATGTTGGAGCATATGCTCATGTCTCAAGCCAGGAAGCAATGAGAGACTGAGAGACTGAGGTACCTCAACTCCCTTTGAGGGCACACCACCAATGACCTAAGGACCTCCCCCTATGCCTTACTTCTTAAAGGTCCACTGCACCTCCCAATATGGCCACGTGGGGTCTAAGCCTTTAAACACATGGCCCTTAGGGGGCATTCAACAATAAAATGGTGGCAAAAGGAAAGAGAGGTTTTCCAGAACCTGGTGACCTATCTTCCTTGAGTAATCTACCTCTTCTCTAGGGGTGGTAGCTGCAACCCATATCTGCTATTATTAGCGGTTATGGGCTGAATTCTTTCCTAAAAGAACAGAACAGGTGGAAGTCCTGACCCCAGAGTTTCTTTTTTCTCCCTCACTTTTTAAAAATTGTAGTTGTACATATTGATGGGATTTGTTGTTACACATTTGTACATGTATACAATATAACAATATAATTTGGCCAGTATGGCTCCCCAGACTCCCCTTTCCTCCCTCACTCCTCCCCACACCTTGGTTCTTTTCCTATACTGATCTCTTTTTGATTTTCAAGATCCATCCTCATCTTTGTTTTCCTTTTTTCTCTCGAGCTTCTGCATATGAGAGAAAATATAGGACCCTTGATCTTCTGTGTTTGACTTATTTCACTTAACATGATGGTCTATTCACTTTCCTGCAAAAGCCATGATTTCAGTTTTCTTTATGGCTAAGTAAAATTCATATATATAATTTTCTTTATTCACTCTTTTGTTGTTGGACACTTAGGCTGGTTCTATAGTTTGATTATTGTGAATTTTGCTCCTATAAACATGTGTATGCATGTGTCATTGTAATAAGATGCCTTTAACTCTTCAGGGTAAATACTGAGAAATAGTATAGTTTAGTCATACAGTGGTTCCATGTCTAATCTTTTGAGGAACGTCCATACTGATTTCCATAGTTAACCCCAGTATTTTAAAATATGACTCTTTGGAGAGAAAATCTTTAAAATGTTAGTTAAGTTAAAATAAGTTTTTAAGTGTGGACCCTAATCTTTAAGAAGAAATTTAGACCAAGACACACAAGGAAAGAAAAAGACAGGAAGACACAGAGAGAAGACCATGTGAACTCATGGATAAGAAAGATATGTAGAGGTAGAGAGGGCCCCAGAATAAGGAAACCCTTCCAATACTTTGATCTTGTCTGCTAGCTTCCAGAATTATTTAAATCAAAATAAACTTCTATTGTTTAAGCCCTCAAATCTATGGTATTTTGTGAGGTCATTGCTTTAGCAGAGACTAGGCAACTAACTCCCTATTACTCTAACTTCTTGTTGTAGTCAATAATTCGATATATTAAATTTTCCTAGTTCCAATTGCTGTCTGGTTTTTATCTCTTGACTGGACTCTTACTGATACACCTGTCATATACATATTGTTTTAACAATTTTCAATTCTTTATTCTTTGTATTAACTTTTTTGAAGGGGCAGATACTGGGGTTTGAACTTAGGGGCATTCGACCACTGAGCCACATCCCCAGCCCTATTTTGTATTTTATTTAGAGGCAAGGTCTCACTGAGTTGCTTATTGCCTCGCTTTTGTTTAGGCTGGCTTTGAACTTGTGATCCTCCTGCCTCAGCCTCCCAGGCCATTGGGATTACAGGCGTTCTCCACCACACCTGGCTCAACACTTAAAATCTTGTTGATATCAAATACTTACGTGAAATGCTCAGCTTATAACATGTCTTCTTCCCATGGGACTCATCCCCAACTTTGTATTTGGTTCCTCTCTATACTTATTGTTTTTAAGTGTAAGCCCTTGACAGTCACTTCCAAACCTTTTCCAGGTTGCTGAAGACAAGCCATGAGGTGAGTTAGAAAAACAGGTAAGTCCACAACTACATTCTTCTCAGACACTTCCTACCATGCTGGGTGCTCCACAGTGCATCTCCATGCTTGCAGTGTGCCGTGCTCCACATAAATGGAGTGCTTTCTTCGTGGCCACACCATCTACATGCTTTGCTCAATGACCAGCAGATGCAAAGTAGATTGTCACTTACTTTCATCTCTTCACTGTGTCATAGCACTACTCTTCCTCATGAAATGGTAGCTTTGTTTTCAAATTCCTTAGTCCTGACTCTCCTACCACTCTATGAGGGTAGAATAAAATTCAGGTTCCATCCTAAATCTACCTACATCTAAGACTTTGCCATTCCAGTTAAGGGTATTGTTTATGCTTTTCAAGTCTGAGTCATCTATTTTGGGGAACTCTGAACTGCTCAAAAACGGAGAAATATAGATTCGTTTCACTTTTCCCTTTGTTTCATCTGACTATACAAATGTTAGTTGTACATCATCATTAGGGTTGTGATTCCTACTTACATGAAAAAAGATGCCTTCTACTCTTTCTTTAACCTTTTAAGTGATTTCAGAGATGAAAAGGGGATAAAATTACCTAACCATCTTTAAGCACATTTCCTAATAATTAGCAACTTGAACAGTCTCTGACATTTCATTTTACCCAGATGAGAAATATAGCAACTGGAATGGGCTCTCTCCCAGGGGATCTCATCAGCCACACAGCACTGGGACTGAATTCAGTTGCAAAACACTTCTCAGCCCAACTTTCTGAAAATCACTACCAATTGACTAAAGCTGGCCCGTGACACAAGAATCATTTGCCATTCAAGGTCTATATTTGTGATTCTTACTAAGTAATTCATTTGTGAAATCCTTCATATGTAGCTTCAAATAGCCACTTGTACAGATAATTTTAGGGATATTTTCCAGTGACACCACTAGTGAATCATCTGTGCTGATGTTTGGATTCCCAAAAGTAGAACTTAATTCAGTCTTGACTTCCAACAAGATCCATAGTGGGAAAAAGTTTAACACTTGTGCTTTTAAGGCACAGACACAGATCAGAGAAATTTAAGGAAGGAGCATTGTCAGAGGCTGGTCCAAAAGGGTCTCTTCATCTGTGAGCCACAGAGATTAGTAATTTTCACTTTTGTTCACTCTTTATAGAATCTCAAGGTTTAAGCTGAAATTTATAAACTGAATATGAGTGGAACAAATTACTAAAATAAAATGAATTTTCTATTCATTCTAGATGGCCTAAAATTAGCTAAGCTTCTATCTCTAAGTTTTATATAGCCTTTGCTCTCTGAAGGATGCGTGTATTTTTTAACATCATCATTAAAAGATAATCCACAAATTTTGGATTTATTCTCTTTGTATAGATCACTTTTTAAAGAAGATATGCCTAGTAGGGTTTTACATTTTAGATTTCTTGTTCTGTTTTTAGTTCCATAGACATCCCAAAGTCTGAGAGCAACATAAAAATGACTCATATACTCACAAAAGCAAAGTGCCACACTGCCTTTTCACTCATTCCTGCATATGTGCAGCTATATCTCCCAAGTGCCTACTATGGGTTAGGAACCCTTCTACAACCAATGGCATAGCACTAACCATGACAGAAAAAAATACCCACTCTGTTGCCACTTTCATTCCTGTGGACATCTGAAGACACAGGGAAACTAGTTTTTCAGTCATTAACTTCCAATTTGTCTAAGCTCTGTCTAAGAGTGCCCTGAGCATGTGGAAAGGCTCCTAAGGAGACTTTCTGTTAGAGTGCTGCAAGTTCCCTCACACTTCCACTCACCTCAAGCCAATTGAGGGAGGTTGCAAAAGGACTCTTTGAAAAGTGAGTATCCATTCTCTGGAATTTGTGGAGCATAGGGGCAAGTTATCTGACCAATTACTGAATAACAAACTACAGGAAGATTCCTTCTCACTATAGTAAAAATAACTACTAACAAAAAAAGATAAACATTAGAAAACAAAGATTGGTGAGGATGTGGAGAAAAAAGGAACTATTTATGTTGCAAGTGGGAACATACATTAGTACAGCCACTATTAAAAAAAAAAAAAAGGTACAGAAGTTCCCCAAAAAGCTAAACATAGAGCTAGGTATGATCTGGCTATCTCCTTCTAGGTATATATCTGAAGGAAATGAAGTCGCACACAACAGAGATACATGCATACCCACATTTAGTGTAGCCAAGATACAGAATCAGCCTAATTTCAGGACAACAAATGAATGCATAAAGAAAATGGAATATGTACACAATTTGACCATAAAGAAGAAGGAAATCTTGTTATTCACAGGAAAATGAATGGAACTAGAGAATATGATGTTAAGAGAAATAAGCCAGACACAGAAAGACAAGTAACAAGACCTGGAAGTAGAAAAGAAACTCATCTCTTAGAGATTGGGAAGGCCTGGAACAGAGGGGAAAGAAGACAGAGGGGGAAAGGGTAGGGTAGAAAAAAAGCAGGTAGACATGATCAATTCATGATAATATGATGTAAGGAAATACCACAGTGAATTCCATTAATTCACACAATTAATAAGTATTAATAATTATAATTATTAAAATATATGCTTAGACTTTTAAAAAGCAAAGGTAAATGTACTAGAACTGCCTATAGAAGAAAAAGAAGGCTGTACCAGTAGCAAGAGACACAACCATTGAAAGCAAAAGTCTGGTTTTGTGGAGCAGATAGAAATCTGTAGAATGATGCTGGCTGATAGGCAAGTCAACTGGCCAGCTGTTAGTCCACCAAAATGTCCTGCCAAGAATGAGGCAGGTGAACAATAGGAGGATGGAGGAATGCCCTAGAGGCAGAGTGGGTGAAGTCAGTCACATGGAAGCAGTGTCACTCCTGCCAGGAGCCACAGATGAAAGTCTCTGGAGAGGAAGCCACTAAATCAAAGGAATCAGCCCAGGAAAGCAAAGGCAAGTCCTAGATTCTTCCTTCCCCTGATGTCTTCATCCCCAGATTATGGCATCCCAGGTCCAGAACTTCCCTGCCCTTTACCTCTCCCTCTCCTACTCTAATATTTTATTAGGTGGAAAATGCAATCAAAAAATGTCAGGTCAAAAAAGTCCCTCCCTGCCTACCTTTTCTCTCCCAAGCAGAGACAAGCCTCAGCTGAGGACAAATAAATTTTAAAATGAATAAGATTTGGGGCTTTTTAAATTTGTCAATACTGTTTTTCATTAAAGAGGAAAAAACAAATAAATTATATACTAGGGGGTATAAAGAACAAGACAAAAAGAATAAATTAAAGATACTTTGCTTCATTCTACTGAAGGCAGTTCATTAAATAAACTGTTAAATAAGTTTAGTTTCTTTTAAGTAGAAAGAAATCCAGAGTTAGGAAAACTTCTGAGTTAGATTTACAGGGAGCATAAGGTGACATGACTGTAGAATCTTTTAGTATAAAAAGTAAAGTTACGACACCTCCTTGGCCAATTTCTAAACAATCTATGGTGATGGAAGATTACAAATACACAAAAAAACTAATATATACTCCGTTATTGTGCATCATTACCAGGTTTTTCAAATAGCTCTGATTATTTCTATCATATACTGTCAGAATTGGGAGAGAACCTTAGAGCTCTCATTTTTTTCCTAATGCTAAATTTGAGTGTGAAGCATGTAAAAAGGTCAAATGGTGGTCAAATAAACAGTTCCAATCACCTGTGCAAGAGGATACAAAGTTCATCCAGAATAGGAGATAAATGAGTCAAAGATAAATTTAGTGGATGTTTTTAGATCAGCATGCCCTGGTAGGATAGATCCAGGAATATTTAAGACAGGTCCTGAACTTACCATAGAAACAATCTTTTTAAACACATGGAGGACAGCTATGAAGCCTAAAACCTGAGAAATGACACATGCAGGGCTTGCAACTAAAGAATATAAAGTCATAACCCTCAAAATTATAGCATGGTCACCTTAACTTTGATATGTGAAAAGACCAAACTCATTAATCATTTCATTAGTCTTCCAGTGAGCAGTCAGTGGGACTTTGGGAATGATTAATCAGTCAAATCTATGTAATACTGTTCTATGACAGATTGCCAGGCATTATTGATGGAAAGAAAAGAAAAAAGACTTTAATCCTGGTCTCTTGAAGGACATGCTCATAAATAAAGCTGGAGAAAATATTTTTAAAGTGCATCACTATATGAATTCTCAACTTATTAGAAAGCACAACAGATAGAGTTTTATTATTCTCTTTTCTTTCCTGAACAAAGGCCAAGAGATATGGCTGACCCTCTACTAGATAAAAAAGAAAGGTAGGAAGGAAGGGAGAAAGAAGGGAGGGGAAAAAGAAGAGAGGGAGAGAGAAATCTTCCAATTGTTATAACTTAAGAGGGTGCAATTCATATTGCAAATGAAGAAAACACACTATAAAATGACTTTGCAGATGGATTTAAATCAACCCAGTGGCTCCCGGGGGAAAAATGAGAGAGGTTCTGGGGATTCAGAAAAAGAAAGCTAGCTGGGGACAATCAGAACAGGCTGGACAAAAATAGAGCACTTCATGGGACTGAGTAAATTTCTTCATGCTAAAGAAATGGAAAAAAGTCTAATCCCCACGGATGGAGTCACAAGAGGACCGGAATGGAGTGCAGGATTCCACTGACTCAGAGACGTGGGTGTAACCTGGAGCCAGGGGCATTACGGGGACAGAGGCATCATGGGGTTTCTCGAATTGTGGACAGAGTGTCCTCTGGAGTCCCAAAACTTGCACAAATGCTGTCTCAACTGAAACATGGCTGACTTTGATGATTCAATCACCCCACTGATCTCTTCCAAGAAGAAGGCATTCTTTTTGCCCCAGTAACCAAGCAAATAGAAGAGATAAAGCCCTGGATGTTTCTTTCTCCAAATTGTTCCATCAACAACTCGTGACAGCTTTTTACCACCCTTATCACCAGTACTTACAGGTCATGTCATATTCCTGATGCCTTCAATAAATGGTCTAGTCTCCCTATTCATCTCATTCATTATCTAATCCCACTTCCTTTCTTACTGACCTTAACAACTAGCTTTTGGGCAATCACATCCCTTAGCTCCAGGGACATCTACTTACTTCCCTTCAGTTACAAGATGCCCAGCCTCACTTTGGATTTATATCAATGCTTCACCACCAAATTCATAAAATCAGCATTTATGCTACATGACACTTTCATTGCCTCATTTGTACTGAATTTTTAAAATTTTTTTTAGTTGTAGATGCATACAATAATACCTTTATTTTATTTATTTATATGTGATGCTGAGGATCAAACCCAGTGCCTCACTTGTGCTAGATGAGCACTTTACCACTGAGCCACAACCCCAGCTCTGTACTGAATTCTTTTTAAAACCTCGTGTAACCTTGAAAAATTGAACACTAAACAAAACTAAATTAAATATAAAATTTTACACTTACAATCCTATGACTTCAATAAGTTATTCCATAACCTGAGGATTTTTTTTCAGGATGTTTCTCTGAATGACAATATACCAACTTTGCCTGACATAATTTCTCACACTCAATTCACCATTCAAAATCCATGATAACACAGAAATAATAACAATGAAAAGAAAAAAAACTCACCACAATGTTATAAACTAAAAATAAGAATTTACTACAAGTCCAAGGGGAATTTCTATTTAGACACATTGTTAATCAAAATTGATTAAGAAAAATTTTTGAACTATACATCACATTTTCCACAATCTGAATAAAACATAGAAAGGCCCAAAAAAGGGAGAAAAAGGCTTTGACTACATGTCTCCAACTCTCAAATATAAGAAATATAAAAACCAGCCAAACAAATTATGGTTTTCCAACTATATTAGTCAAAGCCCAAATCACAAGCAGCCATGTTATCTGACACTCTTTGATTTTCTCTTCTATATTTACTCAACAACTACATTCTCTAGAGCTCAAATAAGCAGAAAACAGACAGAGTATTCGGTGGTAGAGTGCATCCACTCATTCTTAGTTACCTAAGTAAGTCTACATGAAATCATTGAGAAATAGAAAACAGAAGTGTGCCATGATTAGTATATCTAGGGATATAATTTTTCATATCACACTACATCAGAAAAATATTATATCATGTTTTAATAAATCAAAAAACCCACTTCTTAAACAAAGATCTAATGCCCAATGCAGCTCACCTGCATAAGATAAATGTTTCCTATGTACATTTATGATTATACACACTAACCTACTCATGATAAGATAAAATATTCTCTTTAAGAAACTAATTTCATATCTTCCACAACAAGCTATAAGATAAAGCAGGAGATAGAAACATAAGAGAAAATAAATAAAGCAAGGTAAAGGGAAAAGAAAGATAACTGAAATGAGAAAATGCAAGGACATTCAAAAAACAATGCCAAATTGAAATCCACATCTGTGATGGTAAATGAAAAAACAGACATGATGGGAACTTAAATTTTAATCCAAATTTAAAACCAGCAGTAAATAAAAGGGTATGATTTTCCAAACAAATGAGGGTTCATCCTGGGAATTTAAAGTTATTCCAACATTCAAATAACAATCAGTATAAGCAACATATTAACAGACTAAATAAGAAATAATGATCATTTCATTAGCTACAAAAAAAAAACATTCAGCAAAATTCAACATTCATTCATGATAAAAACTCTTAGCAAAGAATACAGTTGACCTTCCATAACCTAATTAAAGATATCTATACCTACTACTACCTATTCTACATTATGGTGAGAATGAGAGACTGAATGCTTTCTCTGAGGATCATCTAGAAAATCCTGTCCATTGCAATAAGGCAAGAAAAAATAATAAAAGGCATACAAATTGAAAAGAGAGAACTAGAACTACCTTTATTTGCACATAATATTTTTGTGTATCGAGAATTCCAAAGAATCTACAAAACAGTTATTAGAAATAATAAGCAAACTAAGCAAAGTCATGGGCCCAAAGTAAATATCAAGTCAATTGTATTCCTTTATATTAACAATGAACTATTGAAATTTTAAAGTAATTGAAATGATATTGCCACATCACAAAAATGTGAAACACTTAAGAATAAATCTGGCAAAATATGAACAAGTTCTATATGCTGAAAACTACAAATCATCAATAAGAGAAATCAAAGCTATAAATAATTGGAAAGATAAACACATTCATGAAAAACTCAATTATTAAGGTACCAATTTCCCCAATTTGATTCATAAGGACCACACAATACTAATAGATATCCCAATAGAATTGTTGTAGATATTGACAAGCTTATTCTAAAATTTATATGAAGCTAGATGTGATTAGACATCCTGCAATCTTAGCAACTTGGGAAACTGAAGCAGAAGAATTACATGTTCAAGGTCAGCCTTGGCAACTAAGCAAGACCCTATCTCAAAATAAATTTTAAAGGAGGTTGCCTAGGAATTTAGCTTATAGATACAATGCTCCTGGGTACAATCCCCAATACCACTAAACAAATAAATACTAAAATTTATATAAAAAGTAACTGCAACTACCAAAACAATTCTGAAAAGAACAAAGTTGGTAAAATCAAGGTTATAGTAAACAAAGAGAGTATGGTATTGTCAAAGGGAATGAAGGAATATGGTTGCCATGTGAAGAGGTCTATGCTCTCCTGCTAGATACTGGAAACATGTGCCCAGCCTAGTTCCTCCACCACCTCAGGCAAGTGAGTGAATCCATTAGGGACTCCGCATTCTCCTATGCATCTTACCATCTACCTGCCCTACAAGTGAGTCCAGGAAAGACCACCAAAAGAAACTTCCAGCAGAACCCAAGAAAAATTGCCCACCCACAGACTTTTAAAATAGTAAAAATTTATTGTTTTATATTTTGGGTTGGGATTTTTTCATAATAATAAATTATAAATATACCATAGGAATTCCAATGTCTACTGATAATAGTGGAAATATAAATATTGGAAAACCAGCAAGAAATAAATAATGCTTATTTGATCTGATGGTGTTTAGACATTTTACTTTTGCAAATTTTACAAAAATATATTATCATATGAACACATTGCCCAGACCTGGCAAATTCAGTGGGAGACTGCATTTGAAGCTTCACTCAAAGTAAATCTACTTCTAGTAAGTATTATACTTAACACAGAAATTCTGACAACATCTTATTTAATGTCATAGGGAATAGAGGAATGCCATCTGTAATTTTACTATTGTAGCATTGTTCTACACATCTTTCCCAGGAATGAATTACTGTTCATTGCAATTATTTTACTTAATTAATTACAACAGAGTGAAACAATTTGAGTTGACTGAGAGCCAGAATACACTTCATCTGGTCATAGAAGATGCTAATGGAGGAATGGTATTCAATTGTCTACTAGACAAGGACTAAATAAAAGACAGAGGGCCAAGAAAAATTTCTCAAGTCTTCTGTGTAGTATTTGCCCCAGAAGGAATATTACTCATAGGGTACAAAAGTCATAAAAATTCCTTTTGGATATCAACCTTTACATAAATACAGCAGATTTTGAAAATTTGTTTTTTTTTTTTTTTTTTTTTTTAGATTTTGGATTTTAGAAAAAGGTTCACTGTTGGCCATAAACTGGACAACTTCTATGGAAGTTCTCCCTTATTCTCTGGAACTTCTCCTGGGCCAATGATACGATGACCTTATGGACATACAGGGTCTAGAGTCCTCCTCTAATACCATAATACCTACCTTTTGATGGGGAGTACTTCTAAGACCTGTAGGAACAAGTACTGAAAGTCATGTACATCATTCCTTTCTTCATATCCTTAAAATGTGAAAACTAATAAGAACTTCCTGATTCTCAAACCCAGTAAGGGAAGCAATTTAGAGAACACCTTGAAGCATTTATATATAAACATGGGCCAGCAAGAGGAATTAAGGCCTTACATCAAGGCGCTCTGTGACCACAAAGATTCAAAAAAGAAAAAAGAAAGGAAGGAAGGCAAAAATGAAGAAAGAAAAGAAAAATAATCTCTGACCTGCAGATAAGGACCCCCACCCAGGACAGCCTTTAGTATGGCCAATGACCTCCTCCTTCATCTACAGCACCAGCAGTATAATGGAGCCTCAGGTGAAGCCACTGCCTCCAGGTGTGTACTCCAAAGGGGACTCCTCTATACCAGAAAGCTCAATGCTGAGAACCAAGTTCATCTCTGTGGTAAGAACCAGGGCTGCCAAGTACCCACTCTTGTGAACTTTATCATAAGACAACTTTGTGTCATGTCAGCCAGAAAAATCTGGCATGCATGCAGTTCAAAACAGAGCAAAGCTGATCCAATATCTCACGTAGGCAGCAGAGCCAGGAATAAAACTCAAGAATTTAAAGAGGTCAAGCCACACTCCCTGTACTTTATATGAAATATAAAGATCCTGAGTTCCATAGAGCCCTGTGACATGGTGCAAGAGATGACACAGTATAGAAGGCTGGCCAGGTGTAGGGAACAAACAACTTGAATGGGAGCTGGGCAACAAGCACATACCACTACGTGACAACAGCACACCCAGCCTAGAGGATACTACGTAGAGGAGGATGAATATGTGCCAACGACTATGATGTTCTCTGAGTGGGGTTCAAGTAAAGAGATTATCCAGAAATTCCATGGCATCCAAATCATTATGCAAAAAAAAAAAAAAATCTGCTGGGCTTAAATATAGAGGATGACCTGGAGCCACCTAGGAAACAAGAAGAGAGACTAGTAGGTCCTAATTGGAGGCAGGAACCCCATGCACTAGCCTGGGAAAACTGCAGACCTGTGCCCTAACATGGGGACCTTCTTTTAACTGCTCTTCACTATATTTCTTTCATATTTGTGGGAAGGGGAGATGCTTCTTAGAAGTCACTTAAATTTGTTTCTTCCAAATCTTATAGTCAAAAGGATGGTCCAGAAAGATATTTCACAGATATTCTAATCTTTTCCATCCTCCTTGCTATGCCTGGTCCAGTTTGAGGAGTATGTAGTAATGTGTTACTTGGAGTTAGTCTGAAAAACAGAGAACTTCTACCAAGGATCATAAGAAGCCTAAGAACAGCCAGACCCAAGGACTTATCTCATGTCTGAGGGGATAGAGCATAATGAGGGGTGTTCCAAGAGGTAGGGCAGGGTGTGCCAGCTCAGGAATGGCCTATGGAAGAATGCAGATAAACAGCCAGGTGAAGAGATACATAGGGCAAAATATATGGGAAATGATGCGAAGTTTCCATTTCTTCTTCAAGTACATTAGCTTTTTAGCACCTTGGCCTATTTAGCAACACAGCAACTCTGTGTACCCCATTCTTTGGGTTTTGTTTTGATGAAAGGTTCATTATATGGGCAGATTTATTAGGTCATTGGTCACTGATAATCAATTCACATTTAGAATCTCTTCCCTCCCTAGAATTTGGGGTATGGGGGTGAAAATTCCAACCCTATAATTACATGATTGGTCCCCCTGGGAACCAGTCCCCTTCCTGAAGCTATCTTCAGCTACCAACAATCTGACATCTCATTAGCATACAAAAAGATGCTTATCACTTTTGGTTTTAGGAGCTTTGAGACAGGAAATGGGAATGAAGACCAAATATGTATTTCTTTTTATAAATCACAATCATAAATAAAGATTGATAGATAAATGATAGAAAATAGATAGATAAATTGATATATAGATAGACTGATAGATAGTTATAATTTGGATCTTAATTATCTCCCAAAGGCTCATTTGTTAAAAGCTTGATTCCCCAGCTTGGCACTCTTGGGAGGTGGTAGTAATGTTTAGAGCTGAGGCCTAGTGGGAGGTCTTTGGGTCATTAGGAATATGCCCTTCATGGGGATTGTGGGATCCTGTTCCTTCCTCTTTCTCTCTTTTGCTTCACAGTCATGAGGTAATTTTGTTTTGCTACATGTTCCCTACAATGATGGGCTGCCTCACCACAAATTCAAAAGCAATGGAGTCAACTAACCATGGAATGGAACCTCTAAAACTATGAATGAAAATAAAACTAATCTCTTTTTAATTAATTTATTTTTATACATGATAGTGGAATGTATTTTGACATATTAGACATATATGTAGTACAACTTCTCTTTCTTCTGGTTGTTTATGGTGTGGAATTACATTGGTCATGTATTCATATATGAACATATATGAACATAGGAAAGTAAAGTCCAATTCATTAAATTAACTTTCTTACTCCCATCCCCCCTCCCTTCCTTTTATTCCCCTTTGTATAATCCAAAGTACTTCTCTTTTTCCCTATCCCCCTCATTGTGTGTTAGCATCCACATATCAGAGAAAACATTCAGCCTTTAAACCTAATCTCTTTAGAAGTGGGTTATCACAGGTATTTGTTATAGTGGCAGAAGGCTGACTAACACAGATAAGTAGGTAGATAGATAACATAGGGCAAGTCAGCTTAAACATCACAAAACAGCCTTATTATCATTTTATTCAATTTAATTTAAATTTACCTCTTTCAATGTTCTCCATTTTTCATTTCTTTTAAATAGTGGGGATTAAACCATGGGCAGTTTACCACACCCCAAGCCCTTTTTATTTTTTGAGACAGGGTTTCACTAAGTTACTTAGGGCCTCCCTAAATTGCTAGGCTGACCTTGAACTTTGGGTCTTCTGATCTCAGCTTCCCAAATCACTGGGATTACAGACATGTGCCACCATGTCTGGCTCTATTTATTTTTCTGCCTCTGATTTTCCTTCAATTGGAAGAATACCTAGCAGAATTTCCTTTAGTGTCATCATTCAGTTTCTGTTGATCTGAAAATTTCTATATTTTAATTGCTATATCTAAAGGCTATTGTCAGTTGGCAGAGCCTTCTATTTTAGCTGTCACTTTTTCAGCACTTCAAAGATACCATCCCACTATTTTCTGACCTTCATTTTTGTTCTGAGAAGTCATCTATAAGTCTAACTGTTACCTTTTTTATGGTAATCAGCCTCTTTTCTCTAGCTGCTTCAAAGATTTTTTTCCATTTGATTTGATTTATGCAATTTCTCTGTTAAGTGTCTTTTTATTTAGCTAACATGGGATTTGATGGACTTCTATGTATTGATGTCTTTCATCAATTCTAAAAAATATCAGCTATCATCTCTTCAAATGTTTAAAAGATATTGCAAAATATCACCTTTTACAGCTTTTAATTTTCTGGCAAATTTTTCTGAGTTAGCTGTTCTGTTCATCATAGTCAGCATCATTATTTTTTAGATTGTCTGATAGGCTATAAAATATTTCAATATTCACATCTCTAAGAGTTTGTACATGTTGATTTCTTTTTGCTAGTTTTCCAAAATTATTTTGTCCCACTGTCTGCTAGTTTTGTTTTATTATATTGAAGAAACCCAAAATATTTCTTCCCAAAATATTAAAGATTGTTGAGCTAATTACAATTAAAACACAGGGGGGCACTTTCCTGCCTTTTGTTTGCTTAACAGCAAGACATAAATGCTTCAGTACTGGAGATAGCTGCTTATCAGTTCAGAGATAGCACCAGCAGACACCAGTAAAATCTGAGAGCAGACCTTACTTCATTAGAAGACAGACCTTCCCTGTCTTTGATAGCTATACTTGATCTCTCTTATCTTTTCACTGTTCTAAGTTCTTCCTCTTTGTTAAAATGCCATTTAAGCAGGCTCCTAAGCCACAGAGCTGAGTTACTTTTCTCCCATCTGATGGGCATGGCATACATTGGTAAACAGGCTTGTTTTTTGTTGTTTTGTTCTGTTGTGTTGTTGTTGTTGTTTTGCTTTGCTTTCTTTCTCTCATTAATCTGTCTTTCCTGCCAGGAGTGTGTCTCATCTACAGACTTATCTGAGGTGGACAAAAGAATATATAATTTTCTCCCCACCAGTGTTCAATGTTTTATTTGTAAACATATTTATAGACACATTTAAGACTACAGCTATTATTTTTCTCATGATAATACTTAATTTTCTTCTTCTTGGTTCTTGTGGTCTAGGATCACCTTATTCCAAGTTTAAGAATCAAGATATCCCCAAACTCTGATTCTGGTCCTCTTAACTCCCCCAAACACTGTTCATTCTATCAACTGCCAATTTCAGAGGAGCAAAACATGATGCTGGTGTTTCTAGACTGCCCTGTATCTCAGTTCTGTAACTGTCGATTGTCTTGCATGGACAGTTTTATATATATACATTTGATTTTTCCAATAGAAGCATTTGCCCTAATGACAGTCTGGTATTATTGGTCTCCACTTTTCTATAACTAAATTCATCTCATTTTTGAGTCTCTTACTTGTTAGTGAGGGAAAGGAATTTGAACTTTCCAACTATAGTCTTTTAAGCTTTAAAATAGCAAATTGCCAGTCACGGTGGTGCACACCTGCAATCCCAGCGGTTCAGAAGGCTGAGGCAGGAGGATCACGAGTTCAAAGTCAGTCTCAGCAAAGGCAAGTGAGACCCTGTCTCTAAACAAAATACAAAATAGGATTAGGGAATCTAGCTCGGTGGTTAAGTGCCCCTGAGTTCAATCTCCAGTACCAAAACAAAACAAAACAAAGCAAAAAAAAAAAAAAAAAAAAAAAAAAAAAAAAAAAAAAAAAA
>NW_026000019.1:16615673-16624015 GCF_001458135.2 Marmota marmota marmota
AAAAAAAAAAAAAAAAAAAAAAAAAAAAAAAAAAAAAAAAAAAAACAGCAAATTCAACCTCCCATGGAAAGAAAAAAACAAACTTTGGGGGCAAATATTGAGTGTTTTTTAAATTTTTGTCCACCCCTTTGCCCCAGATGTGATCAGGTATAATTAAAAGCTTAATAATCCTTAAAGAAATGAGGGAGGTACCTTGAGTTCATATGTATGATGTTAGACTAACCTCTAAAACTCACTTTTTTCCAATACTGAAATCAGTAGGAATGTTAGTGAGACTTCTATCACTGCAACAAAATACCTAAGAGAACCAACTTGAAGGAGGAAATGTTTATTTTGGCACACAGTTTTACAGGTTTTAGTCCGTGGTCACTTGGCCCTGTTGCTTTAGGCCTGTAGGGGCACAACACATCATGGCCAGAGCATGTGGTAGAGAAGGGGCGCACTACTCCTGGCATGTGGAAAGAGAGAGAGAGAGAAAGGGGCATAGGGTCCCCATATTTCCTTCAATGCCCCCCAATGAACTAATTTCCTTGTATGAGGAAATTTCCTAAGATTTCACCACCTTACAAGCATTTAAAATATGGGTTTTTGGGGGACATGTAAGATCCAAGCAATAGTGATAGATAATGAAACTCTTGGTCCATTTTCTATGTACAATTAGAGTGAGCTCTTTCTGATCAGTAAATTTATACAATTTCCCATTTTTCACTTGGATCTAAGTTCACGGAAATATTCAGATCACTTATAGAAAATGAAAATGCTATAGATTTATAAAACTTAAATCATAGCATATAAATTTCAATACCATTACAAGTTTATCAAATTTATTAACAGAGTTGCAAAGTATTGCTTATATTTTTTCACTTTTCTCAGTTTCTTGTGATTTCTCCCTCTTCATCCTGAGTTTTTTGTATTTACATTTCCTCTGTCCTTCTTGAGAGGATCAACTATTTAATAAAGTTTGTTTTCAAGAAATAAGATTATATATTTACTCTTTTTTCCTGCCTCATTTATTAGTACTTTTATCTTTAGTTGTTCCTTTTTTTTCTGTAGGGTTATTTGTTCTTTCCCAACAACTAAGATCAATATTAATTGGATTTATTTTAATTATTTCCCCTTTGCTAATGAAAGTAATTATAGGTATACATTGTCTTCTGAGTCCACCTTTTAGACATGGAGGATATAAAGAAAATTTTCATCTGCAATTCGTTGAATCCTTCTAGCAACCACTCTCATAAATAACATTATTTTATTTTTAATTATAATTATAGAATATGGTCTCTATTCTTTTGATATTTCGGATTTATTCAAGGTTTCCTTTATGACCTACCACATGGAGAAAATTTATAAATATTTTATGAGTTAGAAGAAACTGCATTATCTGTTTGCTAGGTGTAGAGCTAAAGAAAAGTATACCAACTAAAACAATCTTATTAATTCATTGCTTGTCTCCCTATCGCTCTACATATTTTTTCTCTATCACACAAGGATAGTGAGGTTAAACATTTTTCTATTAATATTATATTTTATACATTTTCTCTATATTTCTGAAAAGAATTTTTTGACTCAAATATTTGTAACATCTTCATTTTGATTATATCCTGAATTATCATAAATGACCTTTTTATCATGAATTCGTTTTTCCAGCATTATGATTGTAAGTTCCTTTTTTTAATAGCTTTTTTTTTCAAACATTTTTTTTCAGGTGTAGTTGGACACAACGCCTTTATTTTATTTACTTATTTTTATGTGGTGCTGAGGATCGAACCCAGGGCCTTACACATCTGAGGCGGGCGCTCTACCACTGAGCTACAGCCCCAACACTTGTAAGTTCTTTTATTGCATTTTACACTCATATTTTTAATTTGAATCTTTGTAAAAATCTCTTTTAAATGTTTTACTTATTTATTTATTTTTATTAGTGCATTATGGAATAGTGGAATTTATTGTGACATATTCACACATGCACTTAATTTGATCAATTTCTTTTCCTAATATTGTCCTTTTTCTTCCTGTTTTCCTCCCCACCAAAACCTTTCCTTAACTGTATTGAACTGGATTGTTTGTTTGTCTGTTTGTTTTTCATTAGTCCTCTTTGTACTCTTTCTCTCAGATATGTTCATTTTCACTTATGACAGAAAACATGTGATCCTTCACTTTCTGAGCCTGGCTTATTTCATTCAACATGTTTTTCTCCAGTTCCATCCATTTTCTTAAAAATAACATAATTTTGTCTTCTTTATGGATGAATAAATCTCTATATTGTTTATATATACCTCATTTTCTTTACTCATTCATCTGTTGACAGATACCTAGGCTAGTTGCATAACTTAGTTATTGTGAATTTCACTGCTATAATCATGAATATGCATGTATCACTATAGTATGCAAGCTTTCATTCTCTTGGAAAAATTCTGAGTAGTGATATAGCTGGGTCAGATGATGGTTTCATCCCTAGTCTTTTAAGGTTCCACCATACTGATTCCCATAGTGGTTGTAGTAATTTACAATCTCACCAACAGTGTTTAAGTGTTCCTTTTCCCCTATACCCTTCTCAGCACAAAATATTTCTCTTATAAACAGCATATAGTTGCTTTACATTTCTTTATTTGATTGTTTCTTTATTCAGCCAATGATTTTAGTCATTTTAAGTTATGTATGTGTTTATGTGTGAATATATAGACAAAGCAAGTTTTAATTCTGTATTATTTTGTAACATTTTTCATTCTTCATTGATATTTTCTTTGATTTATAACTTTTATATAGTTTCTCTTTAATTTGTTTGCTCTTCATCCCATCTTCTGACAAAGAAATTTGGAAGCTATACTATGATTTTTAATTTTTAATAATTATAAACTTTAAAATTTTAAATAAACATATTGTTAAGGTTTAGATACTAGGTATCCCTTGACAGCTTGAATGTTAGACAGTATAAGAAGGATTAGCAGTGAAATGATTGGGTTATGAGAGTCTTAACTAAATCAGAATTAATCCCCTGATAGGGATTAACTGAGTGGTAACCGAAGGCAAGTATGGTGTAGCTAGAGGAGATAGGTCATTGGGATTGTGCCTTTGGGGGTATATATTTTGTATGTGGCTAGTGGAATCTCTTTCTCTCTTTGCTTCCCAGTGCCATGTTCCCAGCTGCTTTCTTCTGCCACACCCTTCCTCTATGATGTCCTGACTTACTGCAAGCCCCAAAGAATGAATTCAGCCATCTATAGACTGAGACCTCTGAAACTGTGAGCCCCCCAAATAAACTTGTCCTCCTTAAAAAAAATTTTTTTAGGTCTTTGGTCACAGAAGTGAAAAACCTGACTAATACACATATATACATTCCTCAGTTTCAGAAACAAAATGGTAAAAGCATGACAACTCTCAATTTTTGGTCATGCTCCAAGATTTTATATAATTATTCCCAAATTATTATTTTTGTATTATGGAGTTTTTGTTTAAATAATCATAACTGCAGTCTGCTTTAAAATGTTTCTGCTTTTACTGAAGTTCATGTTGACAACTAATTGTTTATACTAGATCTTCTTCAGTTATACACAATTTTTTATTTTATTTTATCCTTTGGTGAAGAATTTATTTCTGTTATTGCTCATTATAATTTGGAGACAACTTAGATATAGAATTCTTGGCTTACTCCTCTCGGTCAAGTATCAATTAACAAAATTACTCTTTTTTCCCAATACCAAGGATTGGATCCAGGGTTGTTTTACCACTAATATACCCCTGAAGCCCTTTTTTTATTTTTTATTTTGAGACAGGGCTTCAATTGCTGAGGCTGACCTCGAACTTACGATCCTCCTGCTTCAGTCTTACTGAGTTGCTGGGATTAAAGGAATGTCCCACCATATTGGGCAATAAATTATTCTTGAGTATCTACATGTGTCAGTAATTGTGTTAGATGGTAGAAATAGAGAAACGATACCTGCCCTCACAAGAATGATGTTGAAGAAGTAATTTCAAGGGAGTTAAATATTTAAAAAGGTGGCAAACAGGGTGACAAAATAATCTAGAATAAAAAAATTAATATAAGCTTAAATTTAACTTTCAATGTGAAGAACAAAGAATAAAAATATATTGACACGTTATAATCACTATTATTTATGAGGTATAATTTGATGTTTCAATATATTATATATTGTATATTAATTCAATCGGAGTGCTTAGCATTTCATCACCTTATGCATTTATCACTTCTTTTGGGGAGACATATTCCTGAAGAAGTGAGACTTAAGACCTAAAGAGTGAGTAGGAATCACAGGGTAAGTGATGAGAATAGGATGGAAGAAAAGCAGGTAGATGGTAGTTCGTACAAAAAGCTGAAGAGGAAAAATGACAGGTTTTCAAAAAAAATACAATAAGAAATACCTTATCTACAGAGACCTTAAAGTAAATTAAAAATTGCTAAAAATAAATATATTTTTATTAGCAGTATGGGTCAGCCATTCTAAATAATATCAATAATAAAACACTCCTCCCCACACTTCCAGTTCCAGTTGGGACATGTAAAAAGCATGAAAGTAATTATTTCTATAGTGAAGAAAAATCCAAAAAATCAATTCTCCTTGGACCTATCAGGGAAGGGTGGTTGCAGTACAAATCACATCCCCCAAAGAAACCAGTTTAAAACTTCTGACCTGAATTAGAAACTTTCACGACCATAATCTGGTAATGAGATAGTAGGGACAAAGGATATATGCACTCCTGGTGCTTGGTTCATAACCTGAGAGTCACAGAAAGGTCCCAGCTTAGCTTACTATTTGTCAGATACCAAATGAGCCTCATTTATTCACCCTGAAGCAGTACCAGGTGCATCACTAGAGCTAGGGTTCTTGAACTTAGCTCATCAGGGCACCATTTATAAACCCCCTGCAAGTAGTCATTGATGCTATCTCTTTTTAGTTATAGTAATTAAGTACTATAACTAAATATAAATATCTCTTTTTAGTTATAGTAAAAATCTTTCACTAGAAAGAAAGAAACTTTCTTGTTGAAACTGTGCCTCCCTTCCTAAGTAGAGGCCACAAAATAGGGACATTTCCTGTGTATACATACTCAAGTAACTTGATTTCATTTCTATTGTCAATTAGTCAAAGTACCCAGAACCCAGAACTTGTAGAAACATTTATAAAGTCATTGTGATGAAGTGACAGAGTCTAAGTTTGGGCTGATGTGAAAGCGAGAGGCTCCAAGGTGCCATGATCCTGGAGGGACCTCCATGTTTTCATTAGGCTTACCTCCAGAAAACCCATTATATTCTCAGGGGAATAACCCAAGCAAGATCCCCTGTGATTCTGGCAGGATTGGGGGAAGAGAGAATAATAACCATGTAATCCAGAGAATTGTGACAATAAAGGCATACTTTCCAAAGGAAAAGTACACTAAACCTATCCCACCTGTGGTAAAGGCAATTTGTGACTCTTGCCCCATTCACCCTTCCTGTCTCACTTATAGGAAGAAAAACACCAAGAAATGTTTGTGCAGCTCATAGTCCATTGACACATTCCCATTAAAAAGCTAAAATTTAATCACAATCTTCAAGAAGAAATTGCCCTTCACATACCTTATACCACACCCACAGGCCTTGAGTGCGATAACAGTGGGTTATAGCTGAAATGGTTCCTAGGCACAAACCCTCTCCAAAGAGGTCTTAGGGAAGCCAAATAACAACAAGGGAGATTAAAAACAAAGACATACAAGAATTTGAAGTTTCTAACACCTATAGCTACAGCAAATGTGAACATAACCCAATATCTAGCCAGATTAATATAAAATTTCACACTAAAGATCTTCTACCCAGGGCTGGAGTTATGGCTCAGCAGTAGAGTGCTCGCCTAGCTTGTGTGAGTCCCTGTGTTTGATCCTCAGCACCACATATAAATCAATAAAATAAAGGTATTGTGTCCACCTACAACTAAAAAAAATGTAGAAAAAAAGATCTTCTACCTAATTTTTATTACCTAATCCAACATGTCCAATTTCAACAACAATAACAAGATCACAAGCCATGCTAAAAGGAAAGAAATTTGAAGAGAAAATGCAACAGAAATACACTCAGATATAACACATTTTGGAATTACCAGACAGATAATTTAAAATAACTATAATTAACATGCTAAAACCTGTGATAGAAAAAGTAGAAAATATGCAGAAACAATGTGAGCAGGGTGATAGAATTAAGAATTAATGGGAAATACTAGAAATAAAAAACACTATAACAGAAATGAAGAATTCCTTTTAAAGTCTCATTAATTTGTACATAGTTAAGGAAAGAATCAGTGAGCTTGAAAATAGGTCAATAAAAACTTTGCAAACTAAAATGTAGAGAGAAAAAAGAATTTAAAAAAAAAAGAGTTGGGGCTAGGGTTGTAGCTCAGTGGTAGAACATCTGCCTAGCATGTGTGAGGCACTGCGTTTGATCCTCTGCATCACATAAAAATAAATAAATAAAATAAAGGTATTGTGTCCATCTACAACTAAAACATCATCATCAACAACAACAACTAAATAAATAAATAAATAAATAAAGTGAAACATCTAAATGCCATGTAATCAAACTGAAATTTTAAGGAAGCAGATAGATCCCTAATAGTAGAGTTTGTTTTGCTTTTTTTTCTGAAAACAAGAGATTCCAATCTATATGAATCAGCATAATAAGGGAGTCCCCTTTGCTTTAACTCTTAAAAAAAGTAACCTGAAATAACCTAATATTAACCAATCAAAATTTTTATATTGTTCTTTTTACTTATTCCCATCTCATAAACCCACTGCCCAGTGGGAGTTATTTTTAAATTTTATAGAATGGAGACTACCCTAATTTATGAGTTGCATACAAGGGCCAATTAGACTTACAACTAAATTTGTTGTAATTTTGTCTTTTGACCACATCCAAACTATGAGATGATTTCAAGTAGCATAAAATATGTGTAATTGGAATACCAAAATAAAAATAAAAATAAAATGGAGAATATATATATATATATATATATATATATATATATACATACATACATATATATATATATATATACACACACATACATACACACACATATGTATATTATTTGAAGTGATAATGGCCAAGAATTCTCCAAAATCAATGACAAATATTAAAGCACAAATTCAGAAAGTTCAGGGAACATCAAGCAGGATAAATACAAAAAAAAAACCCTATATTTCAGCATATTGTATTTGAAAGAATTCCCCACGCAAAGACACTTCGCCAGGAGAATTCCAATTTTATTGCAAAAAGCTGTGTGCTTATATAGAACTAAGGGGGAGATGGTAGGGCTTAGATAAATGGCAGGCAACCCGTTTATTGGCAAGTTCTTCCAGATATCAGCTCCGGAGCCCAGGAGTTAGTTCTCATTAGGGCTAAGTTTCCCCGCCAGCGAGATTTGAAATTGGCACTGGCGGGAGAGTTCACACAGGCAGGAACTTTTCGCGCCACTGTAGAAAAGAAGAAGGTAGGAAGAAGAGGTCCTTAGGCGCCATGTTGGGGTTTTTTCTTTGGGGTATGGCTGCCGTTTATACTTTTCCCAACATTCCTCCCTTTTTGTTTTCTTAGGAAGTGGGGCGTCGTTGGTCAGATCCGGCTGCTTCCTGCTGTGTGGGGGCGCTGTGGGGCCTAGACAGGGAAGTGGAGGAATGCTCGGGGGGCAGGTCTGGGGATATCATGGCAGCCAGAAATAAAACCCAGTGGCTATAGACAGCTACTTCCGTAGGGGTGAAGTCTATGAAAGTTCCCTGAAGCCACAAGTTGTTGATGGCATGGAACCAGTCCTGGATGGAGGAGATTGTTGGTATCAGCCACTGGTCCTGTAACAGAGACTCTAGGAAATACTGGAAGCGTTGCCTGGACATGGCGTCACCAGCACCTGAAGAAGATCAGAGCGAATAAAAACAGAATGAAGATAAAAATTAAAGCAAAGGTCAATTTTTGGCAGAAGTTCCATGTTGGGGGACTGACAGAGAAGAGGCCAAGGGCCATGAGGAGGCTTAAAAGGACATAAAGACTCATGAATCCAGGATGGCAGATTAAGAGGTACTCCAAGCTCGTTGTCTCCCGCTGTCTGATGTCCATTGCATTCCATCGTGCCTGGTAGTGAGCTTCAGCACTGAGTGAACTGTTCTCTTGGAGATGTTGGGGGTTCATTGGTCATCAGAGGCTGGTAGTGCCTAAGCAGAAGCTGATTGAAAGTTTGATTGGAAATTTTTTTGCAGTTGGGTTTGAAGGAACTTCATTATGCAGGCAAGAGAGCACAAAAAAGGAGCATCCCAATAAGGGGCCCCAAGATAGGTAGTAAGTACGTGGCAAGAGAGGATTGGAA
>NW_026000019.1:16632772-16648353 GCF_001458135.2 Marmota marmota marmota
TGATAGACCCAACCTGATCTTTTCTTAAAATTGGGCATCTCGCCACAAAACCATGAAAAGATAATTTCGGCTTTACTATAAATTACTGCAAATTCTGAACCTGCTTGGAATGCCTGCCTGTGCCTTGAACTCACCCATGCCTGGCTCTCTGACCAGATAGCAGCCCTCTCTGAAACTTAGTGACACCTCATAAATATTGGCCTTCCCTGGCCAGACAACGACCCTCTCTGAGGCTCTAATGGTCCTCATAAATTCTGATGTTGGGGCCAGCAAAAAAAATGTAAACTACCATGTGTGTGATGCTTGTCAGAGTTCTGTTATCTGTAACCCCCCTTTGTGTAACATTCTGGGCTATAAAGCTGGGCTGCAGGAAAGCTGGGGTGCTGTCTTGTTCCCGCCGTTTTGGGAGGGAGAGGCAGCCCGGCCCGTCGAAATAATAAGCTTGTTTTAATTTGATTTTAATTGGAGTCAGTGGTCTTTTCTTGCATCCTGGTCTAACACCAGAAGGGATATAAGAATGTCGCAGAGAGGAAGACTTCAATTCAGGATGACAGGGTCCTTGACATATGTAAAAGAAAAGAATTGTAGTCCATCAGATTTTGAGGCACAGATTTATTTATGAAAGCAAGGACTACACATTTGAGAGATAATATGGCCCATGTGGAGAATCAGAGATGATTTTGGAGTTCTCAGGCTCTTCTTTTAAAGGAAACTTGGTGATGGGTGGGCATGGGGAGGAATGTAGAGATGACATCAGTCTGTCATTACAAGATGGTTTATGGTGGTTTGGCAATTCTCAAGATCCTTAGGTTAACATCTTCTCCATTATATTATCAATAGATCATGTTGAGAAAATACCCAATATATCTGGGAAAGTACCCTATATCATAGGGTTTGCATATCCCTTTATTCAATCTGTTCTAAAAATACATGTACTAGTGAGTTCATTAACAGTGCACAGGGTAATTTTCCTAAGTGTGTGAATTTCTAGTAACTTTCAGATTATTAGTGAAGATACATATATTTCCCAGAAATTTAGAAGTGACAAAACTGGGAGAGAGAACTGTCCTGAGGAATGAAGATATGAGGAACAGGCTTTTAGATTAAAGTTATATTTACCTTCTACTTTCTTTGTCTGCTTTTTACCTAGATATTTTTTCTATCCTACTTCAGAAAGTGTACAATGGCTACGGCCATGAGTGATTATCATAGTGAACAATTTTGTGTTTTAAGAAAGTGATACTAGGCTTCTGATTACCAGTAACATGGAAAATGGGACAAATCAGTGAGAATGTATATAAAATATAATTCATCCTTATCTTATTCAGGAAGATAGAGAAATATCTTTTTTCAAATAATGCAACATAGGAAAGAAGAGGGGAAAGAATGAAATAAATAAAAGAATAAATTAAAAATTAAAATATTATCATAATTAATAAATCCACAAAGATTAATAATCACTATAAATACAAATGGATTTAAAACATGTATTGAAAGAGACAATCATATTAAATTTTAAAGCCATCTACATGCTTTCTATGAAGTACAAAAAATATGAAAAGTAGAAAATAAAGGAAATAATAACTAAAAGAAAACTGGGGTTAGATATTATTAACAGAAAAATTTAAATTTAAGAGACTACTTAACAGCAATAAAAATGATACTACATCATTGTAAAAGGAACAATGCCCACCAGGAAGAAATTATAATGGGAAACTATATATGAATTAAATATTATACCTTTTAAATATGTAAAGCAAAAACAGATAAAAATCACAAAAAGAAAGATTTGAGAAGCTGATAGCACAAGCATATGAAATTTTAGTAAGAAGGGGCTGGGTGTGGAGCTTGGTGGTAAAGCTACTGCCTACCAGCATGCACCAGGACCTGGGTTCAATCCTCAACAACTCAAAAAATATTAATAATAAACTAAAATTTCAGGAAGAATATGTAAAAGACTTGAAAATACAATGCTAATATAGAACAGTACATCTAATATATGGAGTTTATATATTCTTCTTGAAAAGACACAGAATATTGAAAGCAATAAGCATGTGCTAGAACACAAAGGTCTGATTCCAGGGAACTGATTTATACAGACAAATTCTGTGATCATAATACAATTACATTAGAAACTAATAACAAAAGATGAGCATATATGCTACCAAGTTGTATATTATATTTACAGCTTTATATTATATTATATTATATTATATTATATTATATTATAAATAACCCATGAGTTGAAGGAATTAAAATGCAACTCAGTGATACAGGATAAACTAGCCACCCCTCTAAAAAAAGGAAGTGTGGCATAATCAAAACTAATAAGACATAAAAAAAACATGCTACATCATAGAATTGTCCTCTGCAGACATTAAAGTAGTATTATATTTTTTACTATGACCAGAAGGAATAAAAATAAATAAATGATAATTTCAGAAGAATAACAGAATAAACACAAATAAAGTAGGTGTTAATTCTTTATTTAATAGACTAAGGGAAAAGAGACTCACATCAGACATTAACTGGGGAACGGTGTTCAATTAAACATACAAATTCATAGCAAGAACAACCAAGAAAAAAAGAAAAGGAAGAAATACACAAATAATAAAAGCATATATGAAAAGTGGAAGATATAACAGCACAAAATATAGAATTGGTAGAGATTTAAGAATCATAAGCAACTTAATGTCAACAAATTTTAATATTTAGATCTAAGAAATTATTTTAGAAACAATACATTATTGATTAAATTATCAAAATAAATTATAGAAAAATAAACTGAACAGCTATGCCAAGGTACTTTGAAAAAAAAAAAAAAGAAGATGATAACGTCTGATTCTCCTTTAGACTTTCAGAGAAATGAGGAGGAAAGTTATTTAACCCTTTTTGTGAACTTAAATTGATATCCAAATTAGATATATAGGACCAATAGCAAAACAGAAAACATGACCAATCTCATTGTTAACATAGATGCAAAAATCTCGAAATATGAGATGATTGAACTAGTAGTATACTTTAAAAATTATGATGACGATCAGACAGAGTTTACTTTAGGAAGAAAAAAAGATAAAATTTGCTAAACTAGCAGATTGAAAGAGAAAAACACATGATAAATTACATGTGGAGGAAGTATTTGGCCCAGCACAACTGTTCTTGACAGAAGCTCTTTCAGCTCAGAAACAAAACATATTCAGGTTTTTCAGTGTCTACCTGATATCCATCTACAACAAAAAGCGATATAAAGAAATACTGTAGAAATACTTTCATTAAAACCAGTAACAAGAATGCTGTCTATAAAGCAGGGAAAAGCAATTTGCAATTCATAAAAAGCCATTTTCCCCAATATTTAAAGAACCCTCATAAATACAAAAAAAAAAAGAAGTTTGCATCTCAACTAGAACGAACTCTTCATGAGGACACTTTTTTATTCCGAGGACATAAAATGATGCCTGGCATACTGAATACTTATTTCTATTTGCTGAAGGCAGTAGATTGCCAAAATAGCTTTGTTGTTGTAAGGAAAGAGAGTAATGATTTCTTTACATTTTAAAGCTGAAGCCAGAAGCCAAACACCTTTTTGGACACATTGCTTTTGAGTAAAGCTTTTAAACAGTGGAAAGTGGGGGTATGTGCAAAACACAGTAATTTGAACTCACTCCAATCACTTGCATTTGAAAGGAAGCCTTGGAAACATAGTTAAGAATCCAAGAATTCATGGCTGTCCTAACTCCCAGGCCTCTACTAAAAATTTCAGCTTTTAAAGCCCAGTCTGTCACACCTTTTCACTTCTGAGCTCTAAGCATCTAGTTTCCTAAATTACATTTTCTGTCCACCAGGACCTGCAGACCCTGAGGCAATTCCAGCCTCCTTGTACAAAACAAACAAAAAAAAACCTTGGTCAGTCAGAAGAGTATGATGTTCCTTAGTAAAATTTTGCTTAAACTCTCTGTTTCCTCCAGTCCCCTGCACTTTGTCCCATCACCAGCCCTTCCTGAGAACAAAGGGATCTTAGGGTGAAATATTCTCTCATCTACCATCGGAAAGTACCACCCATTCATTCTACTTACTGGTATCTGCTTCTTTCTATCTTTGTTTATTTCTAGCTATAAAAGCAAAAGGTTTTGCTTGACTCTCAAGTCACTTGTAGGCCTACAGCAAAGCATTTTCCTGATTGTGCTGGGTGTGGTGGCACACACCGGTAATCCCAGCAACTCAGGAGGCTGAGGCAGGAGGATTACAAGTTCAAAGTCAGACTCAGAGGACTAGTGAGGCACTTAGCAACTCAGCGAGACCTGTCTCTAAATAAATTTTTGTTTTTTTAAAAGGGCTGGGGATGTGGCTCAGTGGTTAAGCCCCCTGGTTCAATGCTCAGAAAAAAATAAAAAGCATTTTCCTGATTGCGATAGTTTCCTTCCCCTGTTACAACAGTCCCTTGGCCCTGTTGCAATAATCTTTTTCAAACAAGTCTCTCCTTATTAAGTCCAGATTTAACTTTTATTCCACAGTTTCACCAGTGATTTTTCTTGGTATTGTCTACTCTGTGACATCTTGAATTTAAGGGTTCTACATTTTACATTTAACCTTAGGTTAATATTCAGAATAAAATAATGAGACAAATATATGCAGTATTACTTAGCACCTGCAGTTAGAATAAAATAATGAATCCAAGTGAGACCTGAAGAATTTCCCATCTGAGCTCAGTAGAAATTGCTAAACCGTAGTGTCATGAATTAAGTGCATGGATGTTGTTTAAGGCTTATGAATGGTTGTTATGAAGCAATAGATTAATGATACATACATTATTGCATACAGCAGTAGATTCATGACAGAAAAAAATTAACCAATGAATAACATTAATCTGGAGATTACATTTAAGAATTCCCATGATGGAAGAAGGCAAACAAGGACTTCCAAAGCAGATTGTTACTAGGGTTCCTAGTCTGAGGTGACACATAGGATATGAACTAACAAGAACAAAAATACATCTTTTGGTGTATTTTTGAAACTTTAATTGCTATGGAGATGTTTGAGAATGTATTAAATGGTGTCACCCACCAAAAATATGGAATCATGATATTAAGAGGATAGTAATGAGTTCTCTGAGTCATGCATTCATCCTAGACTAAAAAATATCTTCACGATGTTGTACAGAATAGTCAAAATTAAATAAGAATTTGGATTCATCTTTATGACAATTTTTAAAATATGAAAGTATATTAATTCAACATCTATTCAGGAAAAACATATTAACCCTGCTTTTTATATACCTGGTACTTTGCCAAATACTGGGAATAGACTAGAAAAGACATAGTCAAGAATCTGACAGTCTAGTTGAAATATACTGATAACTTACATGCTAACTACAATGACAGAAGAAATTTATTGCCTGTGTAAATATACATTTTGGGGTAGTGCTAATAGCAAGCATGACATGAAGCCCATGAGGCAGGAAACTTCTATAATCAGTATACAGCTTGATATAGCAGCTGATGAATGGTAATACTTGCCCAATTAAATGCCCAACAAGTATTTATAGAATGAATGAATATTATTCCTAAAGGACACATAGACTAAACCACTGAACATTTTTTGAATGAATAATTATTGGATGTTATCTACCAAATTTATCAGTTTATTTAGTAGAAGTGCAATAGTTAATAGGAGAACAACTGATGGATCCAGCCATAGAACAATTTAGTGAGATAAGATAGAGAAACTCTCCTAGAAAAGAAAATGTGAAGAGCACAGGAAAAAGCTAAGAGGCACAGAAGATAGAAATACTAGTGCCAAATCCAACTGATAAAAATCTCAGAAAGAAAAAGGACAAAATATATGATGAAGGAATAAACATTAACTTCTTCAAAATAAAGATGAACACTGCAGATTTAAAAGGCTGATAGAGTAATAAACAGAAGAGATAAGAAAGAATAATCTGATTTTAGATTGAAATACTAAGAGGGTGGGGGAATGACACAAATGTAAGCAAGCCTTCTCCTACCCTACTCCAGAGCCTGTGATTATACTCACTATAACCTAAGCATTGTAGTATACTAATATTATAAGATTATGAAAATGAGCAAAGTGCAATGCAAAATTTTAAGATGCATGCATATATAATCCTAGCAACTAGGGGGACTAAGGCAGGAGGAATGCAACTTCAAGGTCAACCTCAGGAACTCAGCAAGACCCTGTCACAAAATTAAAAACTGAAAGAGCTAGGGATGTATCTCAGTAGTAAAACTCCCCTGGTCTAAATCCCCAGTTCCAGGGGGAAAAAAAGCTCAAAAATAATAGCTATTATCTGAAACTTTGATTTGTCTTGGCTATATTTTTTGCATGGTGTGAAGTAGGGATTTAACTTATTCTTCTAAATGGACAATTGCTCCTTATTTATTGACTAATGACAGTACAGTCTCTTATGTCTAATACTTCTTATTCCTTTTACTTTTTCAGTTCTTGCTAGGAATTTGAAAAGCATGTTGAAATTTTTGTGAATCAGAATTTCATACACTAGTTGCTGCAACCCACAAACCTTCACATTTCAGATATTTTGTGTGAGCTTTGGGATGCTTTCTCCAGCCTCAAGTAGTGTCCTCACAGGAAAGTACCATTCAGCACTCAGTTACTAGTTGAAGGCTTGAGAAAGAAGCCTTTCAGATGTCATGAGCTCTTTGTACAGCTTTTTCCTTTCTTGGATACCTCCGTGAAAACGCTAGCCACCAGATTCCCAGTCACTTCTCAGACTCCCACATCTTTCTCCTTATCTGAGAGCAAGCAGCTAGCACTGCCTAAGTACCTACTCCCTTTCTTCTGGAGTAAGTGGAGGCAATTATAGGCCTTACCTCATTTCTGGACCTCCAAAACTATGAGTTAAAATGAACTTTTCTTCTTTAAGTTGTTCTTGTTTTTTGTTTGTTTGTTTTTTGATCAGAGCCAAAAAAGCTGACTAGCTCACTGAAGCAAGCAGATAAGTGGTGGACTCTCACAAATGACAAAGATTTCATTCAAGTGGTGATATTCTCTATGGCATTTAATTATGTAGTGAAGGTTAAATTTCCATCTTTCTTCTTTTTTCCCCTTACCTTATGTCCATCACGTGAGTTCAGAATTATCTCAGGATTTATTTGGCCCATGTCTTTCCATAGCCTCACCCATGTTAGAAACCTACTTATCCTTATCCAGATAATGCCTTTTTTTTTTTTTTTTTTTTTTTTGCTTTTGCAGTACTGGGGATTAAGCTAAACAGCACCCATGATTCACTTGCTTTTGAGAGCTCTTCTTATTTTTTAGCTTAGGCGCAAATACTATTACTAATAGCCTTCTAATACACAGCTGAATGGGGAAGAACTTAACTAGACCAAAGGTTCCAAAGTCACATAATTATAATTAATGGTAGAGGGTTTTATCACATTTGGGGTTTTATTGGGGAAAAAGTCTTTTTGCTTTGCAATAAATCAATACATTTTGGACTATGATCTCTTCTACTCTGAGTTGTTCATTAGTATACTATCTGTGACATACACACATATATTATATATATATATTTATACATATATACATATACACATACATGTATGCACATATGTATATTTACTTTTCTTGATCACTGTTGGTCTCCTCTGGTTTATGCTGCTGTTACTCTTTTAAAAGATATTATTCCTTTAATTTTCAGAAGGAAAGAGGTAAACATGCAATCCTGAACCAGAAATTGCAATGAGTTTTTTCATTTTAGCATGAATTCTATTTTTGTGTTGATGTACAGAGTAGAATGAAAGGAATAAATTATATGCTGGGTCAATGAACAAGAGTTTCAAAGTTCCTCAGACTTTTGACTCATTACTTGGGTGAAAGAATCTCTTATAATATAAAAATACATTAAATATTATAAAAATGAGAATAATATCTCCATCAAAAAAGTAGGACATAATTTTTGCATGATATACAAAGAAATAATCATGATTTCCAGAAATGAATATCTAAATTAGCTAGCAATATAAATCTGTATTGCTGTTATTACTCAATGTTTAATAAATGTAATGTGTAGAGTGTAGTTGCTCAAACTTAGCATCTGAAGGGTGAGATGACTCGTGAGAAAAGGAACACATTTTTTCTTTTAGTATATTTGGCTTTCCATATCCATAGATTCAACAAACCAGGGATTCAAATTATTAAAAAAATTGTCTACATGAACATGCACAGAATTTTTTTCTTGTCATTATTACTTAAGTCATATAGCATAAAAACTATTTATACAGCATTTACATTTTTTAAGTATTAAAAGTAATCTATAGATGACAAAGTATACAGGAGGATATGCATAGGTCCTATGCAAATACTGTGCCATTTTATATAGGGGACTTGAGCATGTGTGGATTTTGGTACTTTTAGAGGATCCTAGAACCAATCATTCCACTGACACTGAGGGATGGCTATCTCTTCAGAGACCACTCAAAGGGATGAAAAAGGTTATTATTCTACTGCATGGGTAAGCCAAAGAGTACTTCATATTACCTAGTCAATGAGTATTCATCAAGCAATATATATTCTGCACTGCACATGATAGAAAGACTAAATGCCACCCCTAGCAATACTCATGCCCAAATTCCTGGAACTCAATATATGAATGTTATATGTCAAAGAGACTTTGTATATGGAATTTTCTGGCTTCAAGACCAGGAGATTATCCTGGATTATGTGAGTGTGCCTGGTGTAATCATATAGGCTCTTAAAAATTGAGAAAAAGGCAAAAGTTAGAGAGATGTGGTGTATGACTGGCTTCCCCACTGTTGTTGCCAATGAAGGGGGGCAGGGAGACAAGGAATGATAGAATGTCTCTTAGCTGTCAGTGGGTAAGAAAATAGACACTTTAATCCTACAATCATAGGGAACTCAAATCCAATACTCTGAATGAATCTTGAGGCAGATTATCCCCTAGAACGTATAGAGTAATACAGCCTTGCTACCCTCTGATTTCAGTCATATGAGACTCTGACAGAGAAACCAGCAAAGGCTAAACTCTGTTGTTTTAAGATATTAAATCTGTGATAATTTGTTATGCCAACAGTAGAAAAATAACATGTTGTAATTGGTACTGCAGTAGATGGCAACACTTCATTAGATCTTCCGTATAGAATTCAACTTGTACTTTCATCACAAGTATTACCCACATCTAGTTATATCTTGGTACAAACCAAGTGTTTGAGAGTCATATAGTATGATATCACAAAGGAAAACTGGTATATTATTTGTAACTTTGCTTCAATTGATTCAAAATTAGGATACACACCTGTATCAGTTGAAAAGAGAAGAGTCAGATTCAGCAATCCTCAGCCACTGTACAGAAGGTGGAGTGCCAAGATGTTAACCACCAGCTTTATTGCTCTGACCTAATTTTTTTCAAACTGAAAATGAGATAATATCAGTTTCTATTATCTCACTACAAATTAGTTAGTGCAAATGCTGTTGAACTGGTTTAATGAGAGATGCTCAGGCTCTGTATGGGAGAACTGATGATTTGGGAAAGAAATACTTGTATCTGAATAAAGCAAATTAAGAATATAAGAATTACATGAATCAGAAAATAGAAGGAAAAATATCATCAGAAGAATGATTGTTTTAGATGACATTACCTTCAAAGTTTAACTATTGAAACTATTTCTCTTTTAAGCTGACATAAATCTAACTACCATTGTTATGTTCAAATTTTTTCCATTTTTCATCCTAGGTCTTTTTTTTAAAATCCAGTTTCACAATTTAGTGCTACTTTAGCAGCCCCAATTTTTACATAACTCAATGATATAAGCCTTTTTTTTTCAATCTTTTTTCCCCAAGGACGTGGGCATGAGTCCAGGGGCACTGGGTTGGAAGGCAATCTGTGTAGGCCTCAACATACTCAAACTCATTCTCTCTGATAACCATGCCTATCCTTAAACAAATCTGTACATCATCTCTCTCTACCACCAGGTGGGTTTCCTACCATCAAACTTACAAATTGCTCATGTAAAGAAACAATCTTGGGCTGGGATTGTGGCTCAGAGGTAGGGCAATCGCCTAGCATGTCTGAGGCACTGGGTTTGATCCTCAGCACCATATAAATATAAAATAAAGACATTGTTTCCACCTATAACTAAAAAAAAAAAACAATCTTTTTGACATGACTAAACATGAACACACCAATAAAGTACAAATAGTATAAGATTTATGCTGGGAACTAGAGTTAGTTTATAATGAACACTTCCTTTTCCACACAGCACTGACCCTAGGCTTCATCATTTCATTTTGTTGTCTCTTCTTGACTATTTTATATTAAGCCCAAAATACACAGTATAAAGATTAACTTCAGAAGTGATATAGAGACTAGTGGAACTATTACAGTGGGATTTCCTAGAAACTTCACCTAAATTCTCAGGGGTCTAGGTAGAAAAATATCTCTTATGATTTAGGAAGGTTTCTTAATGCAAATTACAATCAATAACATACCGTTTTAAACATTTCTTGATTCTTGTTCTAGAGTTTTTTCCAGATCACTCAGGTTACATTCTGTCCAAAGGTGGTTGAACCCATGGAACAAAAGACCAACGATGTCATTTGCCTCTGTCTTAATGTGAGGTGATTTTTTTTTTCTCTTCCTTTGATACCACGTCATGATAGCACCTTTTGGTTTATAATCTTTAAGTGGATCCAAACCTTCTTACATGTTCATAAAATATGTACATGTTCACTGTATAGAAAACAAGAAAATGTTTTTTCAGTTAATGTTGACTTTTCCTAATCTGGGATTTTTTTTACAGCTGACTAGCTCTATTAAGTAACTTGTGCTCACATTCATACAGCTCTGCCTATTATCCTTTATTGCTACAATACTTCTGATTAGTTTCAGCTATATTTTGCAACTGCCTTGACTAAAATTGCTAGCAGCAACATGCAAAGTAAGTAAAAAGGAAAATTAATTTTTAAAAATATGGTGAGTGGGCTGGGGATGTGGCTCAAGTGGTAGCGTGCTTGCCTGGCATGCGTGTGGCCCAGGTTTGATCCTCAGCACCACATACAAACAAGATGTTGTGTCCGCCGAAAACTAAAAAATAAATATTGAAATTCTCTCTCTCTCTCTCTTTTAAAAAAAATATAGTGACTGATTTATTAGAGTACTAGTGTTATTTATCTTCTCTAAAAATGCTTGTAATTTTATAAAAAGCGAAATGATGAAACTATACAGTGAAAACAGTAGGACAGACATTTTTGAAAAAGGGTTTGTCTTCAAATAATAAGCTTACAATATTATAGTTTTCTATAGTCTGTTTTAATTTTTTTTACTTTTTTGGGGGGGTGGGTACTGGGGATTGAACTGAAGGGCACTCAACCGCTGAGCTAGATCTCCAGCCCTATTTTGCTTTAGCGTCAGGGTCTCACTGAGTTGCTTAGTACCCAGACATTGCTGAGGCTGGTTTTGAACTTGTGATTCCCCTGCCTCAGCCTCCAGAGCTGCTGGGATTACAGGCATGTACCACTGTGCCCAGCTACATGTTTTTAAATGAGTAAATTGGAGCTTTTCGTTTTATGAATATATTATGGATTATTTTCTGCCAGATGCATTATTTTACCATTGGATTCACAAAAACATCTCTATTTTGTTCATTTACACACAAAAAATAATGTTTTCTCATTTTTTTTTCAGTTTAGCTTTTTAACACCAAGTTTAGTTTATTTCACATCACTAATTTGTTTCAATATAGCAACCACATTAAATTAAAAAACAAAACAGAAAGCAATTGTTTGAGATTTGGTTGGACAGCAGAGCAACCTGGGTAAACAGGCAGCAAACCCTCCAGGTGAGTCAGGCAGATAAGCTTTTTAAGCTTATCCTTTTGGATGACTGTTTACCAAAGGGTAGGACCAACTGAAGATGGAAACCAGCAGACTTATCTCCCAAAAATATTATAAATATATACCTTTCTATATTATTTATATGTATATATTATATGTGACACTTGAGAAATATACCCAGGAAGTTCCATCCTCTTGGTAACTCCATTTCAATCTTAACTCCTTCACTAGTAGACCATGTTTTCATTGATCATTTTTGTGGTTCATAGGATTAGTATATTTAATAACATGATGTAATTTTTTTAACTATTTGGGCTTAAGTTTTATCTTATATTTACTCTCATTTTTAAAATATTCTTTTTTTCTATTTGCATGTCTCCTAAGTTGTCTGACTTCCTTTTCTTCTTCTTCTTCTTTTTTTTTTTTGGTGTGTGCATGTTTTGCCACGCTTCCTCTTTTTTTCTTCTGCTTTCCCAATAGATGTTGCCAGTAGAAACTAATAAGGACTGTGTACTTTCACACAGTCTTTACATGTTTATCTGCTACAAAGGGAAATTCTATTGCATCATATTCCATCAGCTTCAGTTTACCAATTAAGACTGCACTGAAGACAGATCCCAAAGAGGTAATACCAAGAACTGATGAATTGTTCCTAAGAGACTTCTCTGTTTGGGCCCTATTTGTCTCCTGAAGAGGCTATTCGGAAGGAATAGACTATTTCACACATTTAATTTACATTCCCTGCATTATCAATCAGTGTTTTCAAAGGGTTAGTTATCTGCATCAGATCCACCTGGGTGCTGGTAAAAATGCATATTACTGAGCCATACCCCAGGTCCAAAGAGTCAGAATTTCTGGAGGTGAAGCTCATGAATATTCAGTTTTTAACAAACTTTCTAGATGTTCCTTCTCTGGAACAATGTTTGAGAATCGTGGGTATAGCAAAATGTTCATGGTTTAGTTTGAGTGTGTCCCCCAAACTTCCTGTGTTAAAAGTTTGTTTCCTAGTGTGGTGGTATTGAAGTGGAGCAGTCTAGCAGAAGGTAACTAAATTATGGGGGTCCTGGCTGGAAAGCGATTATGCTGGTCTTAAAAAGTGAGAACAAGCTGTTCTCTCAAGAGCATGTTGGCCCCTGCTTGGCCCCTTCTGCACAGGGCTATTTTCCTTTCTGCTTCTCCAGTATTTTGAGATCAGGTCAGTGAGGTCCTTATCAGGGGCCAAAATATAAATATAGCTATCCAATTTTGGACTTTCCAGCCCTTATAATAGTGAGTAAAATAAACCTCTTTTGTTTATGTTATGGGTACCCTCAGGTATTTTGTCATAGCAACACAAAATGGACTAATATAGCTCATTGGTCCTTAAAAACACTTGATGATTGATACACTATCTCCTTATTATATTCCAAATATTTCTCTCATATATTGAATATTCTCCTGGGACAGAGCTTTGTGTTATCAATCTCTATCTGGATATGCTTACTTGAATGTTTTTTTTCATCCCACACTCACTCAAGATATCCCAAATTAAACCATCCACCAGATGTCTCCAACTCTGTTGTCATGTGGTTGTTATCCAGGGGTTATCTTTGTTTTCCATCATTTTGATATAATACATTGGCTATTATGTAGAGCACTAAAGAAGACAATTATAAAAAAAGGCAGAACTGGTTAATGACCTCTAGGGTCTAAAAGATTCTTTTACAGGGAGTAATTTAATTCTATTGTTCTTTACTTGTTTTCTCAGAATAGTCCCTAACTTACCTTGTTATCACCTTAATCTATAATCTTCACACTTACGCATAAATGGATATAATTTTTCCTAATTAGACTCTTTGCTCCCTAATCTCCCACATCTTCTGAAACTTAATCTAATAAAGACTTTTTATCTCACTTACTGCCTGTTCCCAATTGTTTAGACTACCTTACAAACTAGATTCAAGGCTCTTTACCATCTAGCTCCCGAATACATTTCTCTGGAATAAACTTCTACCTCTACCAAACAGATATGTGAACTCGATGTAAGCATTTTATTTTCTGGGCTCATGATGTTAATTGACCAAATTATATTTTTTTCTTAAGGCCTGATTCCTTCTCCCACCAACTTGGCTGGCCCTCAGAACTTGCTTTTTCCAGCTCCTCTGGCGATTCTATGCCTTTTGTAATAAAAAATAAGCATGTGCTCCTTGGTATTATCTTTTATTTTTCTAATTCCCCAGTTACCCTGTTAGCTTCTTGAATGTAGGAACAATATTTTGTTAACTTCTTTCTCTTCTTTGTCTAGTCCAGACTTATGTCTAGTAAGTGTTCAAAATACTGAGCAAATTTATTTATCTATGCATTCCTACATCAAATAATTATTGAATGCCCAATGAGAACAAGTATGTTCCTTGCTTTCATGGGGCATACATTTTAGTTGGAAAGACATTAATGAGATAAAAAATAAGATGATCAATAGCTCTATTCTTTTTTTGAGTAAACTGTTTAAGTACCTGTCATAAGCCAGGCATTGTGTTCAATACAAAGCTGAGGCTGATAGGTTTGGGAGGAGAATCATATATAAAACACTAAACTACAATGTTATACATGGGAACAAAGTACCCTAGAGCAGAAGAACGAGTACAACTATCTCTGCCAAGGAAAGTCTGCCCACTTTCGTTTGGATCTTGAAAGTGAATTTATACGAGGTTCAATAATGCAATATTTTTATACGAAGGATCATTCTCAGAAACCTGATAGCTGATTCCTATGTCATTATTCTGAGCAGAAATCTGAGCTAGGTCCGAGAATCTGGAGATATGAGTAGGCTAAAGCACAGAGGAGGGTGACAGTGTCAGAATGGTTTGCTGTCAGGTTAACGGCCAGGTGCAGGCTAAAGGGCCTTCCGCCTGGTGTCTCCCTGGCTCTGCCGCCTTTCGCGGAGTTGTTATTCCTAATTCCTCTTACAAGTTCCAGCACTCAGGACAGAATTAAATCTGGGATTTCCTGTGGGAATCACAGAAAGATAAAGTTGGAAAGAAAAGGAAACAGAGAATCATTCACTTCGGTTGTTTCAAATTTACGTCCCCCAGAATCTTAGGGGTTCGCAAAGTAGCAAGTGAAAATCTGCCATCAGTTTTTAACACTCAAAGGAAATCTACCAGAAGCGGTGCATTTCCTGGTGGTATTAACTGAGGTGACCTGGTTCTGTTAGAATCACAACAGACCCACACTGAGCCGGGTTCTGACTGAGCTACCTTAACGCCTTTCACTGACTACATCTCGGTTTGCTGCCCGTGACGCCGCGGAATCGCCCAGGACCAGCAGGGCCGGGAGCAGGCGATTCTGTCCAACGCTCTTATAACTGCTCCGGGATTGTGGCTTCGCCCGTGTGTCCCCGGCCCACAGCTCTTCCCTTTCATGATGTGGAAGCTCCTGTCGTGCCCTGCCCACAAGACACACCGCCCGCGTCCCGGGAGACCGCGTTCTCCACAGCTCCCGGGCGCGTTCAGGAACGCGGCGCGCTCGCTCTCGCGCATGCGTGACACGGCGACTCCGCGTTCCCCCGGCGGACACCCGGGGAAACCTCGAGCGTCGGCGCCCAAGGTGCGCGTGCGCAGTCGCCTCAGGAGCCCCTTCCCGATCCTCCCAACCAACCCCTACCCTGCCATCCACCCCGCTCTCTTCTCTTTTGCCCCATTAAATCGGCCGGCCCTCCTGCACGTCACGGGCGAAAAGAGGTCCCAACAGGGGGTCTCCAGCCGACGCAGCCG
>NW_026000019.1:16648709-16736783 GCF_001458135.2 Marmota marmota marmota
TTATCCTCGTCCCCGTCGCCGCCTTCCGTGGCGGCGTCGGCGGCGGCGCTGGGGTCCAGCGGGGCAGCGCAGGCCGCGGGCTCGGGCGGTCTCGGCGGCCCGGTGCGGCCTGTGCTGGTGGCGGCCGCGGTGTCGGGCAGCGGCGGCGCGAGCGGCGGCGGGGCGGTGTCCGCGGGCCTGTCCCGGCTCAGCTGCGCGGCCAGGCCCAGCGCCGGCGTAGGAGGGAGCAGCTCCAGCCTGAGCAGCGGCAGCAGGAAGCGTCCTCTGCTCGCGCCCCTCTGCAACGGGCTCATCAACTCCTACGAGGACAAAAGCAACGACTTCGTATGGTGGGTCTGAGGAGCAGCCCCCTCGCTCAACTGTGCGTTCCCGCTGCTCGGTCTAGGGGGCTCCGGCGGGGGCGGCCTCTGGAGAGCCGGGACCCTGGTGCTGTGCAGGGTCTGGTTAGGGGCGGGGAAGCGGGGGTGAAAGTGAAGAGCGCTAAGTACGGTGGGCAGGAAGTGCAGGGAGTTTAGGGAATGGGGGGGGGTGTGTGCAAATAAATGATGGTGGAGAAAAGAAGAAATTTGGGCACGGAAATTGGGTCTTGAATTTTTTGGCTATTTGGCGGACTAAGCGCCTAGTCTGGGATACTTGTTCAGCTACAAGTAGTGGGGTGGAATTGCTGGTCATAATCTGCTTATTGTAAATATGGTAAATGATGCTCTAAACATGGGTAGGGATGTTTTAAGTAGTCTTTAAATACCCATTTTGGCTATGTGTAAATATGTCCTATTTTAAAAGGCACTTGACAATGTGTGGAGGATACTGTAGTCAGTCAGTTCAGGAAAGGTCCACTTTTCAACTGAATAACTTGAAGGAGAGATCCACATTTATTAAATATCCATGTGTCACATGTATCTTTATTATAGCATGCTGTGTAACAGTATACTGAAACTTCTGGCCTGAGGGATGCTCAGGTAGAGATATTTTGTTGTCATATTTAGCATCTTGAATGATACACAGTAATATTCAGTCATATTTGGTGTAGTGGGGCTTACCACTTTTAGTGAAAGATGGAGTGGATAGTCTTAGAGTTTGAAATTCTCATTTGTTTTAGGTATTCTTTGTAGGATTACGAGAGAGTAATTGCTTTTTGCTGATTAAGAACTGGTAGGGCTTTGTGTCTTTTCTCTGGAGTAAGTTGTTGATTGACTTAGAATATTAATGACCTAGGAAGTTGACTTGCACAGTCATTACTGGGGAAGTCGATTCACTTCAGGGGTGAAGGGGGCCAGATTTGGTATTTTAACTATGATAGGGCTAGAAATTGGAAATAGGAGATTTCTGTTTATTGCAGAAAAATGATGTTTTTATTCATATTTCTACTTTTATATTAAATTATTCTGGATTCAGAATTCATTTTTCATTGAAATTGGACTATAATTGTGATTGTTATGTATAAATAATTTAAAGTATATCTAAGAGATGTTTGCTTTTTTACCCAATTAATAGTGCTGCATGCTGAAGTAGAAGCTAATAAAACAAATTGGGAGCTTGTGGTATTTAGTTATTGTTTTTAGAACATTCACATTTCAATTTTCAGTTGACTAAAAGAAAGCGAACATGCCTGTATCCACAAAGGTCTCTAAAGTAGTGTAGATGTGAAAAATGAGGAAATTAGTCATTCAGTCATTCACCAGATACTTATTTGACATTCATCATCTGCCAGGCACCATCTTAGTTTCAGTGTACTACAGTTAAAGCTGTAAGGAATTAGAGAGGAATGGAAGAGCACCTGACATTGATCTCCCCTCCCAGCTTCATGGCACACAGGTGTGCCAGCAGTCAGGAGTCTGAGGCAGAAGGACTACAAGTCCAAGGCCAACCTCAAGGGCTTGGTGAGATTATCTCAGAATAAAAGATAGAAAAAGGGCTGGAGATGTGGCTCAGTAGCGCCCCTGGGTTCAACTTCCAGTATTGCAGAATGAATGAATGAATGAAACTGCAAAAGTTTTTCTGAAGTTGCTGTACCCCTTTGCATTTTCTACTAGCAACATAAAAAAAAAATTGTAATTGTTTTACATCCTTGCCCACATTTTGTGTTTTCAGCCTTTTAATTTTTAATCACTAGTGGATATATGGTGGTTTTGTCATAATTTGCATTACCTTAATAACTAATGGTGTTGAGCATAAGTCAACTACTTATTTTTTATTTGCATATCTTTTATGAAGCATCTGTTCTAACCTCTTGCCCATTTTTCTCCTAAGTTGCTTGTTATTTTGACTTGTAAGGGTTTTTAGATTCTGGTTACATATCTTGTCAGTCTTAGGTAGTGTGATATTTTTTTCCTAGTCTGTTGTTTACTTTTTCATTTTTTTTCTAGTTTTCTTCAGGGGCCAAAAAAAAGTCTAGTTTATTGATTTTTTTTCTTTTATTGTTTGTGATTTTTTCTTAAATGTCTAAGCTAAGAAATTGTTGTCTATTATGAAGTCACAGAGATTTTCTTCTAGAAGATTTATACGTTTCTTATGGCTGAGATCCACCTCCTTTCATTACCCATGGAATCTGATTATCCTAGCACCAATTGTTGAAAAGACCAAATTTGTTCATTAAGGTTTCTTAGTTCCTCTCTTCAAATTAGCTATTTATGTATGAATTTTATGGAATTTGTATTCTGTTCTATTGGTTTATATGTTTTTCTCTACACCATTACTATACTGTTTTTATAACTGTATTAATCTTGAAATCAGTATAATTTTGTTCCTGTATTTCAAAATTGTTTTGGTTATTAAGGTTCTTTCCATTTCCACATATATTTAAAAATTATTTGTGAGGGCTGAGGGCATAACTCAGTGGTAGAGTGCTTCTTTAGCATGCACAGGGTCCTGCATGGGATCCCTAGAACCATAAAGAAAAAAAATTGCCTGTCTGTCTGTTTGTTTGTTTGTTTTCTCCCTCCCTTTCTCTATCTCTCCTCTCCTCCTTCCTTCCTTCTTTTCTTTCTTTCCTGGGAGCATTGAACTCACGGATGGTTTATCACTGAGCTACATCCCCAGTCCTTTTTATTTTGAGACAGGGTCCTGGCTGAATTGATGAGACTGGCCTGAAATTTGCTGTCCTTCTGCCTCAGCCTTGCAGAATTGCTGGAATTATAGGTGTGCGCCAGCATGCTCACTGCTTGTCATTTTGTATTAAAGAGGATGGAGGCTCTTAATTTGGGTTTCTTTCAGTCTATTACTCAATTTAGAAAAACTTGACATCTTAAAGATATTGAATTGTTTGATTCATAAACATAGTGTGTTTCTTCTATTATTAGGTCTTCATTAATGTCTCTGAGCAACACCTTTTACTTTCAACTACCCAAGTTTTGCAAATTGAAATTAAAGAGGTCCTAAATATGATAATCAGACATCCATGGGAGGGTGGGGGAAGCCTTCAGCCTTTACAACATACCGTGTGTGTGTGTGTGTGTGTGTGTACGTACACACACAAACATATATATACCCCTATATATGTGTATATATATATATAAGGTGGCTTGAAATGGGTTATAGACATAAGAGAACTAAATCTTGTAGAAAATATTTTGTTAAATTTGTCACTAAGTATTTCATGCTTTTGATGCTGTTGTAAATGTTATTTTAATTTTGGTTTCTAATTGTTGCTAGCATATAGCAATGCAGTTTATTTTTGTATATTGACCTTATTTATATCCTGTGAATTTTAAAATTCACTTGAATGGTTTTTTGGTAGAAGATGGGATTTTCTAAGATAGTGGGGTTGTCTGAAAATAGTTTTTTCCTTTCATTCCAATTTGTATGCATTATTTAAAATATATTATTGGATTTTTTAAAAAGTTTTTTTTTTCTTTGTGAGTGATAGTGATCTAGGGTTTTCTTTTAATTTTTTCTTCTATTTTTGGTATATGGTATATTCATTTGCTAGGGCTTCCATAACAAAATACCACAGAGTGGGTGGTATAAACTTTACAAGTTCTTTTTCATGTAATTCTAGAACCTAGAAATATGAAATCAAAGTGTACACAGGTTTGATTTCTTTTGAGTCCTCTGTCCTTAGCTTGCAGATGGTTGAGACTTTTCTCTTTTTCTTTGGTCTTAGCAGTTTAAAAGCAAGGTATGTGTTAGGGAATCTTGTTTTTAAAAATCTTTTTTGTAATTTTCAGAGCTTACATTTGTGGTTTGATTTCTATTGTTATTTTAAAAGAGTTCAGCTATTACCTCTATACATAGTTCTTTGATCCATCCTCTTCTCCTATGACTTCAATTACATACTTGCTAAATCATTTGATATTGACCCGTGGCTCTTGGATACTCTGTTTTTTTTTTTTTTCTTAGTGTTTTAATTTGAACCATCTCCGTTGACCTCTTTTCATATTTATTGCTTCTTTATTTGTGTTTTGATGAGCCCATCAAAAGAATGCTTTGTCCCAGATCATGTGTTTTAAAAAGTTTTAGCAATTTCATTTTATTTTCCCTTTTAGTTTCCATGTCTTTGCTGAAATTCGTTTTTCATGCATATTGCCATTTTTTTCTACTAGATCTACTCACATTAATCATATTTTTTTGTCTCGTAGGCTTACCATTGGAATTTTCTCTTGAAACTTGTTGATTGCTTTGGCTTTTTGGATTTGTTTGTTTTTGGTTTTATGTATATTTCATACTGGAGATTGCATGTCCAGTAGTGTTGATGCCTGAAAATAATTACACCTCTCCTGTTAGGTTGAGTCAGCGTGGTCAAGAGTTGGGCTGAATTTGGATTTTGTTATTGCTGTGTAGTCACCTTTCATCTACCAGAGGCTTCACATTTCACCAATGTTGTCTTGAGTGTGGGGTGAAGTTTGGGATGCCAGAAAGCTTTTCTTCACAGTTTTCAGCTTCACACCTACTTTTCAGAGGGGTTGTGTGCATGCTCTGTCCCCATCCCCTAGCAGACACTGTTGATGTGTGTGGCTTTGTGGTAGACTGGGTTCTCCTTATTGCTAGGTTTTATTAATTTATTGTGATGTATGTTTTAGTTTATTGATTTGAGAGACTTAGTATCCCCAGACCATTCCAGCACTATCAGATTCTTCAGTGATTATTATGTACTCAACCACAAATTATAACATTGTCTTAATTCAGTCGGCTTTAACAAAAATACCATAGATTGGGTAAGTTGAACAAAAGAACATTTATCTCTCGCAGTTTTGGAGGCTGTGAAGCCTAAGATGAAAGCATTGGTAGATCCAGTGTCTGGTGAGGGCCGACTTCCTGTCTTGTAGATAGACACCTTGTTGCTATGTGGCTCCATTAGAGCAAACTCTAGATTTACAAGGATATAATCCCATCATGAGGGGGTTTTCCACCCTCTCACCCTTATCTGAACCCAGTTGTCTCCAAAAGACTCCATCTCCTAATTCCATTACATTGGGAGTTAAGGTTTCAACATGAGAATTTTGTCATCTATTGTAAGCATCTATCACCTGTACCAGTTTCTGCTGCTGTTCTCAAAATGGCCTTTCAAAATTTCTAAGAGTTTTTGATTAATTGATTCAGAAACGAGTGTGTGACATAGGCTGGGTCTATCAGAAGGACTCCTTTTGGAATTTTTGACCCAAGATACTGGGAAAAACTTTTTTTTTATGATTTATAGTTTACTGAGTTTTGTTACATATATGTACCTGTGTAATCACTAACATTTAAAATATAGGACATTTCAATCACTCTAGAAAGTTTCTTCTTGTACTTTTACAGTTAAATCTTCTTTACTCTCATTCATGGTCGCCATTGATCTGACTTCTATTTCTAGATAGTTTTTCCTATTGTAAAATTTTATGTTAATTCATGTATTATATGCTCTTTTGTGGCTTATTTCACTAAGCATTTTTTTGAGATTAAACTATATTGTTTGTACTGTAGTTTTATTACCTTTTTCTCTTTTCTTTTTTTGAGGCAGGTTCTTGTTATGTTTATCTGATCTTGAAATCCTGGACTCAGCTGATCCCTCTACCTCAGGCTTCCTAATAGCTGTGACTGTAGGATTGTGCACTTGTCAACTTTTTTAGAATTATGCTTTCTAACTTTTAAATTATGCACAATTTGTCCACTCTGGATTATTTCCATTTTTTGACTATTTGAACATAACTCAAGAATATTTGCTTATAAGTAATTTTATCCCTGTATATTTTTTATTTTTCCAATATTGTTTTTGCTTGTAGGTGAATTTTTTATTGTAGATGGCATTTTTTCAGCTGTAGAATTCAGTTTTTGTTTTATTTTAAAAAATCGGTGCTATCTTGTATTCAATATCTGAAACCAGTGTTTCCTTTATTTTTTCACCCAGTTTTTTGAGTATGTATGGTCAGAGGAAAGTTGTTTCCAGTTAAATGTTGACCTTGAGTGCAAGTGAATTAGTCATGTTTCTCATTAAAAAAAAAACACTGTCGTAATACCAATAGCTTTTAGTTCTATTGCGGATTCTCTTAATAAATGCCGCATCACCAAAATATTGGACAGTATTGTGTGGAAAAATCTAGATATCAGAGATGATCAAAAAATAATTCAGAAAAGTTAGACACTTAAAAATGAGAATTTGTAGGAAACTCTAGTTTTTTCTGTCTATATTCACAAGAGTGCTATGTGACAAAACTTGTGTAAGTCTAAATAGTTTCAGGAAAAACATTAAACAACAAAATTATCTTTTTGGCTAGGGCGTAGTTCAGTGGTAGAGTGAGTACTTAGTGTGTGAAAAGTCTCGGTTCAACTCCTAGCACCAAAATGAATGAATGAATGAATGAATGAATGAATGAATAATATTACTTTTATCTCAGGGGTCCCTTTTTTTAAAAAACATTTTTTTAGTTGTAGGTGGACACAATATCTTTATTTATTTATTTTTATGTAATTGGTGAGACCCTGTCTCAAAATAAAAAAGAGGGTCATAAATAAATATAGTTAAAACATACAAATGTATACATACGTATCTATAAAGATAGATATTTTTTAGAAGTACCACATGCCTATATAAGTGAAAACTTATATAGGCATGTGGTACTTAGTTAACACATAGTAGTACTTGAACACATTTATAAGATACATGTGTACATTGTGTAATAATCAGATCAGGGCAACTGGCAGTCTATCACCTCAGGCATTTATCATTATGTTGGGAACATTCAGCATAGCTATTTTGAACTCTCAGCTAGCTATTTTGAACAATATGAAGCAGTCAATCATCTTGCTATAAGATATTAAAAGCTGTTCTTCCTGTCCAGCTTTACCCTTGTCCTCACAAACCTTCCTTTCTCCATCTTCCTTTCCCAAACCCTTCCAGTCTGACAGCCACTATTCTATTCTCTGCCTCTTTGAGATCAACTTTTTAGCTTCCACATATAAGTGAAAACTTTGGGTATTTGTCTCTCTGTGCTTGCCTTATTTTTACTCAACATAATATTCTCCAGTTCCACTTATGTTACTATAAATGACAGAATTTCATTTTTATGGCAATATTAGTATTCCATTAAGAATGTGTACATACCACATTTTCTTATACAGTTTTTTAAACATTTTGTTTTAGTTGTAGATGGACATGATACCTTTATTATATTTATTATGTGGTGCTTAGGATCAAACCCAGTGCCTCACACATGCAAGGCAAGCATTCTACCACTGAGCTACAACCCCAGCCCTCTTATATAATTTTTTACTGATAATAAAGTTTTATATTTACAGTTGTTTCTATTTTTAGTGGTATGTAATGGTACATCTCATTATTGATGACATCTTAGATCTTACTAAATAGGGGATTGTATTTCCCCCCCTTATTTTCTTAATCTCTATTTTTATTTTCCAAATCCCCAAGTTTCCTGTTCAGTTGTGGTGTATATAAATGTGTTGCTGTGAGATATATTTTTATATATGCTTTAAGTTTATATAAATTTACTATGCACAGGTCATTTTCATTTTTGTTTTCTCTTTATAAAGCATCAAGCCATGTTGCTCCATGTGCCTTCGGCTCATTCCTTCTAACTTTTTTTTTTTTTTTAATATTTTTAGTTGTAGATGGACAAAATATCTTTATTTTGTTTATTTGGTTTTTTTAAGTGCTGCTGGGGATTGAACACAATGCTTCATGCATGTTAGGCTAGTGTTCTACCACTGAGCCACATCATTCTTTCTGACTCTTGCATGATGTGCACACATTTTTAAAAATTTTTTAAATTTGTTTTAATTAGTTATACATGACAGTAGAATGCATTTGTGCACTTTGATATACATAGATGGGATATAATTTCTCATTTTTCTGAGTGTACATGTTGCAGAATCAATTGGTCATGTAGTCACATATATACATATAGTAATAGTGTCTGTTTCATTCTACTATCTTTCCTATCCCTACATCCCTGCCCCTCCCATTCCATCACTTTACCTACTTTAAGGTAACGCTATTCTTTCCTAGCTCTCCCGCCCCCTGCCTTATTGTGAATTAGCATCCACATATTAGAGAAAACATTTGACCTTTGGTTCTGTGGGATTGGCTTATTTCTCTTAGCATGATATTCTCTAACTCCAACCATTTACTGGCAAATGCCATATTTTCACTCTTCTTTAAAGTTGAGTAATATTCCATTGAGTATATATACCACATTTTCTTCATCCATTCATCTATTGAGGGACACCTAGGTTGGTTCCATAGTTTAGCTATTGTGCATTGAGATGCTATAAACATTGATGTGGCTGCATCACTATAGTATGCTGATTTTAAGTCCTTAGCTGGGTCAAATGGTGGTTCCATTCCCAGTTTTCTGAGGAATTTTCATACTGCTTTCCATAGCGGTTGCACCAGTTTACAATCCTACCAGCATTGTATGAGTGTACCTTTTTCACCACATCCTCGCTAACATTTATTGTTGCCTGTATTCTTGATGATTACCATTCTGACAGGAGTGAAATGAAATCTTAGAGTAGTTTTGATTTACATTTCTCTAATTGCTAGAGATGTTGAACACTTTTATTTCATATATTTTGTTGATCAATTGTATTTCTTCTGTTAAGTGTCTCCAGTTCCTTAGCCCATTTGTTGTTTTTTTTCTTTTTTTTTTTTTGGTGATAATTTTTTTGAGTTCTTTCTATATCCTAGAGATTAATGCTTTATTGGAGGTGCATGTGGTAAAAATTTTCTCCCAATCTGTAGGCTCTCTCTTCACATTATTAATTGTTTCCTTTGCTGAGAAGAAGCTTTTTAATTTGGATCCATCCCATTTATTGATTCTTGATTTTACTTCTTGCACTTTAGGATTCTTGTTCAGGAAGTCAGATCCTAGGCTGATGTGATAAAGATTTGGGCCTATCTTTTCTTCTATTAGGTGCAGGGTCTCTGTTCTAGTGCCTAAGTCTTTGATCCACTTTGAGTTGATTTTTGTCCAGGGTGAGAGATAGAGTTAATTTCATTTTGCTACATATGGATTTCCACTTTTGCCAGCACCATTTGTTGAATAGGCTATCTTTTTTTCCAGTGAATGTTTTTGGTACCCTTGTCTAGTATGAGATAACAGTGTTTATGTGGGTTTATCTCTGTGTCTTCTATTCTGTACCATTGGTCTACAAGTCTACTTTGGTGCCATTAGCAAGTAGTTTCTCATTTGGTTGAATGTCCTTTTATTACTGTAGATCCTCCCTTTGCTGGTTTTCACTTTTTTTCCCCCCCACTTCATCCTCATGGAATATTTTGTTGAGAATGCTCTGTAGTGTAGGCTTTCTAGTTGTGAATTCTTTTAATTTTTGTTTATCATGGAATGTTTTAATTTCATCTTCAAATTTGAAAGTTAATTTTGCCGTGTATAAAATTATTGGTTGGCATCAGTTTCTTTCAGAGCTTGAACTATATTATTTCAGGACCTCCTAGCTCTTGAGGGTATGGGTTGAGAAATCAGCTGAGATCTGAATTGGTTTCTCCCCTATATAATTTGATTTTTTTCTCTCACAGCCTTTAAGATTTTATCTTTGTTCTCTGTGTTAGTCATTCTCATTAAAATGTGTCTTGGTGTGGGACTGCTGTAATTTTGTACATTTGGGGTCCTGTTAGCCACTTGTGTTTGATTTTCCATTTCATTCTTTAGGTTTGGGAAATTTTCTGCTATTATATCATTGAAACGATTGTGCATTCCTTTGGTTTGTTTCTCTGCTTCTTCATCTATTCCAATAACTCTTAAATTTGGTGTTTTCATTTATTCCACAATTCTTGCATATTCTGTTCTTGGTTTCTTACCTAATCTTCTCCACATGTTCACTCTACTTTCAAGATTACATATTTTGTCTTCATTATCTGAGGTTCTGTCTTCCAAGTGATCTAGTGTGTTGGTGATTCTTTCTATTGAATTTGTAATTTGTTTTACTGATTCCTTAATTTCGAGGATTTCTGCTTTTTTTTTTTTATTTTCACTATTTTATTGAAGTGGTCTTTCACTTCCTATATTTTTTCTTTGATTTCACTCCTTGTACTATCCTTTACCTCACATATCAATTTAACTGTATACAATCTGAACTCCTTCTTGGACATTTCTTCTGCTGTGTTTGTTATCAGTGGCTTCTTTTGTTGAAGCATCTTGGTTTGTTTGGAGTGCTTTATTCTCTTGTTTTTTCCATGTTGTTAGTGTGTTTTCCCATCTAAAAGTATGGACCTAAGGCAGGATAAATTCTACCCCATAGACCTATAGTGTCCCTGAAGATTTCCAGTGCTTTATCTTTACTGGTGAGACCAATATCAACAGCACTCAGTTACACAATATATACCCTTAAACCTAATAGCTCCCACTAAGGCGTCTACTGCTTTTTCAAATTAAACCAAAATGATGAGTTCAATAACTATGTATAGTACAGAGTATTTTAAAAACAATTTAAAATTTCAAATGATGGATGAGAGAACAGAGGTAGTATAGTATGCAATATTTGTGAGGGAGGAAGAGAGAAACTAGAAGCAAAAATTCACAGGAAGAGTGGATTGGCTGTTGGTTGGAGAAAAGTTGGAAAAAGAAAATAGACAAGAGAGGAAGAATAAGACCAAAGAGAAAAAATTAAAGACACAAGAATACAACAAAAGTGCGAAACACAATTCATATATCATTGTCCTTCACACACTGATGCAAAAAAAAAAACCATCCTGTTCCAAATATGATAGAGAAATTAGTAAATCAAAAAATAAAATAAATCTCGGCTGGAAAGTCGAACTGTCTCTGTCAGTGTTCAACAGTTTCTCAGCCCTGTCTCTGACATCTCTTGGGATCACCAAACCCAGATCAGCTCTTGCAAACCCAGTCTCTGTCCCACCGATCTGGGCTTCAGATACCTCAGGCTCAGCCACACTGCATTCCCAAGATCTCAGTGGTGTTCCTACTTGCAGAGAGACCACCGGAGGATACACTCATGCAAAAGAGCACCCCTGAGGTATAGCACCAAGACAAGGGCCACCAGCACTCTCAGCAGGAAGACCCCAGGCTCCTCCAAACCCGCAGGCACCCCCACATTGGACCTGAAGTTCCCAGCTGCAGTCCCCAGACATAGGCTTTTGTGGTGGTAAACCTGCTGGCACCCAAGCCCCAGGCCCTGGCTGGTGTCCCAAAATGGGTGCAGCCACGTGCAACCAAACCTGGAGTCTACCCCAAAGCAGTCCTCTAGGCTATGGTAGCAGTGGTAGTGGCCATGGTTGTTGGCAGCAGGCAGTGGGTCAGCAGTAGCAGCAGCTGTAGCTGTGGGGGCAGTGTCACCAGGTGGTCTCTGGGGGGTCAACATCAGTGTTGGCTTCAGTTGCATCTGGGGCAGCAGTTTCTTCTGTGACAGCAGCACCCAGAAAGAAGACCCCCAGGTGATCTCAGGTTGGCAGCAGGGGAATCAGAGGCAGCAGCATTGGCGATAGTGGTACAGGCGGTGGTTGAGTGCCACAAACACATTTTACAAGCACATTTTACTTTTTTATTTTACTCATGATGAACATCTAGGCTGCCTTTGATTTAGTAGTATCACAATACTGCTGCTGCAGGTATCTGCATAGATATTCTCTTATTGACAAACATGGTTATTTGGAATATGATATATGTATATGAATACATATACACACATGTACACATACACAAAAGTCCACACATACATTTGCATACATACCCACATAGACACATAGCTATATACTCTGATGTGTGTGTGTGTATTTACATAAAATCTCAGGAGTGGAATTTCTGGGTCATTAAATATATGAATAATTAATCCTAGATTGCCTACTTGCTGTGTATGAAGATTCTTATTTCTTCAATATCTAACGTACTTGATATTCTAATTTTAATAATTTAGTAGAGACAGAGTATTATTTTCTTTAATAATAATTGTTTTAAATTGTTTTAAAATTGCATCTTTTACTAGTGAATTGGAATAGTTCTGTATACTTGAAAGACATTTTTCCTTTCTATGAATTAGTAATTCACATCTTTTCCCATGTTTTTATACTGGTTGTATATGTTGTTATGTAGGAATTGTTTGTATTATGGTGATACAGAAGGTATAAACAGTTCCAGCAGGGTCTTTAATCCATTTGTAAATTCTTCTCTTTTTTGATAATACCACTGTATTCAGGAGTCCATAAGAAGTTCTGGGAGATAAAAATTGTCAGCAGTGATATGGATTAAAGGGAACCTTGGTATACCTTGGTATACTGTTAGTGGGAGTGTAAATTAGTTCAGCCATTGTTGAAAACAGTATGGAGGTTTTTCAAATACAACAAAACTACCATATGATCTTGTATCCATGGGATCTGCATCTGTGTATTTAACCAAGAGGTTGCAGATTGAAAATATTCAGAAAAAATATCTCTCTACTGAACATGTATAGGCTTTGTTTCTTATTCTCTAAACACTGATTTATAGAGCATTTACGTTGCATTAGGTGCTGTAAATAATGCAGAGAAGATTATTTAAAATCTTGTATCTATGCAAATACTGTGTCATTTTATATAAGGAACTTGAGCATTTGCAGGTTTTTATATCTGAGTGGTCCTGGAACCAATGCCCTGTGGATACTAAGGGATGCCTTTGTAGCAAAAAAAAAAAAAAAAACAACCATATATATATATATATATGAATGACATGTTTGCACTACCATATTCTTTCCTGTACCATTTATGCTAGTTGAGATATGGAATCAACCTAAATAATCATTGATGGGTAAGGAGAAGAAAATGTATGCGGTACATAATGGAATATTATTCAGTGTCTTAGTCTGCTTGTATTGCTATAACAAAATAGCTGATATTGGGTAATAAATAATAGAAATTTATTTCTCACCATTCTCTACTTCCAAGATGGTGCCTTCAACAGTTTCTCATATGACAGAAAGTGGGAGAGTAAAAAAGAGAGTGAACAGACTCCTCTCATGGCAGAAGAGAGCAAACCCACTTCCTGAAGCCCTTTTATAAGAGTCTTAATCCCTCTGCCAAAATAATTTAATTACCTCCTCACTCTCCTACCTCTTCATACATCACATTAGCCATTATATTTCAATATAATGAATTTTGTCAGATACATTCAGATCATAGTATTAAACCTTAAATAAGAAGGAAATACTGCCACTAGCCACAACACAGATGAACCTAAAGGAGTTATGCTAAGTGAAATAAGCCATGCATAGAAAGATAAATACTTAGTGATCTCACTTAGATCTGTGTAGATTGTACTTATTTATGTGTGTGATCTTACTTAGATGTGTTGATCTTATAGAAACAGGTAAAACTGGCTGCTAAAGGATAGGAAAATTGGGAAATGGAGAGATGGATCAAAAGATACCAACTTTCAGTTATGCATGATGAATAACCTTTGGGGATTTAATGTATAGCATGTTGGCTATAACTGGTAATGCTGTTTTAGACTTAACTGGCCGAGAATAGATCATAAATATTCTCACTACAAAAAGAAAAAAAGGTAACTGTGAGGTGATATGTATGTTAATTAGCTTGATCATGTTAAGCATTTCACAGTGTATATGTGTATCAAAACATGTTGAATACCTTAAATATATAAAAACTTTGTCAATTAGACTTCAAAGCTGGAAAAAGTTTTGGGTGTTTGTGAGATATTTTGGGAGTCTAAAAGTTTTAGGGATTTGTATCAAGTTCCAGACATCTGTATGTTTGGCCTGGCTGCCATTTTTGGTGTTTGCTATGCTTGTGCTTGTGCTTGTGCTTGGGTCTTTTGGCCTGTCCTTTTGTGAATGCTATCAATTGGCAGAATAGGAGGGGTTCTAAATGGATTGTTAAAGGTTTCTTCCTGAACCTACTCTGGATGTGTTCTTGCCCTTAAAAAATTGAAAAGAAAATGTGGGGTTTTGGCCATCTCTTTTGAATTGCTGTAGTTCCTGTCATCTGCCTTCTATTTCTTAGGAAAGGGAGTGGTTGGTCAACCCTTTTATCTTCTTTTATTCTATCTTCTGCCTATCTGATAGGAATTCCTTCAAGTTTTTTGCTTGGATGCATGCCACCCTTTCAAAATGTATTATTCCATTCAAATTGGTAAAGCAAAATAACATAAATAAGATGGTTTATAAACAACAGAAACTTATTTCTCACAGTTGTGGAAGCTGGCAAGTTTAAAGTTAGTCTTCTGGCAGATTAGGCATCTGTCAAAGATGCCAATTCTGGTCCATGGATTATTGGTCTATGAAAAATGGCGTGCTTACTCTGTCCTAACATGATGGATGGAACAGTCTTGCTCCTTGTGGCCTCTTTTTTAAGGCCACTAATCCATATATGAAGGCTCTGCCCTCATTAGCTCATCACCTCTGAAGGCTTAGACTTCAAATACCATCATCTTGGGGGGGTTTCAGCTTGAATTTGGGGGGGACATATTAAGATTGTAGAACCAATTTTATCACTGGTACGTAATTTTCCATATTATCTCTTCTTTGTTTATTCTGTCACTAATGAAATACTGTATACCAGGCATAGCACTGAGCACTTTATAGATGTCTTATTAATGAGTACAGTGGTTCTGTGATTTAAATGTTATCCCAGTTGTATAAATGAGGAAATGGATTACAGAGATTAAACTACTTGTCCAAAGTCATAAAGCTATAGATAGCATAGCTAGTATTAGCTTCAGTTAATTCTATTTTTCATGAAGGTCATAAAGCTAGCTTTTGATGACAGGAATGAAGATTTTCTTCTATTTAATTACTTAGATGATATTCCTTAAAAGCTGCGGGTTTAAACTGATCTGATGGTAGTTTTTAGGTTTTACAACTTTTAGTGTTAGTGGAGCATATTATATGACATGGCACCCACTGCAGTTCTCTTTTAAAACAAAAAATTAATTAATGGATGATAGAGCTTCATGTAAAACAAACCTGCTGTCCAGTCCAAGAGTATTTCTCACCTGGAGTATAATAGCTTTCGTTACTGTTCCTACTTTTGATTCCTTTAGTCTCTTTGTGTCAGGTGGAGTGATTTGGTTCATCATTTTGTCTAACCGTGTCATCACATCTTTGTTCTCAACCTTCCAATGAATTTCTGTTTAATTTACTGTATAAAGCCAAAGTCCTTAACTTTACTTTGAATTCTTCAAGTTGGCTCCTGTAAACTTGACATCTCTTTAGCTTTGTTTTGGTCTTCTGCTATTTTCTCACTTGCTTATTCTGCAGGTCTTCTTGCTAGTCTTTGAACATGTCAGTTATATTTCCTGCCTTAGGACATTTGTACTTACTCTTCTGTCTGCCAGATTGTTGTTCTACTAGATTGCCATGTAGATGACTTCTTCACTACCTTGAAATATTTACTAAAATGTCAGCTTCTCATTGAGTCTTCCCTGACTATCCATTTCCTAAATTTACAACCCATTTCCCAGTGCAACCCTTTCCCCACTTTATTTCTTCCTAATTTATCATAATCTAACCTTATTATAGAAGGTCTTTATTTATCTTATTTATTATCTGTTTCCTATTAGATTGTAAATGCCGTGAGGGGATTTTTGATGGATATTCACAGTTGGTTCGTTGTAATGCCACAGCCAGCCGTAAAATGTCCATTGGAAGCATTGTTACTCACATTTGTTAATGTATTTAATTTGGAATTGGAAAGATCTATCTCCTTTTCCTTATTTTAAAAATGCCTTGTTATAGGAGCTATTTGAAAGATTGGTATGTTAATACCTAGACGTGTGGTAGAGAATTTTGTATATTTACTATTGTCCAAGACTGTTTCTAGTTTTAGAAATTAGTATTGAGACTATAGAGTTTCTTTCAGATGGACTTTTTAAAAGTCATAATTATGTATGATTTATTTGAGACAAATGAAACTGAAGGTCATTATGTTAAGTGAAATAAATCAGGTGAAGTTCAAGCAAGGACTGCTTGAACTCTCTTACATGTGGAATCTAAAGTAGTTGATCTTGTAGAAATAGAGTGTAGAATAATAGTTACTAGAGGCTGGGTACAATAGGGGAAGAAGGGATTAGGAAAGGTCTGTTAATGTACACTACGATATGATTTGGAGAAATAAGTTCTAGTATTTTATTGCACAGTAGGGGGAGTATAGCTAATTACTGTATATTTCAAAAAGCTAAAAGAGAAGGCTTTTAAATATTGTCACCTAAGGAAATAATAAATGTTTAAGGAGCTAGGTATGTTTACCCTGATTGGAACATTACACAGTGCATACATTTTTTGAAACATCACATGATACCCCATAATTATGTGCAATTTTTATGTGTCAATTAAAATTAAATACTATTTAAAAATAGATTTAGGTTAAAATGTCTTATAATGAATGACAAGAAACAAAACTTCCCCTTCAGTATTCCTAAGATAGTTCTCTAAGAAGCAATCCTTTCAATTCTTGTAATTGTTTCTTTTGGTGGAATTAATCATCAATGCCATCATCCTGATATTTGAGTGCTTATTTGGTGCTTACTAATGTTGCAAGTAGGTTTTTTTTTTTCTTTTGAATTGAATTGCCTTGTGAGGTTGATGCTGTTGTTATATGCATAGTAACACATGAACAAGCTGAGGCGTAGGGAGATTAAACAATTCATCACATTATATAATTAAAAAGTAGATAGGCTATGGATTTAACACAGACATCACGACTTCTCTATTATGTACTGCTAACTAGATTGCCTTCATTTCACGAAATAACATGGTTGTTACAGTTTGGATCTGGATGCTCCCCAAAGGCTCATGTGTTCCAGGATTCATCCCCAAAGATGGTTCTATTGTGAGGTAGTAGAAAACTTTAGGAGGTGGTGCCTAGTTGGAGGAAGTTGGTCACTGGGAAGGTGGTCTCAAAAGCTGTATCTTCTTGGCTGCCATGAGTTAAAAGCAACTTGTTTAACAGCACCCTTCTACCATGATGTTCTGCTTTACCAGAAGCCCACACTGATGGGACCAAGAAATCATGGACAGAAACCTCTACATCTGTGAACCAAAATAAATCTTTTCTCCTTTAAGTTGATTTTCTTAGATATTTATCACAGAAACAAAAAGCTAGTAATAGTACTACTCTGTTCTTGACTTATTGCTTGAACTTGCTATCATAGATGAAGATTTAAATATTTCAAACTGGTGAGCAAGTAGGTAAGTGCTTGGCTAGGTAGTTCTGGAAGAGGTAGAAAATTAGGGTCCTTTGTGTCAGTGCTATTCAAACTATCTGTCATAATTTTTTTTTCATTTTTTTGGTCATATTTATAATTTTTAAAAATTTAGTAAAAATGAATTACTACAAAATAAGATTACAAAATACATATAATGCAATAAAACTCATTTCAATTATATTCAACAACATTCTGTCAAATTGCCCTACAAGATGAAGGTTCTATACTTCAAATTTCTATACTTCTTCAGAAGTTGGTAACATAATGAATCCTGCAATCCTTGGACCAGCCCTGGCCCACGAGCTACACTGGATGGTGCTGTCCTGCTCATATTAAGTCTTCCAGTTAATCCCTCTGTTTTCAGTCAGCCTGCCTTTTTCATGTTTACCATCTCCTTGGATTGAGCCTCTTTGGGGTTAGGCAGGGTTGATTGGCCTACTTTTTAAGTTTTATCCCTTTCAGTATGTACTCTGATCTGTGGCCTTCTCTATCTTGATTCTTCATTTACCTTTGTGTCTACTTTTCTTCTTGTGGAGTTTGTTCAAGTATCTATCATTAATAAATATTTTTCTTTTCATTATTGAGGCTTTAAATCCTGCATTATTTTTATTCTTCTATCATTTTAATAGGTTTAGGAGGAAAAGTAGAGAAATGTTTTTTAGTAAGTTTGTTGCTGTTGTGACTTGGAGGTCTACCAGAGTTTTATTTTTTCCTTCTAGATTTGGGCAAGAGACTTGGCATTTAAGGCTATTAGATACTCTTGTGTGGGTTGCACACTGAGGAGTCATATCTGATCAAGGGGAGATAGATCAAGGGCATGAAAAACAGTTAACATTTTACTTATTAAATCTTTTGCCCTTTTGTTTGGACTGAAAGAGAGGCTGCCTGTTTCTAATTCCAGAAAGTCACCAAGTTATGTACGTGATTGTTTTGCCACATCTAACCTAAGGGAGTGCCTTTTTTTTTTTTTTTTAATTTTCATAGAAGTGTATGTCTTAATTATGTACTTGAAGAAACTCAAACATTAAAATACCCTTTTTTTCAGAATTTTACCAATTTGATATACATTATATTGTATCAGATAACTCCTGACATATTTAATGAATTAGTTGGTTTATAATTCTCTGTTCCCTAATCCACAGATCTCAAACATCTGGGTCCCTTTGTAGCCATTGTGGTAATTTTCCATAACATGTTTGACTCTATCAAAAGACTTTCCATCCACACTTTCTAGGATATTGTTTATACTCAGGAAGTAATCCTTGAAGGAGTGAATTTTCATTTAAAGTTTTAAATGTTACTGTGTCATTAGTAAGGTTAGGATTTGTATACTAGTAAAGAAAAGTGGATAAATGCTGGATTAAAAGGGGATGGATTTGCTTTTATCTTGCAAAGAGAACTTCAGAGATAGCTAATCTAGGATTGATAGAGCTTTTTGAGGATGTCATCAAGGAACCAGTATCCTGTTGCAAGCTTATGACTTTTGTCTTCTCAGTCACAAATGGTGGTTGTATCTCTAGACATTTCATCCGTTTAGACCTAAATTTGAATTTTGGCTTTGAGATTTTTACAGCTTTGTGCCTCAGTTTCCTCATCTTTAAAATGGATCCCATAATATGCACCTGTCTCATTGTGTTGTAGAAAGATTAAAACTATTTAATGTATGTCTTAGTTCAGTGGATCTAGTTTGTTATTTGAAATAGTGATAATTATTACCATCATTATCTACAAGCATTATTGAAACTAGAATTCTAAATTTGTCACTTGAAGAATTGATATTTTGGGGGATAGAAAAGAAAAGAGGTAATGTAGATCAACAGGTCCAGGTAGGTGCTCTTGAATACAGGAATGTGGAAGAAGATGGTAGAATTTTCTTAAGGGCTTTGTGACTGTGTTGCACTATAAAATTATGGACTGAGTAAAGTATTTAAACCAATTAAATGTACTCATTACATTCTTTTACTACAATCTTTGTAAAGTTCAGCTCAGTAGGAATTTCATCTTCTATTGATAGGTTTGAAGATGTAACTCAAGTATTTGCTGAATCTGATTTCATTGATATTGTTACTAACCTTTTCTAATTTGTTAACATTCTTCTTTAAAAAAAAAATCTTTTTAATTTTTTTTTTTTTTTAGCCCCATCTGCTTTGATATGATCGAGGAAGCATACATGACGAAGTGTGGCCACAGCTTTTGGTAAGGTGATTTTGTTCAGCGAAATAGTCTTTTTGTTGTTGTTTTTTTTAAACTTATATGTATATGTAAACCAATGAGAAATTATACTTTTTAAACTAATTTTATATTGTTTCCTTAACTGATCTGTGTTATAGGGTTCACAGTACAAGGTAGTAACATATGGTTGCTATGAGTTCTGCTGAAATATTTTATCACAGGTTTTTAAGATGGATTTTAAAACTTTTTGTTTATTAATTATTAACAGGAACTAAGCTATTTCAGAAAATGGAGGTTGATGAGCATAAACATAAACATCCATTAGTCACTTGTTGGACTAAGCAGAAAAACTAGTAAAGCATGCTGGGGAGGATGTGGGGAAAAGGACATAGAGGATTAAAAAGTTCTCTGTTTTCTTGTTTAACATTTTGTTTAGTGTTATCTTGAGATTTTTTTTATGTCCCATTAGTGTGTATATTAAAAAAAACAACGTAGTTATAAAATTGACACATAAAATAGAATTCACAGTTGTAGGCAGTTTAATGTGTATACTTTAGTAGTGTAAGTTATGTTTGTTTTTTGTACACTCTCCAAAACTTTTTCATCTTATAAAACTGAACCTATATACTCACTAAAAACAGCTCCCCATTTTCCCTTCCCATCTTCACCTGGCAGCCACCATTTAGTTAGTTTGTATGAGTTGGACAACTCTGGATATCTTACATAGCAGAATTATACAATATTTCTCCTTTTTGTGACTGACTTGTTTCACTTAGGATAAAGTCTTCTGTGTTGTAGCATTGTGTGTCAGAATTTCCTTCCTTTTTAAGGCTGAATAATATTCCATTGTATGTTCATTCTACATTTAATTTATTCATTCACCCTGCACCCCCCGTAGACAATGTGTATGCTTCCGCCTCTTGACCCTTGTGAATAATTCTGCTGGGAACATGGATATACAAATATCTCTTCTGGCCCCTGCTTTCAATTTTTTTTTTAAATATATTTTTAGTTGTTGACAGACATTTATTTTATTTATTTATTTATATGCGGTGCTGAGAATTGAACCCAATGCCTGACACATGCTAGCCAAGTTCTTCACCACTGAGCCACAACCCCAGCCCCCCTGCTTTCAATTCTTTTGGATATCTACCTCAAAAGTAGAAATTTTGTTTTTAAAAAATTTTGTTTTTATGTCACATTAGTGTGTATATTTTTTTAAAAAACATAGTTATAAAATTGAGACATAAAATAGAATTCACAGTTGTAGGTAGTTTAATATGTATACTTTAGTAGTGTAAGTTTTGAGGAACCACCATACTGTTTTCCAGGAGTTACACCATTTTATATTCTCACTTGCAGTACACAAGGGTCCAGATTTCTTCCACATCCTTGTCAATGCTTGTTTATCTTTCTTTCCTTCTCTATTTCCTTTCCTTTCTTTCTTTTTTTGATAGTAACCATCTAAATGAGTATGCAATCTGTATTTTTTAAAATTTTGCCAATTGATTACAAAGGATACAAATGAAGAACCATATGCATCAATATATAGAGTATGAGATAGGTGGGGGAAAAGGCAGGGAGCTTTTAGGCATGCTACCCTCCCAGCACCTCCATATGTGCAGCAACACACAGCTCTCTGAACCCTGAGATTAAAATTATTTAATATTTAATTAAATAATTGGCCATTGGTGATCATCTCAACCTTCAGCATTCTCCCCTCCCTAGGGATGGAGGGGGCTAAAGGTTCCAGCCTTATAACTCCATGGCTGGTTTCCCTGAAAACCAGTGATCCAGAATCTATCCTGGAGTCCCCAGACATTGTCATCTCATTGTACTTCTTTATTCTTTCATTAGAGGTGGCCCATCCTATTTATGATCAGTCACCTTCATGAATAATTTACCTTTTTCCTTGGTATATTAATTTAGCATTAGTCTTTTCTGTTGTGTTCTAACAATTCTTACATTCTCATTCATATTGAGGATGAATATGATATGTAGCATGACATACTATAGTCATGAAGAATATTGGGTGTGTTAGCACCAATCTGTAAGTTCTTTAGTTTTGTCTGGTACATGATGCTTCATTGACTGGTATTTCCAGTCAGATGGTCCCTTAAAACATTTGGAATGAAAGTAGCTTTCTTTATTTGCATTGTTTATATTGTTTATTAAAATAAGATTAGAGAAATTAATAATTCTTGGCTTAGAAATGCAAAATTTATTGTAACTGAAAGATATAATATGAAATGTGAATTTCTTTCTTCCTAATCTTTCTTTTTTTTCATTCTAAGAAGTTATCACTGGCAAGCAGGAAATGTATAGCTTTCCAGAATCTTTTGCCATTTAAGACTATGTTGCTGTCTTCAATAATTTTTATCTGTTAGTATATTATTATGCTGTCATTATTGATTCATGAATTACTTCTTGCTCTGAATTTGCTAATGAATTTCTGGTCATTTGAATCTTCCTTTTAGGCCGATACTTGTATGGATTTCGTGTTTTTAGGCTGATTATTTAACAGTTGTAAATTCCTGAGTTTATAAATTGATTCAGGACCTCAGTATTCCAAATACTTCTCAGAATTTGGATTTTGATTATAATGGAAAATCGAATGATCTGGAGTAGACTTTTCCCACCTTGGCACTATTTCTGTACAGTACAGCAGAGATTTTCTGTTGTGAGAAACTCTCCTGTATATTGAAGATAGTTCAACAGTACTGTTGGTCTCTCTTCTGTAATAAACCCCACCCCCATGTGATAACCAAAAATGTCTCAGACATTGCCAGACATCCCTTAGGAAACAGAGTTGCCCACAGTTGAGAAATATTATTGATGCAGAGCCATCTCTTTTGGTCATAGACCAGGGTACTACTTCTGGATCTAAAACTTACTACTATGTCAAATCACTTAGCCTATCTCCTCTGCTGCCTTTTCTTTCTCCTTCTCCCTCCTTTACTTCTTCCCTCCTTCTCCTCCCTCTTTTTCCTTTTTCCCTCCCTACTCCTTCACTTCTTCTCTCTTCACAGGCTTAAAATTCTTGAAGTAATAAACATTGTAAAATGGGTTTTTAGTTTTTAAATTGTCCTTTAACTTACACATTTATGATGGTACTGGATCAGTTCAGTAATTTTCTATGTTGAGAAGGATAATAAATTACTGATTGAGCTTATAATTGGAAATCCTGGCCTTTTCAATTAATCCTATAATTTTCCTGGTATCTTCAGGTCATTGTTGGAAACCCCATTGGTTTCATAGTTTTTTTTTCTCTTTCAAATTAGAACAATTTAGGCTTAGATCCTTGTTACATTTGAAGTTGTATTATATCCTGACGTCAGTGCATTTTGGTTTTGGTAGAACAGAGACCATCACGTTAGCAGGAGCTAATAGGAGTGGAGTCTGGCAGTCCCGGTGTGAGTCTTGGTATACAGTGAAAATTCTTTTCAATTTTGTTTAAAGCAGAAGTTCATAATTATTTATCTAATGTGTGAGGCCCTGAAACTTCAGTCATAAAACATAGCCTCTCTTCTGTGTGTGCTTGCTGGTAAGTTAGAGCCAAGTGATATACCACTCAAAGCTGCATCCAGATTATTAGCATTACATCAAATTGGACCATGTCAACTTGTTCATATTTCATCTTACATATAAATAAGTCTTCCTGTTTGCAGGTTGGAGACGAGATGGCAGACACATCTTTCACTTTATTTATTCCCACTTGAGAACTCGTCTTAATCTCTTGTGATCCTGCTATTAAGCTATATAACCTTACTGAAACTCAGTGATTTAATAGTCTGCTTCTGCATAATGTAAAGATAAAACTGGGGTTTTTCTTTTTACCCCTTTGCTGCCAACAGATAGTTCCCTGTATCTTATTTCTCAGACTTCATGTCCTAATTTACTCTTTTGCTAGATTAAGCTAGGCACGGTGGCACAGGCCTGTAATCCCAGCAGTTTGGTAGGCTGAGATAGGAGGGTCATGAGTTCAAAGCCAGCTTCAGCAACTTAGCAAGGGCCTAAGCAACTCAGTAAGATCCTGTCTGTAAATAAACAAAGACTAAGGATATGGCTCAGTGATTAAGTGCCCCTGGGTTCAGTCTCCAATATCTAAAAAAAAAAAAAAAAAAAAAAAAAAGATATTGATTATGATCTCAGGCTGGAAAGAAAATCTACATAGATTGATGCCTGGGTGTCAGGATGTCTTTTGTGTTCCTAGGCTAATTCATCATCTTATACCATGCTGTTAGTCTTCTTGTATACCTGGTTAGTACTGTTTTTTTTTTTTTTAATCTATTTTTTACCTAAAATTTTCTAATTACTCAGTTTTCTGTATCTACTCATCCTTGTTTACAAAGACAGAAAAATGTTTCCATATTTTGTAGATCATTATATGCATAATGGAAGAAACAGATACTGATATGCATATTTAGAGAAATGTCCATTTTTATCATATATTTTATAGAGAAAAAAGGTATCCATTTATGTCAGTTGTGAATAGCTTGAAAATTCTGAATGTATCCAAAGCATGCATCCTGTTTATCTTTTTGCCCAACTGTTTTGACTACCAGTCTAGTCATTTATCTTTCTCTTGGCATCTTGGAGTATTGAATGTGTACCAGTGATAGTCAGGTAGGATAGATGAATGAGAATGAATGAGAAATAATGAAAAATTCTAGTACTGTTATAATATAGAAAGGAGCAGAACGTGTTACTTGTTATATCTGTTCCTTTGTGGGTTTGGCATTTATTGATTTGAACTCTTAACAGGACTGTATGCTAGATTTTAAGGGTAATGGAAGAGGGGTTGACCATCACATACAGAGATAAGTTCAAGATATGATGTTACTGTTCTTTAAACTATAGCAGGACCTACTCTGGACTGGCAGTGAGGTAGTAGATGCTATAAGATGCATCTTATTGTTAGTATTTTGATGCATTTAAAGTTTATAGGTAAATAGTATATATAAAGTCCAGTGCAGAAAAGTCATCTGGACTTTTGTTCTGATGACAATTATTATTTTTTTTAAATATGTTTCTTTATTTATTTTTATGTGGTGCTGAGCATCGAACCCAGGGCCTCATATGTGCTAGGCCAGCACTCTACTGCTGAGCCACAATCCCAGCCCCTGACGACAATTCTTTTTGACTATATCAGAGATTACTTTTTCTTCCAAGAGGCATTGTTTGGTAGTAAACCAATTGTTAGGAAGTATGATTAGTGTGCCAAAGTAAAGAGGATGCACTTTTCTAGATTCTGGAACAGTTTTTTATATAATGAAAAAAAAACTCTTTGACTTTTACAGATTTTACTTACCTTTCTTTTGTAGTGCTAGAGATTGAACCCAGGGCCTTGTACATTCACGTCCACCCCACTGAACTACACCCTCAGCCCTTAACTTTTTGTCATATTAGTGACCATTTTTGACCTATTTTTTAACGGAAGCCATTTGCTATCACCCAAAACGTTCTTTTGATTCTCTGTCACCCTCTCATGTTTAGTAAACTTTCTAGATTCTCTTCTTTATGATTTTCTTTATTTGAATTAGAAGTCTTTTGTCATATGTGAGTATTTCCTGTAATGTTAACTCATTCCCATTATCTGGTAAGCAGGCTATATATTTCTCCATGTTGGGAGAAAAGTTTGTACATCTATATTATGCTTCTCTCATAATTAAAATGAAAACAAACATTTAGTATTTTTTTTGGCTTCACTGAATTTTCCATATAGGAAATTTTTAGTCAGATATAGGCATATCTTGTGAAATATGGTAATCCTACCCTTGTCATAGTTGCAATAGGTAATGATGTTTCTGGAATACTGTGCAAGTTATTTGTTTAATAGGTTTTTGAGTTTTTATTATGTGCCAAGTATTTAGTCCAAATTTTAGGCTCTTGTGCTGTGCCAAGACTAGTGTTACTTTGATTTTTTTTTTTTTTTTGGTATCTTTCTTTTTTTTTTTTTTATTTGACAGTAATGAATGTGAGATGAGAAATAGTTGATAACCAAAACGGTAGAAACTGATGGATGTAGGGTGTTTTTGTTTGTTGAAAAGTAGGGTAGGGTAGGTTAATAGAATAGTCATCTTCAGTTTATAAAGCTGAGGTAAATTTATAATAATTAGGATATAGAACAAAAAATGTACTTTAGGAATGATCTTTATAAATCACCTTTGTAATTTCTGTTTTTTAATATTTATTTTTTAGTTGTAGTTGGACACAATACCTTTATATTATTTATTTATCTATCTATCTATCTATCTATCTATCTATCTATCTATATGTGGTGCTGAGGATCGAACCCAGGGTCTTGCCTGTGCGAGGCAAGTGCTCTATCAGTGAGCCACAACTCCAACCCTCACCTTTGTAGTTTCTTAAGTCATTTTTTTGATAAAAATATTGTATATTTATGTTAGAAACTAAAGGATATTTATAAAGAAAACATTTTTTATATTTATATAACTCACAAATACTCTTTTTCATTGGCAAATACTCTTTTGACATTGTGGTGAATGTCTTTTTCAATTTCTTTAAAATGTACATATATAAAAATTGTTTAAACAAATGTCAGATGATATTGTAGCCACTGTATCGTAGGTCATTACTGCAGTGGTATATTGGTAGGGTGATTTTTTTTTTTTTTTTCCTCATGTAAGTTTGATATTTTTCTGTAATTTGTTTGAACAGTATTTAGACAGGAATTTGATATAAGAAAGGGGAAAATTTCTGTAATCGCATATTTTTCCAGAAATAACTACTAATAGGTTATTTTTATATCATATATTGAAAAATGATTTTTATTGTCAGTATATAGGATTCATTAAATTGATATTTACAAATTTCATTTAGTTGACTTCCTAATGTTTTGATTGCTTTCATTTTAGTTGAGTCTTTACAGATAGCCCTTCATTGAACACCTTTCTACCTATATATTTTCTTACAATAAGTTCTTTTAAAAAAAAATTGTTCTAATTGTTATACATGGTGGTAGAATGCATTTTTGACACATCTTTTATAAATGGAGTATAACTTCTCATTCTTCTGGTTGTACATGATGTAGAATTATACCGGTAGTGTAATCATATATGCACACAGACTAATAATGTCTGATTCATAAAATAAATTCTTAAAAGTAAAATCCCTATGCTAAAAGGGATGCAATACCTTACCAGTTTTCCTGTAACTTTCTCTCTAATAAAGTTATGCTGATTACATTTCCTGCAAAAATACATAAAATGATCATATCTCTGTGTCTCCTTCTGTATGACAGAATTTTCTTTGTGTTTCTCTCTGACTAAAAGCTAATATATAGACTTGGATTTTGTTGTTGTTACTAGTGAAGGTAATGGTTTTCTCATGTGACTTTTTGTATTTTTTTTTCTTTTCATTTTTATTTGAATGCACTCTTAGTATATTAAGGATATAAGCACTCCAGTAACTAACATGTAAGCTTTGCTTGCTTAAACTACACCATAGACATTTGATTTTCTAATATTATTTTATACAATGTAAATTTTATAAACTTAAAATTTAGTACCTTTAAAAGTTAACATATAATAAACTTGGAATTTGAGTTTATTTTCACATAACTTGTATATTATTCATGCAGTAGATGCTCTGTATATCTTATTCATGATGTAAAAATAAAAGCTGAAATGAATTGTTAAGATAATTTATGTTGAATTAGGAATATAAGACTGTCATTTTGTGACCAGTTTTAATTTTTTCAGTTTTTAAATGGATTTAATTAAGCTTATTTTATTTTTTCCCTGCTAATAGCTACAAGTGTATTCATCAGAGTTTGGAGGACAATAATAGATGTCCCAAGTGTAACTATGTTGTGGACAATGTTGACCATCTCTATCCTAATTTCTTGGGTGAGTCTTTGGAATTATTTTTACTTTATAAAAGGATGATTTGTTTTCCCAAAAGTATGTGCTGGCACTAATTTGTGCAGAAAACCTAGCTCAGAGGTAAGCAAGTTTCTACCACCCACCAAGGTACTTTCTTCTTTTTTGGCTTAGCTTCAATATGTTGTTAGTAAATATCACATTTAAGTTTCAAAAAGAAAAAGAAAAAAATGAGCCAGGTACGGTGGCACATGCCTGTAATCCCAGCAGCTTCGGAGTCTGAGATAGGAGGATTGTTGAGTTCAAAGCTACCCTCAGCAATTTATTGAGGCCCTAAGCAACTCAGACCCTGTCTCTAAATAAAATAAAAAAAAAGGGCTGGGGACATGGTTCAGTAGTTCAGTTCCTTTGAGTTCAATCCCTGGTACCAAAAAAAGAAGAAGAACAAAAAAACAAAAAATTAATGCTGCCTTAACAATCTTTTGTAGATGGCTGGAGAGGATGTGAGGCTTAAGGAGAATGCTAAAGGTCCAGAACAACTTTATGTCTCTCTATGCAATATTACACATTCCTCTGCTTCTCCTGCTGGGTTAGCAGTGAGAAGTAACAGGAAATGGTTCACAAAGAAGGGAAACCCATGTTTGGAGAAGTTGTATATGAGAATTTCTAAATAAGGGAAGAGAATGTGTGAACTGGGAAGGCAGTTGAAAAGTCAGAGCTGGGGAAAGAAGACAGACACAGTATTTTTACACAGAAGTGGTAAAAACTGGAGAAGAAAATCGAATTATATCATGTACATGTATGAATATGGCATAATGAATTACACTGTTATACATAATGTACTAATTAAAAATCTGCAGAGACATGCCATCCATAAGAGTAAATAGTAAATGCTTAGAAATAGTATATAATTAGAAGCTGATGGGAACAATGAAAAAAAAAAACAAAACACCTCTTCATGTCAGATTGCCTAAGATATTGTGGGATAACTTTAGTTTGAGTATTTGGAGAGTGAATAGGAAGCCAGATAAATTGTCAGATTAAAGTAGGCATATCAAATATTGATATGTATCTCAAAAGGTTAAGTCTTCATTCTAAAGAGTATTACACTCAGAGTTAGGTGTTGTGACTACTTGTGTATTCCGATCAGCCAGAAAATCTCCACCTTCTATTTTCATTCTCTTGTCTGTCTCTTCTTCCCTCCAGGGCACAGTCTTTATGCTCCTCTCCGCTCCTATCTATCTATCTCCCTGGGTCCTGAGACCTCTCTTTTTTCTCCTAAGTGTTGTTCAGGTTGGGGCATTAACACTCAATACTCTACATAACTGAAGTACATCAGCCTGCTACATATCATATTCAACTTCAATGTGAAGTTATGGGCCCATCCTCAATATGAATAAGAATGTAAAAACTATTAGAACACAACAGAAAAGACTAATGCTAAATTAATATGCCAAGGAAATAGGTAAATTATTCATGAAGGTGACTAATCATAAGTAGGATGGGCCACCTCTAATGAAAGAATAAAGAAGTACAATGAGATGACAATGTCTGGGGGCTCCAGGATAGACTCTGGATCACTGGTTTTCAGGGAAACCAGCCATGGAGTTATAAGGCTGGAACCTTTAGCCCCCTCCATCCCTAGGGAGGGGAGAATGCTGAAGGTTGAGATGATCACCAATGGCCAATTATTTGATTAAATATGGCAACTTAGTGAAGCCCATGTAAAAACCAGGGTTCAGAGAGCTGTGAGTTGCTGCACATATGGAGGTGCTGGGAGGGTAGCATGCCTAAAAGCTCCCTGCCCTTTCCTCCACCTATCTCATACTCTATGTATTGATACATATGGTTCTTTATTTGTATCTTTTGTAATCAATCGGCAAAATTTAAAAAAATACAGATTGCATACTCATTTAGATGGTTACTATCAAAAAAAGAAAGAAAGAAAAGGAAATAGAAAAGGAAAGAAAGATAAACAAGCATTGACAAGGATGTGGAAGAAATCTGGACCCTTGTGTACTGCAGGTGAGGACATAAAATATTGTATCCCCTGGAAAACAGTATGGTCGTTCCTCAGAAATTTAAAAACAAATTTTCCATGTGCTTCAGCAATTCTATTTTTGAGTGGATATCCAAAAAAATTGAAAGCAGGGGCCAGAAGAGATATTTGTATACCTGTGTTCCCAGCAGTGTTATTCCCAAGAGCCAAGAGGTGGAAGCATACACATTGTCTGTGGGGGTTGCAGGATGAATGAATAAATGAAATATAGAATAAACATACAATGGGATATTATTCAGCTTTAAAAAGGAAGGAAATTCTGACACACAATGCTACAACACTTTCAACTTATGCTCAGCTGTCCTTACCTTAATATACTCTTTCAGTCATCTTCTCTTCCAAGACTTATTTTGCAGCTGCTCCCTACCTCCCCCACCCTGTGTGTGTGTGTGTGTGTGTGTGTGTGTGTGCGTGCACAGACACACACATTTGGTTGTCTTTCTATCTTCTCTGTTTGTCTCTCACTGTCTCTTTCTCTACCTTTCTCTGTCTTTTTATATAGAATTTATAAATTAAGTTTTATTACTTTACTAATGAATGGTCCTCTTACTCATTGATGTAGAAGACACCATGCATTCAAAGTTTAAGATCCATGTTTAGAAACAAAATAGATGGAACCTGTCTCCTTACTACTATCAGGCACTATCCTAAGTGCTGTGGACTTAAATTCATTTAATTTCTGTTGCAGTCTTTTGAAATAGGTACTGCTTTTACCATCTTCATTCCCTAAGTGAGCAAACTGAGAAGGCAGAGATAATGGGTAACATGGGTAAACTTTTATGGGTAGTAGGTTGTGGAATTGGGATTTGGCCCTAAGCAGTCTGGTTCAAGAGTCAGTTGTTTTTTTTTTTTTTCTCTACTGTCTTGGCCTCTGAAAAGACAGTTGCTGGAGTGGAAGCTTTGGCAGTAAATACGCATTTTTCTCCTACCATGGATATTCTAGGGCTCCATAAAGTTAAAATTAACAAGTGTATAGACAGTAGTGCAAGTTTAGATCTCAATTTTGCAAACTAAGTTTTGAAACGAGGTTTCAAGTAAATGCCTATTTGGATTTAGAAATATAAAAGTGTTAAAAGAGACATGTGAAAAGGTTATGTCAGTAAGGTTTAATTTATTCACTCAACAAACAGTGGGTGCCTACTATGTGCCAACCACTGTACATTGTTTAATATCTTAGAGGTTGATTCATTAAATGCTTTAATTTGTAGATTAAAGAAACTAGCTGTTTTTTTTTTTTTCTACTTTTCCCCAGACAAGAAAACATTGATTTTTTTTTTTTAAAAATAAAATTCCAAAGTTACAGAATGGAACTGATTGTGTTGCTATTCTTGTTTGTCAGTTATGGCACAGTTTCCAAATGATTTTCCCTTTCAATGTGTGGCTGACATTTTAAAATTTGCATGCTTAGCCCATCATATATATCTTGAATTTTAAGTAAGTTTTTTTAAAAATTGTATTAAAAAATATTTCTGTATTTACTTACTTACTTACTTATGATATCAGGGATTGAACCCGGGGGTTCTCTACCACTGGGCTACATCCCAGTCCTATTTATTTATTTATTTGGGCTACATCCTAGTCCCTATTTATTTATTTGAGACAGATTCTAAGTTACTGAGGCTGACCTTGAATTTGTGGTCCTTCTAACTCTGAGTCAATGGGATTGTAGGTGTGTGCCCCCATGTCTGGCTTTTGTTCAATTTTAAAGTACAAAAATTAAAAAATTCTTCATTGTGAAATAATTTCAGTAAAATGTACTGAAAAATTTTTTTTTTAAGTTTATTACCCAGGAATTATTTCTGGTCATTATAGGATTTTTTTAAAATATTTTTTTTAGTTGTAAGTGGACACAATACCATTATTTATTTATATATTTTACATGATGCTGAGGATTAAACTCAGTGCTTTACACATGCTAGGTGAGCGCTGTACCATGAGCTACAACTTCTGCCCCAGGAATGGTTTTTAAAGAAGAAAATATGATTTTTTTTTTTTTTTTTTTTTTTTTTTAGGTAGCTACATGAAAAGTCTGTTCTAGTAATAGAAATTTTAGTTTTGGTAAATATAAAATTTTTATCTATTTATTATGTTTTCTTTTTAGCTTTTATCTGCTAGAACCATTTTTAAAATTTTTTGGCCTTTAAAAACTCTTATAAGTGTTATAATAAATCAAATTCAGTGCTATGTGAAAGTTCTTATTAAAATGTAATGACATGGAAAATGTTAGTTCTTTAAAAGCCATATTTTTTTAACTGTTTATATTTGTAATTCAAACATTACACTCTTGTTTACTTATTCCTGTTTATTCCGTTGCCTTATTTCAAGTTCTGTTTTTGTCTTCTCTATATCATAATGACAGTTTTGGGAAGTACATACATTTCAGGCTCTTTAGAGTCAGACTTATATATGCTCACATTTCTACTCTTAATTCCTAACTTTTATTAATCCTTCATATAATGACTCTCTGTATTAGGGTTCTCTAGAAGAACAGAATCCACAGGAAGTATAATTATAAAAAGGGGACTTTTTAGGTTAGCTTTTGTGACCAGAAGCTGGATAGTCCGCAGTGGCTGTCTGTAGGCTGGAGAGCTAGAAGAACCCGTAGCTGCACAGTCCAAGAGGCTGAAGCCCCAGAACAAGAGGGATCAGTGGTGCTACCCAAGTCTTGAGACGAAAAGCTTCCTGAGGGTCACTGTGAAAGTCCTCTCTGGAAGAGTGAAGAAGCAATAGTTTGATATCCTCAGAGGACTGCAGCAGCAAACAAGAACCTGTTCAAGAAGCATTGAGCTTGCATCTGCTGCTGCTTCCTGTTCTTCCAGCTTTTATTCCATCTAAGCCATCATCTTATTGGATGCTGCTACCCATGCTTAGGGAGGGTCTCCATATCAGTTGGCTATGCCACGTGCCAGTCATTCCTAGACACACCCTCACTGACATATCCATAAGCCTCTTAATCCTTGGCATCTCTTAATTCAATCAAGTTGACAATTCAAATCAACTATTACAGACTCCATGTTTCAACTATATCTATTTTAACTCATCTCTAGCTGACTTTGCTTTTCTGTGTCTTTCTCATACACATGCTTTTAAAATTTATTTTCCCATTCTTTTTCTGCTTTGTGAATTTCTCTGTCTTTATGTGGCCCAACTCTTTCACCTTTATGCGAATCCTGCATATTAACATTTTGATTGATACAATTTGTGTACTTTATAAATCTATTTTCAGTGATAGTATTGATTATCACATTATGTTGCAACTACTGAATCATATCTGTCTTACTATTTTGAGTTCCTTGAGATCTTGGATTGTTTTATTTATCTTCTAATATGGTTTTGATATTTTTTAAAAAAATATTTATATCTGCATTGTGGCACAGTGGAAATTATTAGATGGTTGAGCTTGGATCCCAACTCCGATTTTATATTGTCACTGTGAGTGCTTTATGCTTTCTGTCCTCATATTCCCTCATTTCTAAATAGAATAATGTGTAAGATAATGTCTATAAAGTGAGGTACTTGACATGATAGTGCTAGTTTCCTGTTAATCTTTTTTTTGTATTAGTATGTGTTGACTAGAAAAAACACTCAGAAAAAAAATGCAAGTAAAAGTGACTTAAACATTATGGAAAATGTACTGATTGATGGGCAAAGAATTTCTAGAACTTGTTAATCCAGTAGTGTGTTGATAAGTTCGTTCTTCCATCCCCAGCATGTGCCCTGGGCCTTTGGCTAGGCACCCTCAAGTATGAAAAATGGCTCAAAGCAATTTCATATGCCTTCCCCTTATAGGGGAGAAATTTGTTTGTTTGTTCGTTTTTTTCTGTCCTCTTTTTGAAAGGCAGCGTACCTCTCATTGGTTAAAACTGGGTTGTATACTTGACCCCATGTCATTGTTGGGAGGATATGAATGTCTAGATTGGCCTTTCTTAGTCAAGAACCATACTGTGGGGCTGGAATTGTGGCTTAGCGGTAGAGTGCTCTTCTAGCATGCGCAAGGCCCTGGGTTCGATCCTCAGCACCACATAAAAATAAAATAAAGGTATTGTGCCCAACTATAACTAAAATAAAAAATATTGAAAAAAAAAAAAAGAAAAAAAGAACCATACTGTGGGCTTGGAGAGGGATCTAGGCTCTCTGAAAGTTATGTTACAGTTTGCCATTTAGAAAATAATCTTTTTACCAAGAAAAAGGATAACATGCATTTGGGATAGGTAAATGACAGTGTCTTCTGTGGTATTTTTTTGAAAATTTACAACAAAAACAAAACCTTTTAGTGTTTATACCTTCTTGTAAATACTCAGATACCCATTCCAGTCACATGTGGAACATGAGACACACAGTGTTGAATTCTCTTTTCACAAGTGTCATTAATGAGAAATTTCATATTCTGAAGAATTTTTTTCTGTGGTAATAAAAGTTGTAATGGTAACAGGTGTGGGAAGATTGTACTTTGAAATAAAACGAAAAGGTAATAACACTTTCTTTTTAGCATGTTTTTAAGTTTGAACTTTGTAAAGTTAAAGTAGAATCCATCTGTGTTAGACAGCTTTTCTGTTGCTCTGACCAAAATACCTGACAAGAACAACTTATAGGAGGGAATATTTATTTTGGCTCATGATTTCAGAGATTTAGTTCATGTTCATTGCTCTGGGCCCAAGGTAACGGAATTATGATGGAATAGTGTGGTGGAGGAGCACTGCACCATTCATGGCTGGCCAGGAAACAGAGAGAGAGGGAAGGGGTGAAGTGGCCATAGGGAAGATGCACCCTTCCAGGGCAGGTTTCCAGTGACCCACCTCTTTTCAGCCTTGCCCAACCTGCCTATAATTACCACCCAGTTAATCCATTTAAACTAGGATGAACTGTAGGGTTAGAGCTCTCTATCCATTCATTTCACCCCTGAATATTCCTACATTAACACAGGAGCTCTTGGGGGATACCTCATATTCAAACCATCAAAGCAGAACTATTAGAAGATGTACCCCCTAAAAGTACAAATTATGTGAATATTTTGTTTGTTTTTAGTGAATGAACTCATTCTCAAACAGAAGCAAAGATTTGAGGAAAAGAGGTTCAAATTGGACCACTCAGTGAGTAGCACCGTATGTTTCAACTCTTATTACTATTTTTAATAAATTCCATTGTATTGTTTTTATTTAATATTAATAGATGTTAAAGTTTAGTATATAACTGATTTTTCTTAAATAAAAATCATGTAAGATTGTTCTATTTAAATAACTTTCTTGACTATATTAATACTTGGCTAGAGTTTTGAAAGTTCTGATGGGATCACACTGAGGCAGAGTTGGCTTGTAATGTGTGACATTTGAAGGAGTATATGGCAAAGTAGAAATAATGGGCAGATATTTGAAAAAACTGTTGAAAAGATTCTCAGTTCAAAGGATTAGCCCCAAATTACTGAAGTCAAGTGAGCTTAAATTAACACCTTACCAAGTACAAAGTTTGATAATGTTGGTAGACAAATAATTAAAATTGTGTTACTTATTTTGAAAAGAAATTACACTTTCAGAGATTCTGATTTAACATTTGTCTTTAATGTGCCTTTTGTATGTGTTATCAAAATTTATTTAAGGGCGAAAAGTTTTTAAATTATAACTAAAAGGCAGTGGTAAGCCACTAGTTAGAAGGAGTAGGTTGGAACATTATTTTAGTATATTTTTGGTATCTGTGTAATAGGATAGAGGAAATAGCAGGTAAACATTTGTTTTAGGTCCTCTAAAGTAATCTTGTCAAGAAACTATTGTGTTTCTTCTTTTCATTTTTAGAATGGTCACAGATGGCAAATATTTCAAGATTTGCTGGGAACTGATCAAGATAACCTTGATTTGGCTAATGTCAATCTCATGTTGGAGTTACTAGTGCAGAAGAAGAAACAACTAGAAGCAGTAAGTGGAAGCAAAGTTTAAAAAACAATAATTTGATTTTAAATGATGATCCGTTTTTGCAATGAAAAGATCTGTAAATTTAGGTCAAGTTTTATTTTTATTGGTCTAAAAACATCTGCAAAGTTATTCTGACAGACTTTTCAAGTTAAACAAAAAATTCCTTTTAACCTATCTGAAATGGTCAGTTTGTATTAACAAAAGCTGAATGTTAAAGACCATGAAAAAGTAAAGTTTTATTTTAAGAGGAAACAGTTATATTGATTATTTTCTTCCAGTGACTGTCTTCCTTGTCATATCCTTTCATACTTGAGATTTAGAGCAGAAAATAGAAATTATTTTTATCTCTATAAAATAATTTCAGCAGTTCTCTGGTAGCAGCAACAGTCTCTGGATTAATTAAGAACATTTATAGAGTTGTGTATATCTAAATATACCTTATTTCATGTAATTGAATGAAAATAAAGGTAGAATTTTGTTTATATAAATAGGTATAAAAAATTGTAAATGGGTTGTATAAAATGGGATGTATTAGGAATTGAATATGATATAATAAAGGCAGTGCACACCTTAACATAAACAAATACCCTGACTGAGCTGAAGAGTAAGGGGTGTATAACTTTAGAAAGGGTGTCTGAGTAGCTTACATGTACAGAAAACATGAGCTGATCAGCTAGATTGAGATTAGAACTTTGTCTTCTCTCGAAAACTACAAGCAAATGAGATTTTCCAATATTGTTGGGAGTCTTTCTTTCATTTATTGTATAAAATATAAACAAAGAAGGTCTTTTAAACTTCATTTTAAATTCTGCAGCTATATACTGATTAATTTAGCTTGGATTTGGATCATCCTGAATAGGATGGGAATGTTTTGGTAGGGAAAAGTGTTGAGGTTGAATCAGTGAGAATGGGTATCCAAATATTCCTTTCATATTTGATATTTCATATCAAATATGAAAGGCATATTCCTTGTCAGGAGTATTTTGTGAGCTATAAAGCAGTTGAATGCAAAGTAAAAGATTTACAGATATGATAAAACTGTGTACTAAGCAGCAGTTAGGACAAGAGCTAACCCTTATTTATGTTGTAGGGAGAGATCCTGCATTTGGGGACATCAGGTACTTAATATATTAAAGGTATATCACATTTGCATCTGTTATCATTTTTCTTCTGCTTGAAGGAAATCCTTTATTATTTGTTTAGTGCAAGTCCTCTGGTGGTGAATTAATACTTCACTATATTTAAGTCTTTGACCATTGTGTTTGAAAGGTGCTTCTGTATAAATGTAGAATTCTAGGTTGACTTTTCAAAAGATGTTACTTCAATGTCTTCTGCCTTGCATTGTTTCAGATGAGCAGGCTACTTTTATTCTTATCTATGGTCTTCTGAAGGACACATGCTTCTTCCAGTTTATTCTTTTTATGGCTTTAAGTGTTTGATTATGCTGCACCTTGATATAGGGGACTCCCATCCTGTTTCTAGTTATTGGGTTCTTTGAACTTCTTGAATATATAGGTTTATAGTTTCCTTCAGATTTAGAGATATTTCAACCAATATTCAAATATTTTTCTCCTCTTCCAGTTGGAAACTTAATTGTTTATTAGTTTGAAGTTGTTTCACAGACATTAATGAACAATTCTGTTTATTTTGTTATATATTTTTCATCTGTATAGTTCATTTTGGATAGTTTCTCTTGTTATTTTCAAATTTAGTAATCTTTTTGATCTTCTCTGTCTCTCCTTAACAAGCTTATTGTTTTATCTAACTGATAGAACATGCTTACTTAAAATGATGCTTTAATCTTTGTCTTCTCTTGTCCGTATCAATATCTGCTTAGGTTGAAGTTTCTGTCTTCATATTTTGAGATACATTTACCTGTCTCTTTGCATGTATATTAATTTACTTATTGGATGCCAGGAAACATTAATTTCATCTTGTTCTATACTGGATATTTTTGAGCTGTGTTCTGACATACAGTTGGGTTATTTGGAAATAATTTTCATCTCTTGAAACTTGTTTTTAAGTGGGACCAGAGTAGTTCTTTTGTCTAAACTAATTTTGCCCGACTGCTGAGAAAACCTTTTTGGGTGTTCTTTCTGATTTCTGTCGTGTTTCTAGATTTTTTTTCATTCAGACTGCTGGGAGCCTATGATATTTCTGGTCCTTTGAGAGTTGTTGTTTCATATAGTTGAACTGATGATTTGACAATGGTAGGAATGTAAATCTTAGTTCCTCTTCTACCATTTTAGCCAAGAGTGGGAGCTCATTTATTTGCTTTTAGTTCTTTAAAATTGATTGTGATTTTTAGGATATGGCCTGTTTTGTTCAAATGTGATACTTGCATTTGAAAATATTGTCCTTGGAGTGGTATTATAAATAGTTAGAATTGGTTAATGTTATTCAAATCTTTTTTTCTCTTACTTTATCAACTATTGATAGAGGTATGCTTTATTTTGATTATCTACTTTTTAATTATGTGTGTTTTTTTTTGTTTCATGTATTCTGAAGCTCTGTTATTAGGTTTACATAATTTAGGATTCTTATTTCTCCTGATAAATTATTTGCTTTATTATTATGAAATGTATAATTTTATTGCTAGAAATGATCCTAATTGTGATGTCTACTTTGTCTGATATTGATAGAACAATAGCATGTTACTTATAATTGTTATATTTTTTATCTTTCACTTTCTTTCTGTCATTGTCCTTTTAAAGTGTGTGTCTTAACAGTATATATGGTTTATTTCTGTTCTTTTTTAAACACAATGAGCTCATTTAGTGCAAATGCAATTTATGTTCATTTGAAGTGTGTGTGTGTGTGTGTGTGTGTGTGTGTGTGTGTGGTGCTGGGGAGGGAACCCAGGACTTGCATATATTAGATAAGTATTCTACAACTGAGCTACACCCCCAGCCTCTAATATAATTATCGATATGGTTGAGTTTGAGTCTACTGCATGGTGTTTATTTTCCATTCCTTCCGTCTATTCTCTATTCTGTTTTTCACATTTTGCCTTTTATAGAAATAATTGAAGTTTTATTTTTGTATTTTAGTATGCCATTCTATCTTTTCCATTTTTTGCATAGTTTTTTATTGTATTTTTGATGGTTCCTGTAAAGATTACACATGTCTTTTTCTTTTCACAATCTCGAGTTTATAATATCACTTCAAGGACAGTATTTATAGTCAACCTTGAATCTTTTTATGCCACTTTAAAGGAAAACATAAAACTTTAAAATAATTTATTGCCAAACTGCTTTTTGAGGTTAAAATTATGTTATAAACTCTGCTAAATATTGTTATTTTAGCCTTAAACAGTATTTTGAAGATGTGATTTAAAAAACTTTGAATGTACTCTTTCTTTTTTTTTTCCCCCCCTTAGATCTGGGCTTTCATCTGGCTCATTTTTCCTTTATCTGTGTAACTTTCTTTACTCTTTATTGTATAGTTGCTTTTTTACTAAAGATAATACACCCCTTTTCTTTATTGCTGCTTTTAAGATTCTCTTTTTGACATTGGTTTTCAGCTGTGTGACTATGATATTCCTAGGTTTCATTTTCTTTATGTTATTCTGGTTGTGTATCATGGAATAGAAATATCTACTGTTTGAATATTGACAACCATTTTGTTCAGCACTATGTTTTCTTTTTTCTCTTGATTTTTTAGCAATATATTATTATAAAATTTCATTAATCGCATATTCCTGATGCTCTGTTCTTATGTTTTTACTTATATAAAGTAATAAAATAAATAAATATACAACAAAATAAATTAATTATATGTACATTTAGATTTATTCTGTGGATCAGATTAAATGATACATATTGAACTTTGAGTTCTTTATTCCTTTCCTTTGTTGTGTCCAGTCTGCTTCTAATCTCATGCAGTATTTTCTGTGTCTTTCCCTCCTACCTCTGCCCTTCTTTCTGGAACCCCGGGAGAGACCCTGCAAGTACTTTACTACTGGGCCACACCCCCAGTCTTAGTGTTTTTTCCTTAAAAATCAGACATATTTTTCGTTTAATTTTTTCATTTCTAATAGTTACATTTCTTTCATTTCTTTTCTATAATTCTGTATCCTTTGCTCATTTTGTCCACTTTCCCTCTCAACTTTTTACCAACTTATAGGAATATTTTAATGTCCTTTGTTGCTTATTTAGCATCTGGGTTATCTGAATTTACTTATAACCTTTTTATCCTTTGATTTTTCTACTACTTTTCATGTCTCGTAATTTTTTAAAAATTCTGTCCTATATGTTCTACATTCATGAGTGGTATAGAGACTAAAGAAGTTAACATATATTTTTCCTGAACAGTCTTATTTTTCTTTATCAGGGAGAAAGGATGAGAGACTGATTTTGGGGGGGAGGGTCTAAATCAGGACTTATACCTAAGTTGGGGCTCAATTGCTGCTTGAATTACTTTCATTTTAGTGGCTTCTGATAATAATATATTTTTTGAGTTCATATACTTTTTGTTGAAACTGTAGGAACAACTTTTATCTTTTAATCTGAAATAGATCTATTCCTATTTTTTTAATATCTATTTTTTTGTTTATTTTATTTTTATGTGGTGCTGAGGATTGAACCCAGTGGCTCATACATGCCATGCAAGCTCTGTACCACTGAACTACAACCCCAGCCCTGTTCCTATTTTAACATGAGTTTTGTATTATGAAAGTGTTATCTGTGATAGTAGTTCTTCCAAATTTTAGTTTTCATTCTATGAACTCTTGTGACTTTTTACAAATATTCTTCTCATGCTTTGAAGCACATGTATTCTTAGATTGTTTTGAGTTTTATTTTAGTCAACTTTTTCACTCCTGTGACTAAAAGACCTAACAAAAACAATTTTAGAGGAGGAAAAAATTTATTTGGGGGCTCATCATTTCAGAGGTCTCAGTCCATAGATGGCTGGCTGCTTTCCTCAGGGCTCAAGGTGAGGCAGAACTTTGTGATAGAAGAGTATGGCATTGTGATAGAAGAGTAAGGAGATAGAGACTCCATTTACCAGATAAATATATACCCAAAGGCACATCCCCAATGACTGCTCCTTTAGCCACTCCCTCCCTGCCTTCAGTTACCACTCAGTTAACTCCATCAGGGGATTGATTCACTGCTTAAGGCTGTCCTAACCCAATCATTTCTCCTCTAAACCCTGCATTGTCTCACACTTGAGCTTTTTGGGGACACCTCACATCCAAACCATAACAGATATATTTATGTTCTTTATATTTAATTTTTAATCAGGTTTTCATATCTTCTTTCTACTTAAAAAATTTATTTTAAAATCAGTTTATAACAAAAAACCCTATCTAGTACAGAGAAAATTATGTTAGTTTACTAATGTGATTACGGATTTTTCAGTTTTCCTTCCATTATTGGATCTCTTAGTTTTATATCCTCCACTGTACTGAACACATAGAATTGGGAAACCCTTCACTTGTAAGAAGATTCAGTACCTAGTCTTTATTTAGAGCTGTTCACTTTACCAAACAGCAGAGGCTTTTATGCCCCAGGACCATTCAGCAAGGTAAACTTCTGGTTAAGTAAAAGCCTTTTTTTCCTCCTATCATGTAAAGAACAAGTGAGAACTATTAAGAGAAGTAGAGTTATGCCTGGTAAGCAGATCATTTGTATGAAAGAGAAATGGAAGGTTGAATATTTGTGAATGAATTTCCTGAAGCCTTCTGTGCCATATATACTATGGATCTGTAACCCAGTGTGTAGGCTGCTGTTGACTTTGCAACTGGAATATTCTTTAAATTTTTTGTTTTGAGTTAGATTTAAGGAAAATAATTTGCTGATATAAAGAAAAATTGAATAATTGTTTTGTCATATATAAGATATGACAAAATGACTCTTAGTTTGAGAAAGGTTACCTGTTCATTTTTATTGATAGGGAATCTGAAGTCAAGCAGCAGGGAACCCACTCTTAAAATTAGGTAGTATTTGGGTTGAAATCCCAGAATCCTTGACTTATCACATCTGGAACATTCTTTCTTCTTTTTCTTTCTCTCCCCTTGGCTTATTACTTCCACTTCCTTCCCTTACTCTTAAAATAAGTCATAAACACGTCTAATTTATAATGTCAAATGTTATTAATAAATAAGTTTTATAGCAAAAATTAGCATTCCCTAGTTTTTTATCATTCTGTATCAGCTGCCTAGATAAAACCTTTTCAGTTTTTTATTTTACTTTTATATTTCTATTTATTTTTAAACTCAACATGAAAATTGTACATATTTATGGATTTCCATGTGTTTTGATATGTGCATATCTTGTGTAATGTTCAGATCACAGAGTAAACCTCTATTTTCTAATAGACTTATTTCTTTGTGACAAAAACATTAAAAATTCTCTTTTTTTGTTTTTTTGCTTTTTTGAATAATGTGTAGTGTATTATCATTATCTATAGTAATTCTACTTTGCAAAAATAACACTCCTGTATTATTCTATTTGGAAAGTCTTATGCAAGTAGAAACATTTCTTCCCTAAACATGCTAGATGTTCTGTTGAGAAGGTACTGTAGAGTTCCCAGTGCTTGGGAGGATGTACTCTGTAAATAAAAGCATAAGGACCAAATTATTCATTCATAATAAATATAAAAAGATCATCTTCATGTTACCATGTTTTAAAAATTTATTTAATTGTAAAACATTAATTCAGTTGTGTTTTTCTAATTTTAATATTCTATTGTGATTATAAGTTTTTGTTTTTATCTCTCCTTGTTTGCCTCAACTTAAAATTTTCATTGGTCTGTTTCATTGCTTATGCTTTTAAGTGCAAAGATCCCCACCCTCTCCCCAGAAGAATAGATAAATTTGGGGAATGAGTGTGAAGTGCTTGTGATTTTTTTTTCTTTTTTAAGTATGTATTACATATTAGTGATTCTTCAGATTTTAATGGGCTTATTTTTATCATCTGGACCCTTATTAAACAGATTCCTGGGATCTTTTCTAGAGTAAGAGAATCAGAATTTCTAAAATCTGACCCTGACTCTATTTTAACAAATGCCCCAGATGATTCTGTTTCATGATCAGATAAATGGAAGTTTTAATGGAAAATGTGAATATTTATTTTTTATGTTTTGATATATAGTAAATGTCAAGGCTTACAATTATCACTTCTAGTTTCATCTTTGTTTCAGTTACTAATTAGGAGTAACATGGTTTCTATCATAAATGGTAGGTGTGCATTTATGTGTTCGTGCACACCCACCATTTATGATAGAAACCATGTTTCCAAATGTTTGGTTTTGGCTAACATGTTCTACAAAAATATATTAATTCTCACACCCACTGAGTAGATAATGGTAAATTTGGCTTTTGAAAAGTATGAATTTCTTTGTATTATGCTGACCCTTGCAAAAGGAAATTTTTATGGGAAGATTGATTTTTATGTCAAGAAATTGTTAGTTCCTCTATGAGTTTTGTCTTGATATTTGACTGTGGAAGAGAAGCCATTGCCCAGAAATATATTCTTCAACATGTAGAACACATGTTTCTTAAAATTAACATCAGTTATTTTCATGGAAAATTGCTTGCTTTTTGAAATGTCAGCCAAGAAGTGGGAAAACCGTTTAGCTAGAAGCAGTAGACTAATTGAAATGAGTGTGTAAAGTTGCTCAATGTTGGTTATACTGTGGTGTTAGTGATAACTCTGAATTCAAAGTGATATTTTTAAAAGAACAATTACAATTTTTTGTTGTAGGAATCACATGCAGCTCAGCTACAGATTCTTATGGAATTCCTCAAGGTTGCAAGAAGAAATAAAAGAGAGGTATATTATTTTGTGTTTTACATAATATTTTATGTACTATTGTTGACTTTTCTTTAGAAAAATATTTCATTCTAATGAAATATTTAAATACTTAAAAACATTGACTTTCAGGACATTTTCTTAGGCTTTGTTTTACTGTAAAAATTTGATTTTTTTAATCCTTTTTTGGAGATGTGCTTTAAGTTTTCGGAAAGATTTACACTAATGATTAACCTTAAAGCTATAAAAAGAGAGGATAGAATTATCAAATGACAGCTGAGGTTGTGGCCCACTGGTGGAGCGCTTGCCTGCCATGTGTGAGACACTGGGTTCGATCCTCAGCACCACATAAAATTAAAAAAAAAAATAAAATAAAGGTATTAAAAAAGAATTATCAAATTATAGACTACCCTTTATCATGGAAAGAAAATTTAGGGAAATGTAATTAAAGCCTTCAGGGTTAACAGTTTTTCTTACAGAAAAAAAAAAAATGCTTGTGGGGAAAATAAGTAAAACATAGCCGCATATTTAGAACTTGGAAAGTCTAAGTCATGCAAAGTAGCTAAAAAAGCTTTATATTAACTGTTTTAAAACCAGTGTTCTTTTTTAACATAACATTTCTCAAATCATTTTCACAAATGTATAAAATATGGAAAAGTCAAACAGAATTTGCATAGCATACAATAGTTACTCTGATATCTTGTGTATTTCTTTAAAGTCTTAAACTATCTCAAATCTCTGATATTTTTACTTTAAAAGTTGTTATATTTGGGCACTTTTTACTCTTTAAAATAAAGCATAACTATTATGTTCTGTGTTCTTGACTATCTTCTTTTTGAAAATAAAAAACTAGGTTTTTATTTGATGAAATATTCTAAGTGTACATTGCCAGAACTTACTGTTCCTTCTTTTGGTTATTCTTTGTGTCCTATTCTTAACTTTTTCTGAGTTGATTCAGATTATATTTGTCTGGATTTTGCTAGTGATGATAGCTAAATACTCAATGTGATTTGAGACTGTATTTGTCTTACCCTTAACTTTTGCTAAGTCAACAATTATGATTGTAATGTCTGTTTATGGAAGCATCTTCATTGTATTTTTAAGATTTTTGAGTCTGTGTGTTCCCCCACCCCTTCCTTTGGGTGGGAGAGGGGATGATGTCTAGTCATTCATTTGTTTAAATGTTTGTAGCATAGTACTTCTTAAACTACAGTATACATGAAAATCACTCAAGGATGTGTTAAAATGCAAGTTCTCATTAAGGGGGTCGTTTTGAAGCCTGACAATCTGCATTTCTAACAAGCTCCATGATTTTGAAATTCATAATCCTTGGACTACACTTTGGCAAAGCTAAAAATTTTTAAATATATGGTAATGAAAGTAATCCAACATGTGTATGCTCAACATTTTTTGCTATAGAAAATTCTTTAAAAAATAAGTTTTTTATATTTTATGCATACCTCTTTTAAACAGAATGTGAAATAGGGTTGCAGTTATTTTGTATTTTTCTTTTTTGTTTGTTTTAGACTTTGGACTCATTTTCCCTTCCACACTTGAAACTCATTGGTTTATTCCGTAGTTACACGAGGGTGTGAATATCCAAGAAAGGAGGATCTTTGGAGGCTATCTTAAAATCTGTGTATCATAACATTTAATGTTTAAATGTATTGAGATTATCATCTTTTTGTCTTCCTTCAGGTTTAATTGAACAAAAGGACTTTGGGTCTCACATAAAAACCAGTTTGAACAATTGCTTTGTATTTCATTTGATTTAATTACGAAACAGACTTTTGGGCATTTGGGGTACTACTTTTTTGAATAGAATATTTTGATAAGTCTTAGTTACTTTTTGGTTTTGTTTAGAATTTAAATGAATTAAACTTTTACATGAAATAAAACACAGAAAAGTGCATAAATTAATTTAAAATAGAGTGACCATCTGTGTAATTGCTGTCCTGATTAAGCAGAATATTGCTGGGACTCCTAAAATTGCTTACCTTGTACCATTTTCAGACTATGACCTTCTTTCTTATCTACTAGGTGACCAATATCCTGATATTTACAGCAGTCTATTGCCTTTCTTTAGTATTTTGCTGCTTAAGTATTTATATGTCTCTCTATATTTGAGCTTTGTATAAATGTTTTTGTGCAGTATGTAATCTTTTTTTTCTTCTTTGACTCAGTGTTAAAGTTCATCCATAGTATTGTTTATGACTATAGTTGATTTTGTTGCAGAGTGTTTCTTTAAATGGATATGGCCTGTTTTCATAAAATAGATGTTTATGAACATTTGGGTTGTTTCGGTTTTAGGTTGTTCATAAACAATGGTACTTAATAATAACAATGTGTATCCAGGTATATATTAGCATACATATATGTACGGGATATATTTTAAAATGGAATCAATGAGTCATAGGGTATGCATATCTTCAAATTTAATAATGCAACAGTGTTTTCCTAAGCAGGTTGTATTAGTTGTTCCTCCTACAAACAGTGCATGAGGGTTTCTGTTGTGCTGTATTTTTGATAGAAGTTGGTATCAGTAGACATTTTCCAGTTTAGTTGACCTTGGGGGGTATGCATTGCTGTCCCTGGGGTTATAATTTACATTTCCTTGACTAAGGAGGTTGAGCACCTATTTATTAGCCAGATGGAGTTTTTAAAAAATAGTCTGTGTCAAAAGTACTACTTATTTAAGACATTTTGTAGTTTTTCTGTTTTGATTTTTATTTACTAGCTTGATGTTTATATATTCTAGACATAAAATCTTAATCAGACTTATCTGTCACAAATATCTTTTCTTCTAATTGGGCTGCTTTTTTCACTGTCTTACATTTATTAACAAATTTCCAACATGGTCATTTTATCTTTCCTGTTAGAGTGTCTTTTGTAAAGATTCCTTCACCTGTGTTCATGAAGATATTTTCTGATATTGTCTTTCACTTGAAGCTTTTTTTCTTCTTTTACATTTAGATCTATACTCTGCTTAGAGATTTATTTTTGTGTATGATATCATGTATAGGGATTTTTTCATTTGGACACTCAGCTGTCCAAAGCATTCTTTTTTATTAAGAAGTTCATCATTTTAACTGTTGCTTTGACATTTCACCTATGTTATACATCCTGTGATCATATATGCGTGTGAGTTTCTAGGATGTCTTTTCTGTTTCACTGTTTTTGTCTATCCATTGACATACCACATTTTATTGATTACTAGAATTTTAAATTACTTTCTTTTTTCTTCAGGAAACGAGGCTATTCATGGCTCTTTGTATTTGTATATTAATTTTAGAATCAACTAATATATTTCTATGGTAAACGTGCTATGATTTTATTGAGATTATTTTGTAGATAAATTTGGGAGAATGTATCTTTACAATAATTGTGTCTTCTAATCCATGAACATGGTATTTCTATTTATATTTAGGTCTTTAAAAATATCTTAAAGTTTTGATATTTTTTAGGGTATCAGTCTTGCATATCTCTATTTTAGATTTAGTCATTTTTGATGCTATTATAAATGATGTCTGTGTCTTTAATTTTAGTTTCTTATTGCTGCTGGTATGTAGAAATACAGTTGATTTTTACATACAGTTTTTTAAAATACTCAGCATCCTTGTTAAACTTTCATTAATTCTAGTTTATTTGTAGATTCTTTTATGTTTTCTGTGTACACATCATAATCTGCAAATAATAAGAGTTTAGTGTCTTTCTTTATGATCCTTATATCTTTCATTTATTTTTCTTGTCTTACTCTGCTGGCTAGGACATCCGGTACAATGATGAATAGAAGTGGTGATAGCTGGGCATCCTAGTCTTGATGCTGATCTCAAAGTGAAAGCATTCGACGTGTCTCCATTAGGTATGATGTTTTCTGTAGGTTTTTTGTAGGTACTTTTTAATCATTCAAAGAAATAAATTTCTATTCCCAATTTGCTAAGAGGATTTTCTTTGCTTTAATTATGAGTGTAGTTGAGTACACTCCAAAATTTTTGGGCATCTGAGGCAATCATTTGATTTTTCTTTTTTCATTCTATTAATGTAGATAATTATATTGATTTAATATTAGAAAGTCAATCTAATTTTGCACCTAAAGCGACAGCCATTTCAATTAACCCAGGGGTATCCTTTCTTAGAATGTTTATAATTCTAGGAAACCCCATCAGGACAATTGAATGAGCTTCTTTGCATCCTTTTGTGGAAACCAAACTTGTTCATTATGCATATGTTCTTCTACACAGTTTGGATTGTTAATACTTTGTTAGGATTTTTCCATCTATGTTCGTAAAGGAGTTTGTGGAATTTTTTTTTTCTTACGCTGATCTTGTGCAGTTTTTCTATAAAGATTATGTTAGCTTTGTGAGATGATTTGGAAGTTATGCCCTCTTTTGCTGTTTCTTGGAAGAATTTGTGTAGTCTAGTATCAGTGTCTTTGTTGAATTTAAAGATCTTGCTGGAGAAGTCATACACCTATGATTTGTTTGCAGGAACTTTATAATTATGGATTCATGTAGATGAAAGTGTATATGGTTTTTAGGTTTTTATATTGTATATTACTTTTGATATGTAATACTTACTTTGAGTTGTCTGCTTTATCATAATTTAAAACATATTGGCATGAGATTGTCTTTATAGTCTTAGGTTTTTAGGTCCCCAGGATTTTTAGTGATGCCCTTTCATTCCTGATACTATGTTCCTTTTTTTTTTTTTTTTTTCTTGACCAGTTCTTGCCAGGGATGGATCAATTTTGTGAATTTTATTGACGAGCCAATTTTTGACTTTATCCTCTCTCTCATGTTGGTTTCCCATTTTTTAAATTTATGATTCTTATTATTACTATCTTTCTACTTGGTTTAGTTTTATTTCCTTGTTCCTTTCTAATTCTTCAAATTGGATGCACATATCATTCTTCTCATGTAGACGTTTATGGCCATAGTTTCTTTTTTAAAAATTTTTTATTCTTTTTAATTATACATGACAGTAGAATCTACTTTGATATATCAAACATACATGGGGTAATCTTCCCATTCTTGTGGTTGTACATGATGTGGATTTACACTGGTTGTGTATTGATATATGAACATAGGAAAGTTGTGTCCAATTCATTCTACTGTCTTTTCTATTCCCAACTTCCCTTTATTTTCCTTTATCTAATCCAGTGTCCTTCTGTTCCCCCAGTCCCCTGCTTATTGTGAGTTATCATGTGTATATCCGAGAGAAATTCATCCTTTGACTTTGGTATTGGCTTAATTCACTTATCATGATAATCTCCAGTTTCATCCATTTATGAGCAAATGCCATAATTTCATTCTTCTTTATGGCTGAATAATATTCCATTGTGTGTATGTACCACATTTTCTTTATCCATAGATCTGTTGAAGGGCATCTAGGTTGGTTCCATAGTTTAGCTACTGTGAATTGAGCTGCTATAAACATTGATGTGGCCATGTCACTGTTAGTATGCTGATTTTAAGTTCTTTGGGTTTATGCTGAGGAATGTGATAACTGGGTCAAATGGTGGTTTCATTCCAAGTTTTCTGAGGAGTCTCCATACTGCTTTTCATAGTGGTTGTACCAATTTGTAGTCCCACCAGCAATGTGTGAGTGAACCTTTTCCCCACATTCAGCCAACATTTATTGTTACTTGTATTCTTGGAAATTTTATGGCCATAATTTCTTTTCTTTTTAATTTAGTTACATCTAATGATTTTGGTACACTATTTTGTTTGTTGTTGTTTATTCCAAAAGAGTTTCTAATTTTCATTACAGTTTTTTCTTGGGCCTGTGGATTAGAAATAAACAACTTATAACTTTAACATGAGGATTATCTTATTTTTTCTTATAGATTTCTTTTTCAAATATATAATAAAAATACCTTTTTATTCCTTTTTATGTATCTACCATACCAGATGTTAATTGGTTAGATTTTGAAATATTTGTGTTTAAAAGAATATGTTTTCTGCAGTTGCATGGTACAGTGTAAAGTTGCTCTGTGGAGAAAATGTTCTGCTTGCTTACTGATTTTTAAGTGTTCTTATTATATTAGTTACTAAATCATTATATTTGAGGTGAGTTTTGGACTATTTTTTTAAATCCATTGTGAGTCTCTGTCTTTAATTGTGTATTTAGGTCATTTAGTTAATATAAATGCTATAGCTTAAGGTTGCCATTTTATTATTGTTTTGTTTCTTTCCTCCTTGTCGCTGTCTCTCCTTCTATCACTCATTCCCCTTTTCTTTCCTTGTGGATTTTTGATCTCTTTTTCAGAATTCTAATTTGAATCATCTCTTAATGTTTTTGAGTGCATTACTTTGTATAGTTTTTCAGCGGTTGCACTAGTTTTACATCATACCTTTGTAATTTATCACAGAGTGCTGGTGTTAACATCCATTTACATTTGCTTTTAAGTAAACCACCTTATAACTTGTCCCCTCTATTTATTTATTTATTTCTGTTCTTGCTTATTCTGTTTTCTTCTGATCTTTAAGAGAAAATTTATCTGGGAGGGTTGAAGGAAGTCTTGAAATCAAGTCTGCCATTAGATTATTAAGGGCATGTGTGGTTGAGGATGGTGGTATGGGACAGTAAGGGTTTTGGCTTCCTGAAGTGTGTACTTCCTCAGCTTCATTTTTGGTTGTAATTTTTTTTAGAATTAATACACATAAAATTTTGCTATTCCTTACCAGCTTTTTCCCCTTAAAGTGTAATAATGTATTCTTTTGTTCATTTGGAATAATTACATATAATTTATTCCAAATTATATTGCCTTCTAAAAACCAAAATTCAGGTAATAAGTTTAATGCTGAAACATATCTTTATCAAATTAGTAGTGAAGGTCAAATCAATGAGTACCAAAGATACCTACCTGCACCAAAGGCGATATCAATAATAGAGGAATTTAAAAATTTTGAATTCTTCACATTTTCATCTTTTAAAAAATATGTATTTAGTTGTAGATGGACACAATATCTTTATTTATTTTTTATGTGGTGCCAAGGATTGAACCCAGTGTCTATCACATGTGCCAGGCAAGCGCTGTACCACTGTTAATATAAATTACCCCAGCCCCATATTTTCATTTTAATAAGCATTTCTGAAGCTCTTTTGCACTTTGTTTAAATGTTTCTATAAATTTTCTTTTGGCTTTTGACATTGTTAAGAGTGCTTGCTATTGATGCTTTAAGACCATCCTCTGAAGTAGCATTGTCTTAGTTCTTTGTCTTATATATTATAGTTTCAGTAACTCCAAACTCCATGATGTTGTTAAGACAAATTAGAGTCATGTCCAATTTGTGGTTCATTTTCATTTAGATAATAATAGTTTGGCTTCATGGGCTTTTCTTATTGTTGCTCCAGTATTCTTGTACTTTTATTCATTCTTTTATTCTAGGTTCTGATTCTCTAGTTACGATGTTTGCAGAGTGAATATAGCCATTAATTCTTTTCTCCACCTCTTTTGAATTATTTGTCTTTTGTCTTTCTTCTGTTTACTAGTACTAAATTGTTTTGATTTGATACTCTAATAATTTTGAGAATCTCATCTTGAAGTGAAATATATGTAAAGTTCAATAAATACTTTTTAAGCAGTTTTCATTCTTTCTCACTTCTTTTTCTTTTCATTACTTTTTTTAAAAATATTTTTTAGTTGTCATTGGATACAATATCTTTATTTTATTTATTTATTTATTTTTATGTGATGCTGAGGATTGAACCCAGGGCCTTGCATGTGCTAGGCAAGCGCTCTACTTCTGAGCCACAATCCCAGCCTTCACTACTTCTTAGCTGACAAATTTTCAGACTCACAGATAAGTTATATCATTTTGGTTTACTGATGAATATATTATATATAATATTTATGATGGATACATATTATTATATAATGTGTTCATCAGGACAGCACTCATACCTTAGTTGTTTCATTTTAAATAAATCTCATGAAATTGTTGTTTTTTAAAAATAAAAATTGCTTGAGCCAGGTGCAATGCTGCATGCCTGTAATTCCAGTGGCTCAGGAGGGTGGGGCAGGTGGATTTTGAATTTAAAGCCAGCTTCAGCAACTTATTGAAACCCTGTCTCTTAAAAATAAAATAAAAGAAAGACTGTGGCTCAGTGGTTAAGTGCCCCTGGGTTCAATTCCTGGTATCCGAAAGAAAGAAAGAAAAAGTTCAAATATTGGCAGTTTCATATAGCTCACCTTCTTTATATTGGTCTTTATATGTGATAGCAGCAGTATTATACACAGAAGTTTTGGGGCACTAGGAAGATGGGATGTTATCTCAGAGAAAAGGAAATTAGAGTTAAATATTTGTGATTTCAGGTGACACTAGAATTTTTTTTTCTGGCATTTCAAGGCTAGAAGTTATTTTAAATATTAATTTGATCTCAGTCGTGCATTATATATAAGCTATGTTTGCTGTCATGGTGACATTACATTGACCTACATCCTTTCTTTTAGACATATTTTTTAACACAGTCATACTAAAGATCCCTCAGAAGAAAGCATTTGTTTAAATAAAATTTTAGAAGTAGAACATTTCAAAGTAATTAAATGAAAATATTAAGAAGACAACCATGAGTGTGCTTTGCAGAATTAGAGTTTGGAAGCACTGGGATTGTAAATGGTCATGAGCCAAAAACCTTTAATGATGATAGGGTAAAACAGATAGTTATGGTTGACTAAAATGAGTAGAGAGTGATTTAGCTACCTAATATGAGCTAGACAAGAGTAGTGTCTTATGTTAGGATGGAAAACTAATCACAGGAAATGACAGTGAAAAAAGTAGAAGTCCTATGACCAGTGCACATTAAGAATTTCTCAGTTGATCACTTTATTTGAAAGAATTCTAGGACAGTTATCTTCAAGGAAGAAGAATGTTTTAGTTAAGGTAGTAGTATTATGTGACAAATTTTAAGGTGGAGGAAAGTTTATTAAAGTAGATGGATGAGTAAAAGCATTGGGCAGTGCTAATCACTTTTTTTTTTTTTTTAACCCCGGATTTCTCTAATAATATACTGTCTTTTCCTTGGGTTTCGTGGCTTCCATTTGCTTTCTTGCCCTTCCAGTTCATAACGCTTCCTCCTTTGCTAATCTCTTTAACATTGATTGATGTTCCTTACTACCCAGACTCTTCTCTTATCCTTTCTGATTATATGGATTGATTTTGGGCAATTTTACTCACTTTTTTTGTACTTTGTTATTTCCCTTGCTCATAGCTTTTGAACCCTCACATATGTAATTATTCTGTCTTTTCCCACTGTTTTCCACTTGGACAAATTCTATTAGTCCTTTAAGGTTAAGTCTTTGATTTAATTTTAATTTCAGATCTAATTTAAGTTATCTAGTTATTCACCCTCCAACCTCCATTCTACTGCTGTTTTCAGTGCTTAGGAAAGTACCTAAAATTGGTAAATATTTAAATTAACGTTGTCAGTTAGATTACCAGTTGTGCCTGTATTGTTACAGAAAAGAACATGTTAATGCTAATAAATTTTTTAAAAACCTGTTAACCCTTAGCAGTCAATAAAGAAATAACAAAGAGCTGTTTTCAAGAGGTACTATAGCATAGTTGCTAACAGCTTGAATTTTGGAGCGAGATGGCTAGCTCTGATGGATGTCTTGATTTGGCTTCCAGTTCTTCTACTTACTCAAAGGGTGAACAATTGACATGCAGAATTTTAAAATTTTAATCATTAAATTAGATATGAAATATCTTTGAATATCTTGTATTTTTAATCCACTTATTATCATTGTTCATTTTTCTTATTATTGTAAAGTCAGTCCCTGTTGTACTAACTCATTAGTTCCCAGATTTTCAATTCTGTGAATATTTCAGTGAAATTGGTACAGGTGTATTAAAATAGTTGAAATCATGATCTAGAGTGTATGTGTTTCAGTCTATTAAATAATTCTCATTAACATCATTATAAGTATATTCTTACTGGTGTTGTATATTATATGCTATTTAAGCTTTATTTATGTTTCACATCTGGGATGATGGGGTGAAAAGGGTTAAAGAAATACAACGTAGTGTTTTCTTAAAGACTAACTCCCCATTTGCATTTTAACATTGAAACTTACAGCTGTGAGTTTTATTTGTTTGTTTTTGATAATTCTTCATTCCTCCAATTTGCTATTAATTTCCAGTTTTCTAGAAATCATTTGCCAAATGTACAGTTAATTTGTGAATATGGTAATACCAGTGTGGTTTGGTTTAGGCCTTTTTTTCTTTTTCTTTAATCTGCAGCAACTGGAACAGATCCAGAAGGAACTAAGTGTTTTGGAAGAGGATATTAAAAGAGTGGAAGTAAGATATCAAGAATTTTTCAGATCTCTAGAAAATTTTCAGTTTTATGAAATGATCGCTTTTCCTTTGTATTGCCATAGTAAATTTATGGGACTGGTCTTAATTATAAAGAAAGTAACAAATATTACTTATTATTACATATCTATTATCTGCAGTTCCAGTATTCTGGAAACTTTTTAAATAAACATAGTTTACTTATAGAATCTGTTGGAAGATTCTTGTAAAGTTTATAGGCTGCCATGATGTAAAGTTATTGCTTTTGCTGTGTTTAAATTTAGTATGTTTTTAAAATTATTCACATAATTCTTTTGCTGATGTATAGATCATATTAAAGGATATGGATTCAATGTTTAGTAGATGTTTAGTGTATCATGTGACATTCTCAATTTGCTATATTTATGGTACTTGTTTGGATGTATGCTTGACCTAAGCCTGAGTTAGCCAAAAATAATTCTACCCATGCATTTTAGTGGTGACTTCAAATATGCTGTTTTTTCATTAATCAAATGTAGCACATAAAAAAGGAGGCTAGTTGTCAAAATGATTCTGAGACATAATTTATGTGATAATCATTGATCAAGAGGCCTTTTCCTGGCTTAATGATCAAAAATTAGAATTTAATGCATTGTTAAACACAGCTAATATTTTAATCAAGAAGAGTGTTAACTTTTCTTACTTTTGTAGAAATATTTTAAAGTAGAGAATTGCACAACCTGGGTTTTTTTTTTTTTTGTACTTTAAAGTCTTGAAACTTGCCATCATATTTATCCTAATATGTATCACTAGGTCATCACCTGGATGGATGATTAGCTGTTTCACTGTTCTCATAGTGTGCTGCATGTTTTCTTTCAAATATGTAGTTTTGCTTTGTCCATCTTGGCTTTATTATGGATGAACAATGTTATTAGAGAATTCATAGCTCTTTAATAATATGTACTACAGAAAAGATTGGCCTTTCATTTTCAGATTATTTTTACTTTGGTATTCTGTGGAGAGGAATCGTTGGGAAATAAGAATGTTGAGACAAAAAGAGACTGATGAAAACCCAGGATTAAAAAGGAATATGTCAGGCTGGAGCTGTAGCTTAGTGGTAGACTGCTTGCCTAGCAGCATGAGGCCCTGGGTTCAAGCCTCAGCACCACATAAATGTAAACAAATAAAATAAAGGCATAAAAAATAGCATTATTTTTTCATTGATATATTATAATTTTACATCATAGTGGGATTTGTTGTTGTATATTTGTACATGAATGCAATATAACAATATAATTTGGTTCCCAGTAGCCTATTTTTTTTATTTATACATTTTCTGTCTGGAGTATCTGTTTTAATTCAAATAATTGTACTTTCAGGAAATGAGTGGCTTATATTCTCCTGTCAGTGAAGATAGCACAGTGCCTCAATTTGAAGCTCCTTCTCCATCACACAGGTACAAAGTGCACATGCGATATTAGTCTTGGGATAGTTTTAAATGCAATGAGCTAAATCCCTAAGAAATTACTTTTGATCAGGATCTAGAAGTGAGACTTGGATGGCCCATCTTTTCTCTTAATGCTTTGGATTTTCATTTTAGGAATAATCAGTGACTAGAATATTATAATATTTTGAGTTTACAATTGTATTAAATTTTGGTGAATTTCTTAAAATAATGTTTTATATGTCTTGTGAATTAAAGTCAGAAGACATTCAAAATCTAAATTTTGAAATATGAAATGGTAGTATTGGGGGGAAATGTGTTAAGAACCTTGAAGTTTTTTCCTAACATTGAATGTTTTGGGGTGATCACTTTCCCTAGATTCAAAATAAGGGCAGTAGATAGATATGTTAGTTTGTGTCTCCCTAGTATTTTCTTATAACTTCCTGTTATTTCCTTATAACTTCCTGTTATTTAATTTAATTAAGTCTTCATTTCTGTATATTCTGGTAGAGTAGGAATTATATTTGTTTTGTCATGACTGTCTCCCTGGATTTTAGAATGATACTTAGCTTAATTTAGTTGTTTATAAAATAAAATGCATGAATATGATTTCTTCTAGTTTTAAAATTCTATTTGATGAAATATATACTACTAAATTTTGAATTTTTGTGCTTGAAGTTTTCAAACAAGAGCAATTTTACATGAAGTAAGTCACTTGATTTATTATTTTATTAGTCCATTAGGATAATAATGGTCCAATGGAAACTTTCCAAAAAAAATTGTTTTTGGGTAACATGTGGATTATCAGGAAATCTAAATGCTAGTACAGTGAATTACATTAATGTTCAAAACATCAGTTCAGGAATACTATTATGGGTTGAATTTGGTGCAGTATGTGGTGAAAAAGGTGCAGGGGATATTTTAATTTAGGAGCATTCTTAAAAAGTTTTATATTTTCCCCTAGTATGGAGAATCCTTAGGAGTTTTAGTTGATTTCATGGTCACCATAACTGTGTAATTAATTCAGCTGATTTTCCACCAGATTTAATTTTTTTTTAAAACATTCTTAAGACTAGGCCTGTAGGAATACTGCTTTCAAGTGTGCCGTTCACTTTCTGATACATAGGAGCTTTGATAACGGTATATTTTATGAGTATACGGTGAAGCAAAACTTGTTGTGTCACAAAACAATGTTATATTTCTTTTGTTTATTTTTGTCTGTTGTGTTCAGGCCTTTGCTACTCAATCTGTTATTTGCTACTGATTGTTGGATTTTATGGACATATGACAACAGTATATTCACTGAATTGCTCTATTTATGGAATATCTCAAATGGGTTAAACACTGTTCTAGATGTTGAATCTAGCTGACAAAAGCCCTATTCTTTGGACATTTTGAGATATGCATATAGTGGGAGGTTTGGGGAGACACTAAACAAGCACATATGTAACCTGGTAGTGGTACATACAATGGAAACTTAGAAGAAATGGTAGACTTGTTGGGGGTTTGCAAGTGGATTTTCTTTCAGTTTGATAGATGGACTTACCTTAGGACATGACATTTAAGCCAGTACATGCAGGAAAGTATAAGTATGATGGAAAGTCATTGGATAGTGTTGTGCAGGGTCTGGTTTAGATTTTTAAAATGTTTATTTTATTTACTGTGTGAAAGATAGAGAAAACATTATCTGTATTTTTCCCAACTCTGGGCCATTGGAAATAGGGAGTAAAGTTAGGAAGCACTGCAAAAGTCCAGAAAAAGGTAAATGATAATTTGGATTAGGATTTTATTAGTGCAGGAGATAAGAGTAGTTAGTTAGTTGAATTATAAGATAAAGTAGCAGATATTGTAAAAGATATAAAATTTTATAAGGTCTATGAAATATTGAGAGAATTGCTAAAGTTATTTGAAAAATTGTTGTCAAATGAAATTTAGGCTTAGTTATATTGGTTTACAGTTAAAGAAGGGCAAATAGACAATATTTTCTTTAAAAGAGTGTTTTGATATTTAAGCAGTTGATTCTAATATCACTCAGTGATTGAGATAGGTACTTGAGAATATGAAGTCACCCTTAAATACTCTTGTATATATGACCCTTAAGATAAGAGAGGAACTCATTGCTGTCAAAAATGTTAGACTAATTTCTTCATTTTTAAGAAACGGCATTCAGTTGCAATTATATTAACCCTTTTTCTTTCATACAGATAAGAATTATTACTTAAATAACTAGATAGCTTATGTATATATTCCTCTCTAAAAAAGTTTTGATCTCTTTTTTTTTTTTTTTTTTTTTTAAAGCAGAATTACTTTTAAAAGCCCTTTTCTAGATTAATTTTTCTATAATGAGGACCTTTTTATGTCAGGTCATTGACTCCCTTAGATAGATTCTGGGTTTATGTTTAAACTATGTATGTAAATGAAATGAAAAACAGAAACCAAATAGTGGAAACCTTTGCCTGCCCTAATTTGAGTAGCCTAATTGTCATATCCTGTCTTATGGTCTTCCTACTGCTGTTAGATATCTGTATCACATGGAGTCTAGCAATGGTCTTTTCACCTGTCCTCTAACACATTATTGCCAGAAATAGGAACTTGTTTGCCTGCTTGAAATCTTTCAGTTGTTATTTATTATATAAGTTGTTTGAGATCTTTTTTATATAAACCTACATGTATACTTTATATAATCATTTGATCTCTATTTTACAATTTTTTTTGTACTTTAAAATTGAGTGTAGCTGAGTACAGTGGTGCACACCAATGATCTCAGCTACTTGGGAGGCTGAGGCAGGAGAATTGTAAGTTTGAGGTCAGCTTGGTCAATTTTGTAAGACTCTGCTGCAAAAATGTAAAGGACCTGGGGATGTAGTTCAGAGGTAAAGAGCCCTTGGGTTTAATCCCTGGTAACATGAGGGAAAAAAACAAAAAAAGTCAGTTGAATTCAATTCTCAAAGCACGATGTCAAGGTAAGCCAGGCATGATGGCACAGGACTGTAATCCCAGCAATTTAGGGAGTCTGAGACAGGAGGACGCAAGTTCAAGGCCAGCCTCAGCAACTAAATGAGACTCTGTGTTAAAATAAAAAATAAAAGGGCTAGGAATATAGCTCAGTGCCCCTGGGTTCAACCCCAGTACCAAAAAAGAAAGGGTGAAAAAAGCCGTGGGTATTTTTGCTGATACTGCGTATTTTTTTTTGCCAAGAAACCTCTCCTGGATTAATTTAATGGATTCATATACTGAGTAGTTTCTCCCTCATAAAGCTCTTCTCCTCTTCCTCCAAGTATCCAACCAAGAGTGAAATCTTCTCTATTCTTTTTATAGGTCCATCTAAAAAATGAGGGAAGGGGTAAGGGGAGCAGGGGATAATATTAACCACTTAAAAAAATCCTGCTTTTTTGTTCTGTTTCTGTAGTAATGTGTTAGTTTGTGTATATTTTCCATGCTTTATGGTACTCTTGTGAATATTGGATTTTTCTTATACTTGTACATTTTTATGTGAACCTTTATACATAACAGAAATTTAAAAATATTTTTGAACAAATATATACTTAGAATGACACTTAATTTTTATGGTTTATGACATTTTGATTGAAACATGACCTGTAGTATACTTAATAAATAAACTAATTACTTTTATCTTATTAAAAAAAACTGTCAGCTAAGCTTCGTTGGGGAGGAGAGAGGGTGAGTTTATAACTATTTCCTTGATAAAATCATTTGAATTGGTTTTAATCATCCTTGCCAAATTTTCCATATTAGAATTGATTCAAACCACAAAGATTTTTCCTCGAAGGGCCTTTAAAATCTGCTTTAGATTTTGATGAATGGTCTTCATGATTGTATAAAGTACAGTTAACCTTTTTTTGTTAACTATTGTTAAGTTGTATGTGGTCATATAATGAGTAATTTAGAGACCAGTAGGCAGGTCTCGAAATTTACCTGTTGCAAAGTGGAATTGATCCCTTTATTGGAGAGAGTGATTACAAGCATACATGTCCTCTCCTTTCTTCTAGGGGATTAATATTCCAGCACTTAAAAACTTTTTAGCTCATTTAAATAATATAGTGAAACTTTCTGTCATTTTATTTCTGGCAAATATGAGGACAATGTAAATTTTAATTAAAACATTTTTCCCTCAGTTTTTAATAGATGTAAATGGTGTGGGCTCTATCTGGATTAACAGAAATGGATTTCAGACCCTTGGAATATTTAGTTTATAGGTGTAAATGAATACGAAGCAAAGCTAAGTAGCTTATTACTAAACCTGTGAAGCCAGAAGCATAATATAAACCTGACCTTGGTTCTTGTATTAGCTGGAAGTATGGTGGAATGAGAAACATTCACATGTTTCCTTAGAACTTAAATCCTATTCAAAGTCATTACCCCAGTATTTTTGTTTGTAAATTTCTATGTTCTTCACATCAATGTGATTTCTGTTTTAGGAAAAACTGTTTGGTAAATGCTTTATTCTTTGTCTTTGACCTAAACAAATACTTCAGAATTGTCCATTATTAGTCTGTTCCCTATGTTTTTGGAACTTCAGAGAACTTGGTTTGAAGATAATGTGTTAGTTGAATTTTTTTAATCTGGTTCAGCTGGATTTGCTTTAGTATAATCCATACAGTCACTGGAAGTAATTTTTATCCTGTTTCCGTAAGATAAAATAGTAAGTAAATGCAATATAAATACAAGTAGTAAAGATTTTCTGATCCTTAATCTCTCATTTTAAAAATGATTTTACTGATAGAAATTTGCTATTGATTTAAATCTTTGGAAGCGGGGGAAGACCTACATCAGTCAAAGTTCCGAATTGCTTTGTAAAGGTTTCTGTGGGAGAGAAAGAGATTTATAAATAAAATATAAGTGAGACTTTTGTGTAATTTAATTTTATTAATTGTTCTGTCAAACATTTTGATACTTTTCACTAGTGTTTCTATTATTTTGGCAAAGGCCCAGATGAAACAAATTATAGGGATAACACAAGGGAAAAGCAAAGAGTCACTTTATGTATGCTAGGATATATTTAACAAATATTAAAACCGTATATGTAGAAGAATAACCGAAATTCTTGTGAATTTATGTGTTTTATAATTTCAATAAATTAATGTCATTCAAGAAGCTGAATAATTGCATAATGGCTTCTGGACTAGGTGGAAGAATGCCCCCTTTTTAGCTTACACACATGGCTGTGTTCAGTTATACTTTCCTCCAGACATTAGAATACAGTATATCTGTGAATGTGGGGACTTGGGGATGGCTGTTTGGTACATTGGATGAAAAGTGAGCCATCTTTTCTTTTGTACATGTTGGATCTTCTATTGGATTATATCACCCATGATCAATAGTGGTATTTACAACTCCTTTTTCACGTGTAATGCTTATATGAACTTGGTGTTTTTTGGCAATTATTACTGGTTTAACTGCTTTATTTCACTGGGAAAGATAATTTTTTAAAGACATAGAATCTGAAATGTTTTTATGATAAAATCTAACTAAATTCTTATAAATTTGTCACTTTATTAATTGTGCATTTTAAGTAGATTTTACTCTATAACCATAAATGTATTTTTATATAACCTTTATTTTCCTTACCTAAGAAAGGAAGATTGTTAACAATAGCAGAAATTTTCTGTATGTGAGCTGGTATTTTTTTTCCAAATTTCCAAGGTTAGAGTTAGATGATCACATATTTTAAGACACCTCAGCTACACTTGCCTGGGGGACTTTTGAACATCAGTTGTGTTTTGCAGTATTTTAATGAAGTGTACCTGTGATGTTTGAGTAGTACTAAAACCAGTTGATTGTTGCATTTTGTATTATTCTGCCTTACTATGACTTTATACCTTGCTAAGGAGTTAAACTTAACGTAAGTTAAGCTTAAATGCAATGCATTTTAAATAAACTATAACAAAACAAAAATACAAAGAGAAGAAACTTTTCAGATAATGATAGAGAGGGTATTCTTTGCATATCTGTAATTTCTCAGTAAAATTTCTAGGTCATAGAAATACAACAAGCTATGTAAACCTTGAAACAGTATAATTTTCTTTATTTAGAATATTTGAAGAACTTATTTACAGTCAGGCAGCCAGTATTTGGGGCGTATCAAGTATATATAAACACTGTTAGATTCCAATATGTAGTTGTGAATATGGAAGACCCTACTCTACTCCATGATTACACACATAGTCTTAGGATTGAAAATAAGGTATGATGGTTAATAGAATATTCTGTTTTAAATATGGTATAATGTGGACTTTTAAAAGTATGAGCATTTAAATTCCATCAAAATGCATTTAATTCTATTGATTTACAGGCATTTCAGGATTTTGATAACAGCCCTTTGGGTTCTTGTTGTAAACTGTAATTGTCACTGCTTGAGGAAGATAGTAATAGTTCATTTAAATTTTGGAAAATGGGGTCCTAAAGAGTCCAAATTCCAGTGTCTTTTAGTGTCAAGGAAGACCTCTGTTTGAAATGCAGATTTTTTAACCTTATTACCAAATATTAATTGAGATGGATCCTACAGATTCAAATGCAGGCCTGGGGGTGTGGGATAGATAATACTTTAGAAAATATGGAAAATTGTTTTAGTTGATTCTGAATATGCCTGTATTGTTGACATGTTTTTAAATAAGTCTCTAAATCACATGCTTATTTTCCTTTTTATAAAACCTCACATATTCAACAATAAAGTTTTATAAATCTCTTCAGTATGTTTTATCATTTTTAAAGGATGGGATAAAGATTTCTATTTCTTTTCTTTTTGTGTTAATTTACACATTCCTTCATAATGTCTTTAAAATAACTCAAATTTCTGGAGGTTAGTCTCTTCAAGGCAACCAAATTTTATATATTTACAATTGTTTCCTGTAGGATTCAATTCACTCCTATACTGTGATTAGATCTTGTTCTTTGACTTTTGGCCTTTTCAGGTTAGAGTCATAAGAAACTCTCAGGCCTTTGATTATTATATCTTGATCCTGAGATGTTAGGAATGGGAGGGGCTAGGGAAACCAAAACTATACACAGTAATATTGGTTTAGATATAAAGACAACTGTATACAAACATAAAATTTCACCTGCTGTCACCATTTTCCATTTCTGCAATTTACTGTCTCTTCCCTACCCAGTTCCCACCATATTTTCCCCATTCTTCTGATCCCCCAACCTTTGAATCTTTTCTTATTGTTTTGGAATACTTTCTCTAACTTCTTTACTTTTAATACCTTTTTCTGAGGTTATTTCAGATAATGGACTTTTTTTTATAATTCTAAAAGCTGTAGCAACTGTATCACCTGCTAATTAAAAATTTCTCTGGGAATTGCAAATAAATTATAATCTATTCCAACTCATTGGAAGGTAATGATAGTATATAAATTAGTCAAATACAGCATTTTGTGTAACAAACTTTTCACTAATTTCTTTGGAGGTAGATGAATCTGGTGAGCCTTATTTTTGCTTTTGAACTTATATGAAGCAAAATTGTTTACTTAAAAAGGCAGTAAAGCAATAAACTCAGAGCAATTTTATCTTTCAGAAAATTACCATCTATTTGCCTTTTATATTTTCTAGTACTAAATTTCTCCCTAAGGAGAATTTCTTACAAGAAAATTTTAAAATAGTTACCCTTTTGTTCTTCATTGTAACTGCAAGGTGATTGTAGAATAACAAACATTTTGAAAGGCAGTACAGATATTAACTTTCATAGTTCCGTTATGCATTAGGTAACTGCAACTCTTCCTAACCATGAATTAATTAAAAGAGGACAGGAGATTACTAGGGAAAATTCTTTGCTGCAGTTCCAAAACATCTTGCATCAAAATCAGGAAGTCTTTACTAGAAATACTGTTCTAGAAGAGAACTCTATTGACAGAAGTTGCAGCGGGTGGTTGGAGTAATATTGTAGCTGTCTATTTTGTACTGTTCTGTAATTTACATGCATTGTTTCATATAATACTCAAAACAAATTCTGTGTGATAAGTTTTATTATTTTTAATTTTATACATTGGAAGACTCAAAAGAGATGAATTAATTTGCCCACTACCCAGTGATATAACTGATTTTCTAATTCAGGTGTCCTTTCTTAAAGCTTCTAAAGCCTTGGTGAATGAGTGGATTGTGGAAGTCATTCCAGAGTTGAGAAGAAGATAAATAATAGAAACTCCCATTTGAATTGTTAAGAAGGAAGACAAAGGTCACCCTGGCAATTTCAGTATAAGGATTCTGGAATTAAATAAAATATACATGAGGTTTGGGTTTGAATTTTATTTCCACAAGTTCTTGCCAATTTGACCTTCATAAAGTTTGTTAATGTAAACTTCAGTTTAGAAAGGATAGTAGTACTTGAGTTGATTGATAAATTGTGCTAATTGAAGAAATGAGAATAATGTCTGGCACATAGCAAAAACTGAGGGGCTGCTGCTGCTATTATTAACAGTTGATAGATTAGTCACAATGATTTGGGGTTATTTGTTTGACTTTGTGTTAATTGTTAAAGGGTATGTGGAATAAAGAAGGAGAAAATGAACATGAATGCTCATTTTTCATATCTGTGGAGGTATCTACAAAATTGAGTCTACACTAATTTTAGTTATTAGTAAATGAGACTCACCACTAATTTGAATCTAGTTCAATAATTTAAATGAAGAGTGTTGGAACAGAACAGAACTTTTCTGTCGTCCCATATGGTTTATTAAGTATAGAAGTTTATTTTTTCTCTTTCTTAGATTTATAGTAAAAAACAAATTCCAAGTCTTAATCTCTTTTGTATACTTGGCATTTTTTGGTTTATTTAATACCCTTATTAATTTAAAAATCCTATATTTATAATGTTAATGTTCAGCCTCAATGTACTTTATTTTGCTTATCAATTTAAAAAATCATCTTTATGATTTAATTAGCTAATGTGGTGTATACTGAAAGTTTCGGTCTGAATTCACCAAACCTGTTGTTTTTATGAAGAGCGAACCACTACTTTTTCTTAGATACCGCTTCATTATAGGAACACTTTATATGTGAAATTGACTTAACAATTTGTCTTCTAATTATGAAGTATAGTTTTGCTTTTGGAATAAATAATTATATAAATGCCAGTAGGTGAGTGACATCTAGTTACTACATAACTGTGAGTTTTTTTGTTTTTTTTTTTAATCTGAGGTTAACAGCTGCAGTGTTTTTATTTATGCTTTTAGAGAAACTTCTCATCCTCCCAAATGAGAATATTATCTTATTTTCTTACTTTATTATATCTTAATATGTTTACCTTATTTTATTTTCCTCATCAATTTTAGTTAATATACTGACAGTGTTTTCTACCTTACCACTTTTGGTGCCCTCACTACATTTTTATAGCTTTTATAACCTTTTTGATATTTACTTGAAACAATTAATGATTCTGTTTCATATTAATAGGTTGCTGCTTTTCAGTTTTCTAAAATATTACCATGAAATGGGTGGTCTAATGTAGGATTTTCCCACTCTTCAATTAGAGAATATAAAGTACCTGGGAATATGGCATAGTTGCTCATACTTTGATGATGTATTTAATATTTAAGACCTATATTTTCAATATCCCCAAAATATATTTGAAATGTGTTATTTCCCTGTATGACTGATGTATCAGTAACATTGCTGAGGCATGTAGTCGAAGAATTCTCACAAAGCCATTTAAAAAAAAATTGTAGCTAACAGCTGTTCTTTTGGCCTCTAAATATGTACCTATGTAATCAATGTTACACAAATCCTAGGGAACTGGGCTTCATTTGAAAAAGGAAAAGAGAGATTTCTTAGTACTTCCCTTTTCTCATGTGTTTCCGTAATAGGCCCTATATGAGTTAGACCAAAAATAACATTTGATTTTGGCATATGAGTGTATAATTCTACAGGCAACATTCATTTGGCTGTATTCTTCCCTTTCCTCCTCCTCCTCAATCTTCTTCTGCTTCCTCCTCTTCCTCTTTTTTTTAATTTTAAACAGACACAACACTTTTTTTATGCCTTTATTTTATTTATTCATTTTTATGTGGTGCTAAGGATCAAACCCAGTGCCTCGCACAATGCTATGCAAGTGCTCTACCACTGAGCCACAACCCCAGCCCTGTCTCTTCCTCTTTTTCCTCCTCTCCTTTTTTTTCCTTCTTTCTTGAAAAGAAATTCAATACAAGTGTGCATGAATTCTTGATAGTGTAAAGGCTTTTTCTTGGATAGTTGAATTTTACTCTAGGAATAGTTAAGAACACAATTAATTAAGACCTATATAATAACATATGCTGCTTGACTACTGTGAAAGACTGTTTTATATGATTTATCATATTTTTGGAATGGTGAGGTTTTATGTTTTTGTTAATATAAGCTAAAGTTCATCAAATATTTACCATATTTTAGCATTGTTCTGAGAAATCTACATACATAACCTCATTTAAATATTGTAATTTTTTGACATATATTTGTCATTTAATCAGTGAAATAGCATGGCATGGTGTTGAATGCCTGTAATCTCAGCTATTGAGGAGGCTGAGGCAGAATTGGGAATTCTAGATCAGATGAGCAAGTTAGGAAGACTGTGTCTCAAAATAAAGGACTTGGTTCCTTTCCTAGTACTGAAAATGAGTGAATGAATGAATGATAGAGAAACTAATGGTGAAATAAGATTAATAACTTAAAAAATAAAAATTCTTAAAAATGATTTATAACTTAGAGTCAGATTATTAACCACAAAGGAGTGACACTGAAACTCTGCATTCCTCAAAAGTACCTCTCAAAGTTACACCTTTGAGATTATTTCTGTACTTAAGTAATTATTTCTGTACTTAAGTGATTTTTGAGCATTTTTGTGGAGACATTTAAATTAGTATCTTCAATTGGTTATATTTTGTTAGGGTAGACAAGAAAATAAATGTTTATTGTAAAAATAATAGTATAAAAATATAAATATCAGTTTATCATTGTTGTATATGTGTAGATAATTTTTAATTGTTGCTAGTTTCTATGGACCATCATTTTATATAAAGATGGGAGGGATATAGGAGTAGAGAAATGATAAGTTTGAAATGGTAAACTTGAGGAAGAACAAGATAGTGTGGGCTTCTAGAGATTTTTTAGGGTACATTTTTAGGAAAATGTATACATAATATAACCAAATAAAAAGAATGGATGTAGAAAACGGACTATGCTTGACCAGGAGAGAGGAAACTAGTGTATAGGTTTTGGGTTACGAAAGATTTTTGCTAGTTTACATTTACTCCATTTCATAGTTTTCTTTCCTGTTAGGCTTTGCCATAACATTTTGGGGCTGGAAACATAAAATTGAAGTACCTAGTCCCCACTCATCTCAAATGAGTGATTGTAAGGTAATTTGTCCAGGAACACACAGCTTTTTAGTGGATAGCACCGTCTGTTAAACATAGCTTTTATGTTGCATGCTTATTCTCTTTTCCCAATACTGTATAAATCCTCTTTTCCTTAAGGTTCCAAACTATTTATTAACCTATCTGATAACGAAATAGAGACAAATATAAATCTGTATGGATACCTTCCATGCGATTATTTTTGATTGACATTTTTGGTGTTTATGTTAAATTACTTAATTATTTGCTGATTTTATGTTTGTGGATTTGTATTCGATGTCTAGGTAAATAATGGCAATAAATGTTTTCTTAGACATTAGCAATTTTGGATTTATATATGATGAATTTTAGATCACTTTTTCTGTTGCCAAAATAATGTAAATACTGAAATCACATTTTTCTTTCTTCATTTTGCAGTAGTATTATTGATTCCACAGAATACAGCCAACCTCCAGGTTTCAGTGGCAGCTCTCAGGTAAACTATATATTTAACAGTACGTTTTAGTGGTACCATGAGTATAATCATCTAAGTTGTAAAATCATAGATTAGTTTACTGAAATGTCCTGTCATAAAGATGTGCATTTCAAATGCAAATCTGTGGCTTGGAGTGGACTTGGATAACTCTGATGTATAATAGTAGAATGACCTGTTGAGTTATTGTCAATGATAAAGAGTCTTTTTAAAAATATTGTTTTAACTTGCTGATAATATCAGACCTTTAGAGAAAGAAAATACTTTAGGAGGAAGTTATAAAAAATCAGGGCATTGTTTGTCTTAGAGATATGAAAGTTATAATCTATTAATTATTCAACATTGTATTGAAACATTAGCTTTTTATGATATTTGGACTACAGGCTTTAGTAAAAGAGACACTTAACTTCATGTCTTTAATTATAATTGACTTTTGCTTTCTATACCTTTGACTTGGGTATACTGATATTTGTCATACTTATTTTTTGAGTTCTGATTGTTTTTGTACTTCAAATGCTGAAAACTTCAGATTTAGAGAAAGGTAACAAGAATATAAAAAGAATTTCTTTATATTCTTCACATAGATTGTCCAAAAGTCCCTCTTTTACATAGATGTGCATATGATTTTTTTTCTCTAGATTATTTGAGTAAGGCACAGGCATCTATTCCTTTATGCTTAAATACTTCAGTGTATGTTTCCTTTTTTTTTTTAAAAAAAAAGGATATTGTCATATGAATGCAGTACTCTATACAGTCTTATAATTTGAGAGGTTAGCAGGGATATAGCACTATCATCTAATCCCTAAATCTTATTCATATTTAATGATTTATCCTAATATGAAATGTTTTTAATTCACATTCATTTGTATATTCACTTTATGTGAAAAAAAAAATGCAGTTTTTTAATGTGAAAAGTAAATTCTTTTGATCACATCTTTTTTCTTTTCGTAAACTTGGATGATCACTTCTACTACTTTTTCTATTTTTCCTGACTACCAGTATTACCTTTATTGATTTTTTTGTGACTTTTCTGTATATCCTTTATTGCCTTCATGTACGTGCTTGCATTTGTTCTGTTTGTTTGTAGTAAATTCATACATTGGTTTGTATCTCTTTCCAACCATTAAAACATCAGATTTATGTATATTTATAAAACAGTGGGATATTTCAGGAGAAATTTTAAATCCTTAACTTGAAATATGCTGTAAGAACTTGAGAAAAAGTAGTCCCTCCATCTGGAAACTGACTTGGCATTCATAGCTAGGCATTTATATTCTCCTTTTGAACATAATTTCACAGAACATCAACATTCAGACACAGCCATTATGTGACTTTGATAAAGTGAAATGAAAAATAAGATTACTCCATAAACTTGTTTAAGCATAGAAAAAAGTAAGGTCACCAGAAACCACAAAAAATACCAAACATACCCCAGTCCTGAGTAGTATGAGTGATTGGCTACTTCTTTATCAGATATGACTTTAGCCTCACTCTTTTCTTCTGTCCTAAATAAGGCTTATTGTGATACTGAAAGATAGTTAGTCCCACATGGCAGTATCCAATCTAGAGCAAAGCCCCATTTTCTTGAGCACTCCTACAAATTATATAGTGTGTTCTTAAATTCTGTAAGTTGTTTCTAACACCCTCTTATTGAGACATCTCTTACTGAACCATAATGCGTTGTCTTTTTTGTAGTGAGTAGTAAATCAAACTTGTTCGACTACAAGAGTGTTCTTTTTGGTCTTTGGCTAGAAAGCATTGGAAAACTATACATAGAGAAATAAGAAAAGGTTTTCATTGTTACTATTTATGTAACATTGTTCTGAAACTTCCAGTAAATTCCATTACCTAGCAAAACGTAAAAGTGGAATCTAGAGGAAAAAGAAAAACATTAAGAATATAGAAAAACATTAAGAATATACGATGGTTGGACTTTGTGGTTTTTGACTTCACAATTGGTGTGAAAGCAGTATTCATTCAGTAGAAACCAGACTTCGAATTTTGAATTTAGACCTTTTCCTAGATAGCCATATGCTGTATATCTGTCTTGTGATGGTAAGCAGCCAACTGTAGCTCCCAGCTAGAGAAGCCGTCAGTAATGTCAGCAACCAATACTCTGCTGTGTATTGTGGTGCTTAGCTATGATGTTCAGTGGGTTAGATGTATTCAATGCATTTTTTAGTTAAAATGTTTTCATTTTATACTTTATTAGGGCATAACTCCATAGTAGTGAAAGAACATTTACAATATTTTACAGAATATTAACATATTGTATAGCTGTACTTACTAATATATGGTATGTGACAGAGACAGTGTGTTAATCTCTTCCTAATTTTCATCTACAAGGAACCCCATTGATATATAGCTATCTCTATTGATTTAAAAAAGAGAAAAAGAAGTCCTTAAGGAGTGCTGCCTAATCTATGAGTGCTGTATGCAGAGTAAATGTGGTTGTAGGGATTGAACAGTCTACATATCCTAGGAGAATCCAATCTTAGCATCTATTAAAGGACAGGGCAGTTGCTGAAGAGTAAATCCTACTAGTATTTCTGTAGTATGGAGCTGATATAACACATTTCACTGAATGCCTTACCTTTCATGTCTGGCTAGCTCTGTATGAGACAGAGATAAAATAAATTGGTACAAAAAGTATTGAAAAGAGGAATAGTTAAGGATAAACTTAGCAAATATAAGCTAAAGAACATAACAAAATCAAAATTGTATTGACCAAAATAGAACTTCAGGATAAAACAAAAGAAAACAAAAAGTTATAATTTTCACATTTATAAAAGACATATATTCCCCCCAGAGTAGTAGTAATACAGTCATCTATCAGTATTTGGCAGGGGCTTAGTTCCAGGACACCCCCTCCCCTGCAGTAACAAAATCTGTGTATGCTCAAGGACCTTACATAAAAAGGTATAGTGTTTGATATAACCTGTGCACATCCTCCTGTATACTTCAAATCATCTTTAGATTATTTTAAATGCCTAATTCAGCATGAATGCTGTATAAATAGTTGTAACAGTGTATTGTTTAGGGAATAATGACAAGACAAAACTCTGTACATGTTGGGTACAGGTGCACATTTTTTTCAGAATATTTTGTAACTGCCGATGCCGATGTAGAATCTGCTTATATGGGGGGGGGGGGGCTTATTGTACTCTGTTATAAAAGATTGGAATTTGTATGAAGTGAAAATTGTTAGAAAAGAATTTGGTAACACTTATTTTACAGTTACTTTTATAGATACTTCATGTGTGTTAAATGTTTTAATTTTCACTATTACCTTATAAGCATTGTTTTTTTATTTTACTGAGAAGGAAACTAGAGCACCAAGGAGTGAAGGAGGTTGGCTAAGGCGATATAACCAGTAAGAGGAGGAAGCTTAGATTTTTAAACCAGGTATTATAACTTCAGAGCATGTACTTTTAAATATTACTTTATTCAATCATTAGATTTTTTTTTTTTTTTTGAGTGAAACAAGGTTAGTTTAAAAAAGCACTTGTATCAACTTTATACTTTTCATCAAAGGATGCACATTATTTAGTTCTTAGAGCACTTAGAAGAATGGATTGGTTGTAAAAATAGGATAAATGTGATAATAAACAAATAGAAACAGGTTGACAGATAATTTGTAAGAGTAAAGACTTTTCTGAATACCTTTGTGTCAGAGTCATTCCAGATATAAACACTCAAAAAATTATGCCAGTGAGAAAATGTTACACATCAAAATTAATGAAATAAAATTAGAATTGTACTATAACTTCAGAGCACTAAATGCTTTTGTTTTAGGTAAGAATGAAAATAAGGCTGGGGTTATAGCTCAGCAGTAGAGCACTTGCCTAGCACATGTGAAGCCCTGGGTTCAATCCTCACACCACATAAAAAAATAAATAAATAAAACAAAGGTATTGTGTCCAACTACAACTAAAATATAAATTTTTTTTAAAAAAGAATGAAAATAAATGAACTAGGCATTCACTTCAGGAGACTACATTATCATGAGATAGCAAATATAGAAAATAAATTTAATAAAAGAGCTCATATGCAGTATAAATCAAAATTAGCTATTGTCATGATGCAAAATAGATTAAAATAAAGTGCAAATGCATACTAATAAAAATAGAGGTCTTAATGAAATGGGTAATTTTCAAAAACTATTAAAATAGATTAAGTCAATTGTAGGACAGTGTGGATAGACTAATAATCATAATGCTAAACATGATGCCAATTAGACATTAAAAATAATGTTTGATAGTTAAAATTGCATTGAAAAAAATGTTTCTCAAAAATTGAAATTAAAACACAGATTTTATATAGATATTTTATACTTTTGAATTTCTATAATTGCCTGTTGATTTTGCTTTAAATTTTTATATGATCATAGTACATTTAACAAAATTAGGAAATTAACATTAGTAAAAACATCATGAGAGAATTTTAAGTTTTTTTGACACAATCATCAAAATATTTATTCACTTTATGATAAATATAAAAATCCACTTTTTAAAGAATATATTCAAATACCTTATTTATTGACACTGATAAAATGACATCAATTACAAGGAACATTCTTTTTTTAAAAATTTATTTCTTACATACATGACAATAGTAGAATGCATTACATTCATAATTATGCATTCACAGCACAGTTTTTCATAACTCTCAAATTATGCCATTATACGTGAGCTCTCTTATTTTTTTTCATTACAATTCTTAATACACCGTTATACCACAGTTTATCATATTTCTGTTTGTATATAAGGTAAGTTGACACCAAATTCACATCTTCATATATGAATTTTGTATAATGATGTCTCCTTCCACCATCCTTGCTATTCCCCTTCTCCCTCCCTTTCTTTCCCACCCCTGTTCCCTATCTAGAGGTAATCTTCCTCCCATGCTCTCCCTCCCTACCCCATTTTGAGTCACACCCCTTATATCAGAGAAAACATTTGGCATTTGTTTTTTTGAAATTGGCTAACTTCACTTAGCATAATCTTCTCTAATGCCATCCATTTCCCAGCAAATGCCATGATCTTATTCTTTTTTAGTGCTGAGTAATATTCCATTGTGTATAAATGCCACATTTTTTAAATCCATTCATCCACTGGAGGACATCTAGGTTGGCTCCACAGTTTAGCTATTGTGAATTGTGCTGCTAAAAACATTGATGTGGCTGTGTCCCTATAGTATGCTGTTTTTAGGTCCTTTGGGTATAGTTCGAGAAGAGGAATAGCTGGGTCAAATGTGGTTCCATTCCCAGCTTTCCAAGGAATCTCCATACTGCTTTCCAAATTGGCTGCACTAATTTGCAGTCCCACCAGCAGTGTATGAGTGTGCCCTTTCCCCCGAATCCTCGCCAGCACTTGTTGTTGTTTGTCTTCCTAATAGCTGCCATTCTTACTGGAGTGAGATGGAATCTTAGAGTAGTTTTGATTTACATTTCTCTGATTGCTAGAGATGATGAGTATTTTTTCGTATATTTGTTGATTCGTTGTATATCCTCTTTGAGAAGTGTCTGTTCAGTTCCTTGGCCCATTTATTGATTGGATTATTTGGGTTTTTTTGTGTGTGTGTGTATGTGTGTGTGCTTATCTTGTTGAGCTCTTTATATATCCTAGAGATTAGTGCTCTATCTGATGTATGAGGGGTAAAAATTTGTTCCCAGGATGTAGGCTTTCTGTTCACCTCACAGATTATTTCTTTTGCTGAGAAAAAACTTTTTAGTTTGAATCTGTCCCATGTGTTGATTCTTGGTTTTAATTCTTGTGCTATAGGTATCTTATTAAGGAAGTTGAGGCCTAGCCCCGCGTGATGAAAATTAGGGCCTGCTTTTTCTTCTATTAGATGCAGAGTCTCTGATTTAATTCTTAGATCCTTGATGCATTTTGAGTTATCTTTTGTGCATGATGAGAGATAGGGATTCAATTTCATTTTGTTGGATATGGATTTCCAGTTTTCCCAGCACCATTTGTTGAAGATGCTATTCTTTATCCAGTGCATGCTTTTGGCACCTTTGTCTAATATAAGACAGTTGTAATTTTGTGGGTTAGTCTCTGTGTCCTCTATTCTGTACCATTGGTCTACCAGCCTGTTTTGGTGCCAGTACCATGCTGTTTTTGTTATTATTGCTCTGTAGTATAGTTTAAGGTCTGGTATAGCGATATCACCTGTTTCACTCTTCCTGCTTAGAATTGCTTTAGCTATTCTGGGTCTCTTATTTTTCCAGATGAATTTCATGATTGCTTTTTGCATTTCTATGAGGAATGCCATTGGGATTTTGATTGGAATTGCATTGAACCTATATAGTACTTTTGGTAGTATGGTCCTTTTAATAATATTAAATTTTTGAAATTTATATTTTTAGCAGTTTTATTACTGCTGTCCTCTCTAGGAAAAGGAATATATATTTTATTTTCTGGCCCAGGACATATTTAGAATTACATGTTACATTTATTTGTCATGTATTTTTCAATTCCTTTGAACTGGTATAATTTCTCAATCTTTCATGACATTGACATTTTTGATAATTTACTTTTAGGATGTCCCTTTATGGTATGTTTTAGTGTGTATTATGGCTGTGCCCCCCTGGCCCCATAGCTTTGCCTTTTCAGTGTTTTGCAGAGTATTCCTTCCTGTTTGTATTTTCATATGAGCATTAATATTACTGTATTCAGATCCATGAAGAAATCTCTTGGGATTTTTATTGGAACTGCCTGTAACTTATAAATTATCATGAGAAGAATTGATTAATTTATGATTATTGAAGTGAGTCTAGGTTTGCTCATTTCTTCATGTTCATTCCTCCGTATTTTTGAATGTTAATTGAAAATTCGCTTTTAAAAATAAGTTTTAAAAATTACATTTCTTTGGAATAAATTATAGATTTAAATGCAGTTATGAGAAACATTTTGGAGCCATTTCCCAGGTACCTTCACATCTCCCCAGGAGTAACATGTTAACACAGTCTAAAATTGGGTTGTGGGGAGCCATATATTTGTTCTACAGTGAGGGCAGAGAATGGCAGCACCTCATGGCTTGAATTTATGTGTAAGCAAGCTTACATAGGAGCAAAGAGAAAGAGACAGGAAGGGTAGAGCCAAGCTTGCTCTTTTTATAGTAACCCTCGGGAAGAACTGCAGGGGTCACTGGGAACTACTTCACTTCCCCAGTGACTGAGGAACTTCTCACTAGTTCTGCCTCCCAAAGATTTCACCACTCCCACCAGCACAGCCTAGGCACACTTTGACCACAATGGACCACGGGGGTACTGACCTTATATTCAAACTATAGCAGAGGACATGAAGCAAATTAGGAAGTGTTCTTTTTATGAAAGAGTTTGTATAAGATAAGTATTATTGCTTTCTTGAATATTTGATAGAATTACTGAGTGAATCTCTTTGGACCATAGAGCTAGGTGTGGAATTCAGTGGTTTGGAAAGTGTTCATACTGTCTCTGAATGTCAGTACCCTCCCAACACCTCAATATCTTCATCAACCCAGAAACTCACCTGGTCTTTTTGCTGAGTTTTTATAGAGCTGAATGTATGTTTTATATTTTGTTTTTCTCTTTTTAAAATATTCATCCTACTTAGATATACTTAAGAATATTTTTACTTCTTTAGTATTGGAGATTGAACCCAGGGTCACTTGCATTCTAAGCAAAGTGCTCTACCATTGAGCTACATCCCCAGCCCTTTTTATTTTTAATTTTTTTTTAAATTTTGAGTCTTCTTAAAGTTGCCCAGGCTGTCCTTGAATTGGTGATCCTCCTGTGTCATGTTCTGAAGTTGCTGAGATTATATGTGTGTGCCACCATCCCTGGCTTAGATCTTTTCTTATAAACATTTAAAGCTATAATTTTTCTCTCTAAGCACTGATATAGTTGTGTCCCATGAATTTTGGTGTGCCATTTTTTTTTTCATTATCCTTGATTTTAAAATATTTTCTAATTCCCTATATTTGCTTATTTTAGCTTTGACCCATGCATAGTGTAGAAATGTGTTTTGATTTCCAGATATTTGGATTTTTTTTAAATTGTGCTGTGATCTGAAAGCATACTCTTTATTATTTCAGTATCATTAGGTTTATCAAAAGTCATTTTAATTTTCTGAGTAGTTTTTGTGAATACTATATACATTTGAAAATAATGTTTTTCAATTGTTGGGTTTACTGGTGTATGTTTGGGTCAAAGTAGTGGGTAGTTTATACAGATCAAGTATTTAGTGCTTTTATTTTCTGAGGATATTAAAATTTTCTGCTGTCATTGCTTTAGTGTCTTTTGATTCTTCATGTACAATTTATGTAGATGTAATATATGTAACTGTTATAGCATAAAGAATGCAAGCAATGGGAAGATATGCACAATTCTTTTGGGGGGGCGGGTACTAGGGATTGAACTCAGGGGCACTCAACCACTGAACCACATCCTCATCCCTCTTTTGAATTTTATTAGAGACAGGGTCTTACTGAGTTGCTTAGCACCTCACCATTGCTGAGGCTGGCTTTGAACTCGTGATCCTCCTGTCTCAGCCTCCCAAGCTGCTGGGATTACAGGCGTGAACCATATCGCCCAGCATATATGTACAATTCTAAACCTAGAGATTCTACATTTTGATGAAGTTTGCAAAATTAACTCATGTGTATATTCAAAGATACAGATTTAAGCCAACTAATTTACAATTAATATGGTTAATTTTTACCACTTTATTAAGGGCATTCTTTGTGAAACTGACTTATAAGTTGTATATGTATATATGATTTAACTTTTTATTGTGGTGAAGAATGCAGTATCAACTAAGTGGTGTTTGTTGCTGTTGCCTTGATTTGTGGTAAGAGGCCCTCAGTTTCATACTGACCTTTGTTTCACATCACAAATATAAGCACAAGCACAATAAAAATGGCACATATCATCTTACTATTTTTATGAATATTGTTTTAATGTCACAAATACTCTAAAAAGATCTCAGAGAATTCAGTCTTTGGAAATTATATGACAATCCTTATTTTTAATTCTCCAGTTTTTTTCCTTTAAAGCTAATCTTTATATCTGTTTGTTTGAAAATAGGAGCAAGTGTTTCAGTTAATTTATTTTAATACTTTGCACTTGCTACTTGAACTTATAAAGATTACTTACCATATAAATAATTATAATTAGTGTTTAATTCAGTGTTAACTTATTAAATCAACTTGATATTTGTATATTAGGAAATTTTCAAATTTCAGTTAAATGTACATTTTATGCTTCATTTGGAGAGGGGGGTCACTTCTTAGTGGAATTGACATGCAGTGTTTCTATCATAAAGTCATTCCTCTCATACAAACATTGATTTCATTCATCTTGTTGTTCTAATACTCTTGGCTACTATTTGATATTAACTATATGAAATGGAATTTCCAGTTTTGAGTTTCTTTTTTCTATTTGCAGTTTTATTGTCTTCATGGAGAATCAGCATTTTGTTAAATTTATATTTCCCATCATTTATAGGGACACACTGAATGATATTTTTGTATAATTGTTTAATTTGCTTTTTTGTGCTTGTTAACTTTCTAGCAATTTTTCAAGGATTCTTTTACTTTTTCCAGTGACCAAATAAGATATTTTTATACTCCCTTTTCTTTTTTTGCTGTAGTGATCTTTAATTATTCTTGAGTTTGATGAGGTCATTTTTTTTTGAGCAAATCTAGATAGATGAACACAGTTCATGAACATTTTCTTTATATTTACATGTAACCTACAGAGCTTATCCTGAGATTATGTTCTGATAATTGGCCTTCTGAATTATCTACAACCAATTTGTATTCTCAAAATATTTATCTTTGAATAGTTAGCACATTTGTGTTTTTATTTTTTTTAACATTTCAAAATATTTAATCATAGTTTTATTATTAATTATTTACAACTTGCATGTCCACAATTTTTGTGTTACCCACAATACAACAGAATTAACTTACTCCAAGTTACTAAATTCTTCCTTTCTATCAAGGCTAATGTTCCAGGAGTAAAAGCTAAAGCCTAGTAAATGACTAATTGCCAGTATTCAGTCATCAAAGACCTTAATTCCTGGGAAGCCTGGTCTGATTTATTAAAAAAAAAAAAAAAAAACNTATATATATATATATATATATATATATATATATATATATATAACGACAAGGAATGCATTACTATTCATATTACACATATAGAGCACAGTTTTTCATATCTCTGGTTGTATACAAAGTATATTCATGGCAGTTCATGTCTTCATACATGTACTTTGGATAATTATGTTTATCACATTCCACCATCATTGCTAACCCCATTTCTAACCCCCTGCCCTTTCTCTTCCCCTCCCACCCCTCTGTCCTATCTAGAGTTTGTCTATTCCTCCCATGCTCCCTCTCCTGTTATTTCTGAATTTTTGAATGGTGTGTGAAAATTAGCTTAGCATTGAATATTTATCAACAATTTTGAAGCAATCTAATTATGAATGGATTAGAAAGGAATTGTACTAGGTTTTTTAATAAGTCCAAGAAAAGCTAAGTATAAATATTGACAAAATAATTGTGAAGATGAATTTGCTGTAAAAACCGGAAAGTCAAGTAAAACAATGTTGTTGACCAGTTCTTATTGATTTTATGTGTTGTATTTCTGATATTTATTGTTATTTTTCTCATCTTTTAAGCTGTAAATTTTTGTTTTTACATTGAACTGATCACTTTTTTAAAAAAAAAATTGCATTTTTTCCTCCTAGAATTTGTAAAAAAAAGAAAGTTGATATATACAGAAGAATATATTCATGAATATTGAAGAGATATAACTATAATAAAACAAATTTTTAAATGAAATAAATTATGTTAATTACTAGAATATTAAACTGTAGAAGTCACCCATGTTTTGCTAATAAATTCTGTTACCCTGTAGTCTGTCCAGAGGTGAACACTTTTCTGACATTCGTGTACATCAACATGTTGAGTTTTTTAAAAATCACAGCATTCACTGTTTTATTTGTTTGGCTGTATTTGAATTCCTAAAAATGATATTTTAGTAAGCCATTTTCAGAAATTCATTCCTGATATCTGTAGCTATATTTGGTTCATTTTCACTGCTGTATAACCTTCCATTGTGTTAATATGCTACAGTTTATCAATTACCAAATCCAGGTACATTTGATAGGTTTCTAGTGTTTTGCTTTAAAGATTTAATTGTATGCATTTTCTATAAACAGTGCTGCAAGAGTTTCTCTAGATTGTGTATTTAGGAGAGGAAATGAGAGTCATTGGGTATAAAAATTTGTATTTTGAGTTAATATCAAAGTATTTTTCAATATTTTTTTAGACAATTTTTTTTTAATACCTTTATTTTGTTTATTTATTTATGTTTTATGTGGTGCTGAGGATGGAACCCAGTGCCCCACAGGTGTGAGGCAAGTGCTCTACCACTGAGCCACAACCCCAGCCCCTCAATGTGTTTTATCAGTTTAAAACTCCCATCATATGGGCATATGAGTTCCAGTTTGTCCACATTCTTGCCAATGATTAATACTGTTGAACTTGTAAATGTCTTTCACTTTAATGATAAGTGGAATATGATTATGGTTTAAATTCATATTTTTCTGTTATTGTAAGACCAGTACCTTTTCTTATATTTATTGACCATTCATGTTTTATCTTGTATGAAATGACCATAGCTTTACCTATCTAAAAACAATGTCAACTCCCCGTGCTAGTTTAAGCCTTAGCTCTGGTCCCTGACATCACATACCAAAGGGTTGTAGCTTCTTGCTCTTAAAATGGCCCATACTCTCCCCTAAATGTATCTCTGCTGTCCTAAATAAATTGGTCTGTGCCTCTGACGTGTCCTTAAATTCATTTCTGCAGTGTTAGCCAAGAACTCTACTCATCCTGAGTTGAGGTCCCTCTCATCTGGGGAGTCAGGGCGGAGTTATACAGTTTCACACCAGTTTTCCCTCTGCTTGTGCATTGCTTCACATCATGTTGAGTTTTTTTGAAAAAAGGGCCAAGGAGGGAGGGAGTTTCTCAGATGTTGGTTGTTTGCTTCCAGTGGTTCATAGGCATTTATGGGTCCTTTTCTATTGAGACTCCATGTGTTTTGCTTTTTCTATATACCCCAAATCTTATCACATTTTCAGTAGATGTCTTTGAAATTTATTTACACTTATTTCAATACTTAGGGTCTTAATTATTTTCCTGAATAATGTAAGCTCTAGAATACAAACTTTTATCAGTCCTCTCTGACATATATGTTATTCTTTGGTGTATTTTTTGTCATATTTTTAAACCCTAAAAAATTAGATATTATAATAAAAAACTATTTTGAACCACTTATTTTGTTGCTAGTTTCCTTGTCTTTTTAATTTTGTATCTTAGTCCTTCGGGTTTGTGTTATTAATAGTTTTCAAGTGTACAATTCCAGAAATTTTTTTTAGAAAGAACTCAATTGGTAATAGATTTGTTTTCATTCACATGAAAATATGCTTTCTTTACATTGCTGTAGGATAGTTTTGTTAGGTTCTGGGTTTTAAGTTGGAGCTATTTTTCTCTCCTTTTTGAAGTAATACAGATTTACTGTGTTAATAGCATCAGTCATTGCTATTGAAAAATATTTTGTTTCTTGTTCCTGTTATCTTCACTGTTTATCTGATTTTACGATCTTATTTCTGCACTTGAACAAAAACACAGTTTTACCTTAGTGTGTCTAATTGTGGATTTTAAAAAATTATCCTGGTTGACAGGAATAATTACTGTGTCTGAATTTGTGTTCATTTTCAATTCTGGAAAATTCTCAACCATCAACTCTTAAAATATTTCTTTAACTCATTTTGTCCCAGAATCCCAGATTTGGAATGCCTATTAAAAACTTAAATGTAGTATGTAATATAATTTTAGAATATGATTATAATGTAACAATTGTTTTATTAATATACGTTTAAGCTCTAGACTGTGGTTTCCATCTATTTTAATGCACCCATGGCAATTTCATGAAAATGTTTTCAGAAATGAAAATGTCTGTACTCTATGAAAAAATTTTTGTTGATATTTGTCCCTAAATAACTGTTGCCTGCCTTTTCTACGTACCCTGTGCCTTTGTTATATTTTGTTTACCATCAATTCTCTTGAATTCAACTTCTTGATTATCTGAGTGGAAGTTTATCTTTTATTGTGAGTCAGGCAATATTTTAAAATAGAATTCTTCCCATTTCATTGATTTAGAGTGACTTTGCACTAGAGTGTTTAATGTAGTGCCCTGGTACATCTTACTTTATACATTTGGCATGATACTAGTAAGTTGTTGGTGAATTTGTGTCGTCTCAGGATCTTACTATGTTTCTTAACGTCTATATCTTCTGATATGCCATTAGAATGATAGATGACCATTGAAGACATGCAGCATGGGATGTACATTTAGGATCATGGACCTTTGTTTTTGTTGTTTGTTTTTCGTGGTACTGGGATTGAATTTAGAGCCTCACATGTACTAAGCAAGTATTCTACTACTAAGCTATATCCCCAGCCATTTTTTAAAATTTTGAGAGTAGATCTTGCTAAAAAATTGCTCAGGCTAGCTAGTCTCGAACTTATGATCCTTCTGTTTAAGCCTCCCAAATAACTGAGATTATAGGCATGTGTCACCATTCCTATAGAAACCTTTGTTTTTATAGGGCTTATATTCCACATATTTCAAGTTTGTTGTCTTTGTATCTGATTTTAGTATTCTGATGCATTTTTCAAACTTTTTTTTTCAAGATATACCTGCCAGTGTATTTTGATGTACTATACATACATGGAGTATAACTTATTCTAATTAGGTTCCATTCTTGTGGTTGTACTGACATGGAGTTATACTGGTCATGTATTTATATATGAACATAGGAAAGTTCGATTCATTCTACTCTCATTGCCTTCTCTTCTTCTCCCTCCCTTTATTGTGATTTAGCTTCCACATATCAGCAAAAACATTCAACCTTTGGTTTTGGGGGACTGGCTTATTGACATGGTATCTCCAGATCCATTCATTTACTGACACATGTTGTAAAATCATTCTTCTTTATGGCTGAGTAATAATCCATTGTGTATATACCACAATTTCTTTATTCATTCATGTGTTGAAGGGCACCTAGGCTGGTTCCATAGGTAAGCTATTGTGAATTGAACTGTTATAAACATAGATGTGGCTGCATTACTGTAGTATATAATTTTAAGTCTTTTGGATATATGCTGAGCAGTGGGATAGTGTGTCAAATGGTGCTTCCTTTCCTTATTTTTTGAGGAATCTCTATACCACTTTCCAGAGTGGTTGTATCAATTTGCATTCCCACTAGTAGTTTATAAGTGTACCTGTCCCCCCACATCCTTGCCAACATTTTTTGTTATTTGTATTCTTGATAATTACCATTCTGAGTGAAGTAAAATGGAATCTCAGTGTAATCTTACATTTGTCAAACTTATCAGTATTATTCTTAGATCTTTCCTAAAGTCAAAACTGTGTTATAATTCAAAGGGTAAAAGGCTATAATATAGGGATGATGAAGAAGTATTTATCTTTCTATTTGATAATTGTTTTCTAACAATTTCTGGATATTAAAAGTCCCCTAATTTTATGTTTCAGAATGGCATTATAATGTATTCTATCTTCATTTAATTTGAAGAATTGAGAGATGTTTCTCCATTTAACTTCATAAAACTAGTGTTTAGAACTTATTTTAAATTTTTGTTCTGTTTTGGTTATTCTCAGTGAATTTGTTTCTTGCTTTCACTTTAAAAGAAAATTTGGAAACATGATCTGAGGATTATGTAGGTTTTCGCCATTTGATATCATTTTATTTTGATGCACTTTTGAAAGTAAATCTCTAAGCATTTAGGTATTCTGTGTTAAAGAAGAGTGTGGTGTGTTCTGAGTTACAGGTCTCTTTTCTCATTACCTTAGACAAAGAAACAGCCTTGGTATAACAGCACATTAGCATCAAGACGAAAACGACTCACTGCTCATTTTGAAGACTTAGAGCAATGTTATTTTTCTACAAGGATGTCTCGTATCTCAGGTACATTTAGGAATTCTTTTATAAAATAGCAAATACATGTTTCAGGTCTGTTTCTAGAGATTTATGCAGAATTTATAGGAAGTCATAGTTGCAAAGCAAAATATATTTGACACAGTCTTTTCAGAATACTCTGGAGTTCTTAGGGATCTTGCAGAATGTTGTTTTCCAATGGCAATTTTTGTCTGTTTGGAATTTTTAATCTTAATATTAAGTTATAAAGCTATGTAAAGCCATAACCATGTAACTAGCAAAAATAATTTCCATTCAATTGCCTCTTACTTGGCGTTAATTATATTTCTAAGTACTGACTTCTGTGCTAAGAATAAAAATGTAAAAGAACTGGTTCTTATTGTGATGGGGTGTTGTAAATACAGCATAAGAAAGCAACAGGTAAGTAATGATACTATGTGAAATTGTGTGTCATATAGATATGCAGAGGGTGTTAGGAGAACAGAAGAGAATATCCAGTAATACAACTGGGAATGAAAATTTCAGACCATGTTGAGAATGAAGAGATGTAAAGAAATGTTCTGTGCAGGGATTTTGGAGGAATTATATTTGGGACAGGCTGTATGAATTGAAAAAGGAAATTAGAAACATTCAAAGTAGAGGAAATAACATGAAAGACATGAGTACAATAGCTTAGGATATTTTTATTGCTTTAGAGAAGTAATAAAGTTCCCTGTTCTCTGTTCTTCAGCATTTCTTAGCATTTTGCTCATCACTGAAGTAGGGACATTAATATCAAACTCATAAACATTTTAAGGGTTATAGGTAATATATACAAAGCACAATGCTCAGTACTTGTTGGGTGCTCAAATATTTGATGCCATTAGTAGTATACGTCTGCTAAATGAAGACCAGTAAGCAAAATAAATGTCTGATAGATACATTATTGGTTGTTAAAAAGTAGATCTTGCTTTTCTCATGAGTAAACATGCTTCATGTTATAATCTATACATTACTTAAGTTCTTTGAACAAATTTGGGATTGGTGATGGAAATTACACAGAATTTTTCCTAGGAAGTTTAAGGGGAAGCCAAGATTCGTTTGTTTAACATGTTTGAACTTAATCATAAACATTTTGTGTAGATAGAGAGCTGACATTTACTGTCTGGGAATTGAATTCTTTCTTGGGTTTCTGAAATAGTGTATAAATATAAGCTACATTAGGAAGCTCTTAAATTAAAAGTGGGCTAAGACCCGCATTCTGATTGGCAGAGAGTCAAACGTTAATTGGTGTTATGTAGTAGGCCTAGTGGCAGACATTAAAAAGTATTGAAAGAGAGATGAGAGAAAAAGCTTTGGGTAAGTATCAGTAATCTTTAAGTCACTGGCAATACAAATATGCTATGGAGTAGTAAAGGTATTCACTAGATTCTGTGTATTTTGGGGTATAGCGTTTTAGGAGGTTAGAATAAATAATAAAATAAGAAGAAAAATTAGATAATTATTTGTGTGATCTGGGCTATATTGTGTACTTAAAGCATGAGGAATCTCAAGTATGTCTTATTAGATTTGCACATTGGCTACCATGATTATATGAAATACCTTTTAATTCCTTTGGTAACAAAGAGGGAATTTTTAACTTTTACATAGTGGAGCACATAAGAGACTGATTATCCTTGTGTATTTTCAGAGGACAATCCTCAAATATGCCCACAACTCAATTTTTATTTTCAGTTTTTGAAAATAAGTGGTGAATATTAAGAAATTAATGTCTTGGGCCCTTAATTGTAATTGAAAGAGGATGTAAATTAAAAAGCATTAGGAGAAAGAAAATAGGAATAGCATATACTTTTACAAACTAATCTGTTATTAGGAGAGGAGATTGGCCAGCAGATATATATGGATATTTATCATAAAATAACCAAGCAAACAAAATTCTACCTTTTCATAATCAGATAAATTAAACATGAGTTACTATATTTTCAGATATTGAAATAACTAGTTTCATTGTCATCTAATAGTTTCTGATGTTGCTGATATTAATGAGCTTGGATAGTAGCCAGAAGTCCATTTACCCTAGAATAGGATTATGTTCTTCAACAGAATACATATTCTTGAATTCTTGTAATTTATGTGATTTGAAATTGATGTCAAAATGTGAAAGAATAGGTCAATATTAAAACAATTTTTAAATGAATAAAGAAACTCTCCATTGCTTATTACACTGAACAACTCAGTACTAGGATTGCATATAAAAAATATCACATAACTATTACATGTTAACCACTCTGGAGTAAAGTTGATGGTTTTGTTTTGTTTTCCTCAGTAATTTATAATTTATTGAATTTACCGAGAATAATTTTTGTGGAGCCAGAGCTTTATGTTAATACCATTACAACATCACATACTAATTAGGTTATTCCTTTTCTTGTGTTTAGAATAAAAACTGCATTAAATTGGACCCTTTTAATCTAAATTGTTACATGGATTTGCTTAGTATTTAAAATTTATAAAATACCAGGGACAAAATCCTCAAGTAATTGTTTTTCTTTATTATAATTTTTAAATTTCTTTATGTCAATAAATTTTCTTCAAGATAACCTAATATTCCAGACAAAATAATAAATTCTTTACTCTGTATCATATTCACATAACTATTTTTAATTAATTATTCTTGTGTTTTAATTTTATTATGCCCACCATTTAGGTGGCATTTAAGAAGGGAAAATATGAAAGTGTACCCTGAAAAAGCTGTGTGTATGTGAGGGTATAAGCATCAAATAAGGAAGAAACTATGAAAAGACAATGTTAAAACAAACTTATTTCAAATTTTCAATCTAGGAAGCTAAAGTCATGGTCCCCCCACCTCCCTTCATTCTTTGGAAAAGAGAATTAGTCCAGGTTTCAAGCACTTTTGGAAAAAAAAAAAAAAAAAAAAAGAGCTTTAAAATTTGTGCTTTTGCTAGGCCTTCCTCTAAATTGAAGAATAGATTAGTTGTATTGTCAGGTACTTTATAAGCTGATTTTATAAGTTAAAACCCACATGATTTTAGCTTTCAATAGTTTACTGAAGTGGACTTTACCCAAAGTATTGTATAGTGATCCATTGGATGGAATTGCTGTTTTCCATATTCTAACAAAACATTTGAATGAAACTATTTTTTTCTGGTTGAATTTACTCTTTGGGATAAATGGGAGCCACTTCAAACATGTTTTGTGTTTGAGAATCAGTAGTTTATATATTGCAGCTTTCTACTTCCTTTCAGTAATAGGATTTGAAGCACCTGAAAGTATTACATGAACAAAACATGTTTTATTTAAAAACTATTTTTTATCTAAAATGTGTTATAAACTTTGTTTTGAAAATAGAGAAACTTTGGCATAAACATATATCCCTGTGAACATGTTCCTTTAAACAAATACTCTGTCCATATATATAATTCTCTTCCTAAGCTATCTTTATTGATAAAGGATTTTGTTCTAATAAATTATTTAACTTTTCTTAAGTAGTAGTTCTTTCATTGTTTTTTTTTTCCCAAGAAGTTTTTACTAAAAAGAAGAGGAAAGAGTATTCACTGTTGTTCTTATTGATGTAGAAAAAGTGTCTTTCAAACAACTACTGAGATGTTTTCTATTAAAGTTGAAAGATCATCTAATTAATTTGAACATATTGATCTTCTCTAAAATCTTTTAAAATAATTTTTTGTACTTATAATATAATTTTTAATCTATGTATATTATTCTTACTTTATAGTGGAATTCATCTGTTTGGTTTTCTTTGTATAGACGACAGTCGAACTGCAAGCCAGTTGGATGAATTTCAGGAATGCTTGTCTAAATTTACTCGATATAATTCAGTACGACCTTTGGCCACATTGTCATATGCTAGTGATCTCTATAATGGTTCCAGTATAGTCTCTAGGTAAGTATTGAGCACTCTCCTTACTGTTTTCTTTGATAAAAATATCTAGAATCTAGTTGAATTTGAGAAGCAGTTATATCATATCGTTAAAATCCTAGGTTTTATTATACTTGGGGCACCAGTGCTGAACCCCATTCTCTCCAGAAGAGAGTCTTCCACCCCATCCCTTGAATAAAACTTGTTTTCCTGTGTGTGGGGGGGGGGTTCATTATACTTGCTTCATGTGTTCATTTTATTTTCTTAAGTTTTTTAAAGCAAATCTCAGATGCTACATCATTTCATTTATAATCTCCATTTCTTAAAATAATGGACATTGTAAAATTACAAGGCTAATCACATCTTAAGACAAAGCATTAATCCCTTGGTTTCTTCACATTGCTCATCCACATCAAATTTACTAGGTTGAATTAATCCTGAAGAGACATTTTTGAGACAGATCAGGAATTTGACAAGTTGTTTGTGTTTTTGGTGCTGGACCTGTGACTGATCCACATCCTCAGACCTGACTCATTTTAACTTGTACAGTTTACTAAAACTTTGCTTTTCATTTGTAGGACTAAAATATTTATGTGTATGAAGATTGATCTTGAAATCCAAGTCATTCTCTGAAAAGAGTATTTGCAGGAAGTCTTTTAATGCATGCTAACTGGTTGCTAACTAAATCAGTAATGAATAAGACAAAAATCAGACATTTATTTTTCTTTATTTTGGCAGTGTGAGCTCTTCTTCAGTACTGGGTTAAACAAAATATGAAAATGCAGCAGATTGTAGGTTTCATTTAATTACATAATTCAGTAGCAACAAATCATTGACTACCTGCTAAGCTAAATGTACAACCATAAACAGGCCAGAATGATGCTTATTCAGGAAAGCTCACAATTTATTTTAATGCCTGTATGATAAGAAATACAAGAAATTATGAAACAATTTAGCTTAAAGCAACAGATTAACATTATTGCTTAAATTCTTAACAATAGCTAAGAATGAAAAGACCTCAGAAATGTAGTTTAACTATCAAGTTATTTTATAATATTGATGTGATATGTATACACTATAATTTTGTGAGTTATAGCCAAGCCTAAATGTACCATAGTAGATCTTGTTATATAAACTACTTTCTCTGATTATTTTGAATCTGGCCTGCATTTTATTTTCCTTTGAATACCTTGAATTGGTTCATCTTTTATGCTAGCATCCCTTCTTTTATTTCAATTAAACTGTATTAACATTCCTAAATGAAGAAATTCCAATTTTTAAGGTTTGTTAGGACAGATGAAAACTAGTAGGTAGCAAGAAAAGATATATATCGAAAAAAGTGAAGGGGCATTGAAAGTGATGGCCATTTATTGAGTTTCTGATTTCATTGTGTGTGTGTGTGTGTGTGTGTGAGAGAGAGAGAGAGTTTTGTTTTTGTTCTAGTTTCTTATACTTAAACATATTGATAATAAGTTCATTTTAAAGATTTCTAATTCCTCTCAAAATAGAAAATTTAATGAATTTATTTCAGGAAAAGGATGGAAAAAGATAATATTGAATTTATATTATATCATAGACTAAGTAATTATTCTTTCTATAAAACTGCATGAAATATATCTCATGTTGATCACTTACTGCAGTGAGAATCTGAGAGAAAACCAGAAACTGCTTTTTCGATCTTCCTTTGCTTGTTTGTGTCAACACTATACCTAGCATCCACAAGGTGGCAGCATTTATTTACAATATCTCATCTATGAGACCATTTACAAGGAGTGAAAATTGGTGGCTTATAGTGGAGTTCATCCTCCTGATTATCTACCAGATGGTCCTAGGTTAATAACATCAAGTAGTGAATGGAAAGGAGACACTTTTTTGCTCTTCATACACAGAAGTAACACACATTTTACATTTTGTCTGACATTAGATTTTCTGTGGCACCAGACATTATTGTAAAGTTTAAACTTACGTGGTATTTAGTAGTGATGGCCGTTTGCTGAGTTTCTGGTGTGTGTGTTTGTGTGGGTTTTGGATTGAACCCAGGCCAGGGCATTGTGCATGCGAGGCAAGCACTCTACCAACTGAGCTATATCTTCAGCCCCTCCATGTGTATAGTCATTTATTTAAAAATAATTTATAATTGCTATCATTTGTGTGTGTGTGTGTGTGTGTGTGTGTGTGTGTGTGTTCATACATGTACTTAGGGTAATGATGTCCATCTCATTCCACCATCTTTCCTATCCCCATCCCCCCTCCCTTCCGCTCCCCCCGTCTCCCCCTTGCCTCGTCTCAATTTCTCAATTTACT